>NC_086226.1:14133256-14438381 GCF_035770615.1 Melospiza melodia melodia | reverse complement strand
CTGGGCACAAGAAAGCCACAGAGCAGCTGCCATTGTGAGGTCAAGCCAGAGGTGCCACGTCACAGTGCTGTCAGCACAGCGTTGTCCCGGTGCGCGCCAGGCCTGGTCGTCCAGAGCAGCTCTTCCGCTGGCTCCCTGCAGGAGGATCCTTGTGCTCAAGGAGCTCTCAGCAGACGGCCTGCACCCCGAGAGGAGTCTTGGCTTTCCCTTGGGTGGCACTCAGCGTGCAAACGCGCACAGCGCTGCCAAAATGATCGGGCAAGTCTGTGCCGCCGTTTGCACCGTCTTTTCTGTTGTCTATTCTGGCTACTACCTGACCCAGCTGACTCGTAAGTAAAGGTTTCTCCTGGGGCTGGCATCACCCGACTTTTGCTTGGCTCTGCTCTTTATGCCGCACCAGTGGCCCAGTTTCTTTGGGAACAAAATGGCCATGAAGGTGCCACCGCTTTGGTCAATGTCCTGCCAGCAGCATCAGCTACAAAGGGGGCATCTGTACTGGGTGGCGCGTGCAGAGTATTTGCCATGCAACCTGCAGCGGTTGCCTTCCCTCCCCGGGAGAGTGCGCGGCAGCGGAGTCTGTCATTTATTTCCTCAGCTTGCTGCTTCAAGCAAGACAAGCTGCAAATTGCGGACTCTGAGGGCAGATCCTCAGAAGTACTTCTACCAACTCAGTGCTTCTCTCCAGGAGTGAAGGAAAGCACCTTTTGCTCCATGTTCTGCCCCTCAGAGGCCTTGGCTGCATGACTTGAGCCTTTGATGCTGTGCCCAGACTGCGATTGCCTTGGCGATGCAGCACAAACTCCAGTGCAGGGAGGGTTTGCTGCTGAGCCCAGCAGCTGTTCCTGGGCTGCTTCAGCAGGGAGCTGCCACAGGGAAGGGACCCTTTGTGGAAGCTTTGCTGGGCTATCATCTTCAGCCAAGGCATGGGAATTAGGGCATGCAATTTGAAAGAATGTATATGGAAAATGCAGGAAAGGCAAGAGGGAAATGTAGCTTGAGCTGTTAGGCACAAGAGAAGCTCAAAGTTTTGAAGAGCAGAGGGCATTTCCAGCACCGTCTTCCTATTTCTCTCTTGGCAAAAGAGGCCCAAATGTAGACAGAGGCTCCCCTCGCGTCCATCTTGTTCTCTTGCTTGCTGTGGGAAAGAGCTGTTGCTCCTTTCCTGTTGGGAAAGGGAAATGCTCTTTGTTGGGACTGCCTTGTGTTGTGGGAGTGGCCAGCACAGGCACTTTTCTAAGGGCCTCTGGTTCCTTTTGCTTTGCTGGCTGCAGGTCACCTGACACGCGGATGGAGACAAGCCTGTCCTTTGGTGAGTGGCAAAGGAAGCTGTGATGTTGCTGGCGTGTGAGAATTGTGCAGCAATTCTGCCAGCTTGGCCTGTTGCAGCCGAGTGAGGAGTGCCGGCGTGGGAGGCTGAATGAAAAGGCCAGCTGCCCGGTGGCATCAGCAGTAGCAAAGGGAGCACTGGCTGTTTGCTGATTTTCCAGTGAAAAGCCTTTCAAGAGATGAAAGGCAAATGGGACAGCTCCAAGGCATCTTGCTGCTTCTAGGCAGCAGGGAAGCTCAAATGCACAGCAAGATGGAGTAGCAGCTCGTTCAGCCAGCTTCCTCGGGTTTGTGTGACTCAGAGGCCCACTTGTATCAAAGTCTATGATTTGCCCTTCTTCTGGGTCCTTTCCCAGCTCAATAGAAAGCAGCTCCTAGGGCACTGGCTTTTGCCCATCTCTCTCACTTCTGTCTGCCTGCAGGGCACAACAGCAGGGTCAGCAGCTCCTCTGGCTGCCTCTGTCATTGAGGAAGAGGATGAAGAGGAGCAAAGGAAGATGAAGCCTTCAGCCGCTGTCCCTTCACAGCCGGAACTTGCAGAGCCAGTAAGTGAAAGCTGAGCTTGGCACTGCCTTTGGTGCAGGGCCAGGCTACCCATTTTGGAGCAGCCCTTGTTGCTCGTGGCTGAAGATGCTGGCGGCCGTGTGCCTGCTGTGACGTAGTGCGGCTTCAGGCAAGCCGGGGAGCCCTGGCCAATGGGTTCTGAAGTTTGACATTTAAGCTGGGATGCTGAGAGGGTGCCAGAGTGTCTCTTGGGATCAGACAGGAGGCAGCATTCAGTGACTCTCAGTGCAGGAGTCAGCCCCTTGTCCCCTTTGTCAGTGCAGGCTGCCGGTGGTCAGCGGACAGCGCGGCCCAAATTTGCAGTTGACAGCCTTGCATGGTACCTGGGAGACACTGGCCCCTGGAAGGGACCTGCTCTCTCCGTGGACTAATTAGCTTCAGGCTGTGCTTCACTTCCAGCCGGTCAGAGCAGAGTTTGGAGAGGAGAATCCTCGGCAGCCCTGCAGTGTAAAAGGGCGGGTGGGTCTGGGCAGGGCTGGAAAGCGGCTCCCAAGGGCCGCTCCCTAAAGGCTGCCATAGAGAAGGGAAATCCGTGAAACAGATCAGAGAAGGGACACGCTGCGGGCTTCTGAGCAGACTGTTGCGTGCCAACTCCGGGCTGATTTCATTCCGGCCCAGGAAAAGACAGGAGGAGGAAAGCAGCAAGGCTCTGGGGCCCTGCTCTGATCTCTTTGTGGATCTTGGCAGCCCCATCGATACCTTGTTGCCAGTGTCTTGCAGAAAAGCTGAACAGGTGGAGCGTGGAGGTGGTCGGGAGGGGCTGGATCCAAGTAGCCTTTGGGCTTCTCCCGAAGGTGCCTTTGAGAAGGGGACATGGGAACTGCCTCAGCTGGAGAGGCCTGGCCGTGGCTGGCAGCACCTTCCCAAGGCCTTGCTTTTGCTGTGCGCTTAGGGGGAGCATGTGTGCCAGCCACCCTTCTGACGGGCAATCCTTTCTTGTCCCAGCGCAAGACAGGCTCTGCCATTCAACCTGGTGCCGCCGGACCAGCATGGCCTGCAGCAGCCAGCTCAAGCCCCGCTGCCGGCACTTCCTGCAGCAGCGCAGCCCAGCAGCCCGAGATGAGGGAGGAGCAGGGCCTGAAGACACTGAGTATGTCCGTCCGGTGCATTTCTTGTCTGCCAGAGCAGGCTGTTGCGCGCGTGTCTGGGTGTAGGCTGCGCCAGATGCTGCCCTTCGGTCTCAGAGGCACTTAGGCCTCTCTGCAGAAGGTGTTGTTGTGCTCTGAGGCAGCGCGGCAGCGCTCAGGGAGTCCCTGCTGCCTGTGAGGGCGGCTGGGCCTGGCTTGGCCCTGCCTGGGCTGCCTTCTGGACCAAAGACAAAAGCAGAGATTGTTTCTGCTTGAGCAGAAGGCTGGCACCTAGCAAGTGACTATTGCCCAGGGAGCTGTCTGGCCCCAGCTGTTTTCTGGCTCTGGTTCTTACTCCTCCTCCGGCCCAGACACTTTGTGCCCCTGGCAGCGGACCTGCCAGTGACGGTGGGTGTGACCGCGGAGGCTGCAAAGGCCCTTGGTTACCTCTTAGGGCCCCCTTCTTAAGGGCTCATCATTTTGGCTTATCGCGTGGGATGCTGCTCTTGAAAGAAATCAAGGCCTTCTTGGAAAGGCCACCTGATGAAAGGTGGAGAAGATGGCCCTCCCACTTGCTGGTCTCAGCAGCTGGAAGCCGAGGGACCGCAAAGGGCCCAGAGCTGCAGGCAGTGGGGCTGCCTTTGGGACGCTCTGGGCAGCGGCGTCTCTGTGTGCGAGTGAGCGCCCTGCACTGCTTTTGTCTTTCAGGGAGCATCGTGAGTCCGGGCCGGCCTACAGGCAAATACACAGCATTTGAGGAACTCGGGCGAGGGTAAGCGTGACGTCAGCTCATTTTACAAAAGTGTGGGCCAGGTCTTTGGCTGGTGCAATATCAAGCGTGAAGTCAGGCAAGCTCCAAACATGGTCAGGCTCTGGCTTGACCTCGTGTCGCCTGCCTGGACTGCTCGGTCAGAGCAATGCAAAGGCCTCATTAAAGACAAGTTGATGCTGGCAGTGTCTTGCTTGCAGCAGTGAGGAGCAGGAGCTGGGAAAACCCCTGGCCCTGCAGCTTTGTGGCCTGAAAGAGCCCCTTGCCATGCAAGAAAGATCAGATTGTCCAGGACAGTCTTGTGACTCAAATTGTTCTCCCTTTTTTGACACACACATGCATGCACACCCGCACAAGGAGAGAGTTCCCCTTAGGTTCTGAAATGACCTGGCAGGGTGTGCGCCTTGGAGATTTCCAGCGGCCCTTGGTCTTCATGCTGCACCTTAGTGCTGTTCCCTTGGACAGCCTGCCCCGCATGGCAGAGGGCTGACGTGCTGTTGGCCGAAGAGATGCTGCAGCCAGGCATTTTTTCTAAGGAAGGCGTCCAGGCAGCCGGGGGAGATCTGCTGCCTGGGCTTGCTTTCCCTGCCAAAGGGATACAGGTCTCTTTCTGCTGCTTTTGTCTTTCTAGAGGGTTTGGAGCTGTTTATAAAGCCCTTGACACCAGCAGCGGACAACAGGTAAAGTGCCAACAGCCCCATGCCATTTTGCAGCTCTGGAGCGCTTTGCCCGCTGCTGTGAGCTGTGCTTGGAGGTTTGGGTGGCAGCTCCATGTCTGCAGCAGAGGCTGTTCCTCTGAAATACAGTCTAGGCTCCGGGGGCAGAATGCATTTGGGATGGCTTTTGGTGCTTCTGCTAAGCTCTGCTGTCTAGTGACAAGGCACTTTGGCCCAGCATGCTGCCTCATTGCAGCAGCACTCGCTCCGTGCTCCTTGTGATCTCGAGCAGGGTGCGTCTTCTCAAGGTACCGGTGGCCAATGTCATTGCAGGTGGCAATCAAGATCATGTCACTCGAGGAGGAGATGTCCGAGGAGCTGGCTGCCAATGAAATCCTGGCCATGAGGGACAACAGGAGTCCCAATATCGTTACCTACTTAGACAGGTTGGCATATTCTGGTGTCAATGTAGCTTTAGCTGGTGCAAGCGCAAAGAGACGATGCCCTTTGGTCGCTGGCAGAGAACAGAGCTGGGGAGGATTTCTCTGCTGGTCTCCAGAGCGTGGGAGGAGGTGGAGCTGGTGTTCAATAGTCTCTTGTGGCACACGTAGCTTGGAGAGCAGCTGCAAAAACCTGTCTCAGGCCCTGGGGTGACGGAGGCTGTGCCCATTCTGTTTCTCCATGCCGTGGTTTTCTTCTTTCAGCTACCTGGTGGATGCGGAGCTCTGGCTGGCCATGGAGTTCATGGACGGCGGCACCTTGTTTGATGTGCTGAGGGCAGTGTACCTGGAGGAAGGACAGATAGGCGCTGTCTGTCGGGAGGTGAGGGATGCCGCTTGTGCTTGCCCAAGACTGCCCGGATGCTGCTTGTCAGCTGGAGCTTAAGGAGAGCCGAGATTTCTTGCTCTCACCTTTCTTTTGCTGCTGCTGCTGCTGCTGCTGTCACACCACACAGGAGAAGAAAGAGCATGGGAAGTGTACTGCCTGCCGGTGCCCTCGCACTCCTCAGGCTCTGTTCTTGCACTCTTCCATCCTGTCTGTCCTCTGGCCTTGGTGCTCGCTCACTGGCTCAATTTCTCTTTCTTCCTCTTCCCAGCTTTGCCTGGGAATGTTTGCCTGGAACCTGTCTGTCTGTCCTACATTGCTTGCCACTGGAAGGCAGCATGCGGCTGGCAGAATTTCAAGCTAAGGGCAAAGAGCTGTCCTCAGCTTCAAAGGATAGCATTGCAGCCTGGATGGCGATGCATTCTGGAACAGCTCGAAGGTGCTGCTGTCACCAGCAGCTTCCTCTTCTGCTGCCACTAGGCTTCCCCAAAATTCTTGGCCCTGCCGCCTCCCAGCCAAAGGTGGCGCGCTTCCTACCCAAGGCCGGTGGAACTTTTGGGAGCCCGGATGCCTTTGCTTGGAAATCTAGAAAAAACTTCCAAGAGTGTTGAAGCAGCAAGCTCTTCATGGTGACAGCAGCGTGATGTTTCGCCCTCGCTCACAATTCCCTGAGAAAGCCGCCAATCCCGTTGAGCTCTTTCCTTGCGGGTGGGATGAAATCAGATCCTGCACGTTAACTTTCCCTCCCTCCTTTTTCTCTCTCAGTGCCTGCAAGGACTGCATTTCCTTCATTCCCGCCAAGTCATCCACAGAGACATCAAAAGTTGCAACGTCCTGGTGGGCACGGACGGATCCGTCAAGTTGGGTGGGTATCCCTGCTGGGCGGCAGCATGTCCAGCATATGCCGTGCGCTTGCATTTTGGTGACGGCCACTGGGGCAGAAGCGCGGCTTGGCCAGTGCGTGAATCGTCAGGGTGTTTTTGAAGCGGCCGATGCCTTATTTGCCTGGCTCCAGGCACGTGGAAGGAGAGCTCAGCTGCTTTTTCAGTTAGATTCAGCATGGCCTGGTCAGGGCAATGGTTTTGGCCACTTTGCCAGTGGTAGCTGGCTTTGTCAGGCTTTGTTTTTGTCCTCAGGTGACTTTGGCCTCTGTGCTCAGCTCAGCCCTGAGCACAGCAAGCGCAGCTCCAGCGTCGGCACTCCCAGCTGGATGGCACCGGAGGTGGTGAGAGGAGAAGCCTACGGCCCCAAAGTGGACATCTGGTCCCTGGGGATCATGGGGCTGGAAATGGTGGAAGGGGAAGCTCCTTACCAGCGGGAAGCCCGTCTCCGGGTAAGGTGCAGCTTAGCAAGAGGGCTCTGTGTGGAGAGAGCTGTGTGTGGCTAGCAAAGGAGCAGGTGGAGTGTCCTCTTGCATCCATGTGCTGTAGGTTTTTGAACTGCTAGAAAGGAACGGGCCCCCAAAACTGCAGAACCCCAGGCACCACTCGGCTCTCCTGCGCGACTTCCTCCGCTGCTGCCTGCAGGCAGATGAGGACAGGCGCTGGTCTGCCCAGGAGCTCCTACAGGTAAGAAAAAGCAAAGGGGCAAAAAGCCCTGGCAGCTGAGGACACCTGCATGAAGGGATGAGGAGGAGGAGGAGTGTGGGCCACGTGGCACAGAAAGCTGCCAGGACAGGAAGGCGCAGGGGCACATGCTGCCCTCAGTGGTCTTTGTGTGTCTTGCTTGTAGCCAAGGAATCCTGCTTGAGCCCGCCAGGATGTGATCCTGGAAAGTAAGTGTTCCTTTCTTTGTTCTTTTTCCTCTGGGCAGCATCCCTTCGTGACCTCAGGCGATCCTGCCTCCAGCCTGGCTGCTCTGATCATCTCAGCCAAGCGAGTGCAGGAAGACTGGAGAGGAGACACCTGCGCCTGAGGAGGCCCTGATGCCCCGCCAGCCAAGAGGAGGGAAAAGGGGATGTGTCATCTTTAGGCAGAGCTTCAGCCATCCCCCGAGTTTGAAGAGGAGCTGTGCCGTAGCTAGGAAACATGATAGTGTAGATATTTGCTCAGTTTAGCTGTTAGGTTAGCTGTTAGGTTAGGTTGGGTTAGGTCAGCATAGGTTGGATTAGATTAGGTTAGGTTAGGTTAGGTTAGGTTAGGTTAGGTTAGGTTAGGTTAGGTTAGGTTAGGTTAGATATGTTGTTAGGTTCAATTGAAAGCTCTGTTGTTTTTCTTTCTGCAAAAGGTGAAAATTTAAAAAAATTAGGAAATACAGGGATCAACATTTAAGGACTATGGAACATAGACATCTTGGATAGTAGAGGATTGTTTATCTTAGGATAGAGTGTTGTTAATTTAGGGAAGCTTTGAAGTAGAAATGAAAGAATTGTCATAATAAGAATTAAGCAGTGAGAGGAAAAGCTGGGCTGCAGCAGAACTGGAGCCTGCAGGCGCTCCAAGCTGTCAGCCTGAGCAGGCCACCTGCAGGACAGAATGATGAAGATGAAGAAGCAGCGAGGGGATACTTTGTTTCAGCCCGAGTGTCAATAAAAGTCGAAAATACCAGAGTGTTGTAAGGCTGCCTTCCTTGCCGGGCTGTAGCTAAGTGGACAGTCCATTTCAGAGGCCCAAAGAACAAAGTGAGGTAAGCAGCTTTGCTTACCTGAAGTGTGGCATGCCTGTGGGAAGCTGAGAGACCTACAGGTAATGAACACCAGGTAATGAGCTGCCATTCAGGACAACACTAGGAGGCAGATGTGCAGTCCTTTCTGGGCCTCTTGTCTTGATCAGATGTCAGGCTGATCAGCAGCAATCACCATTTTGTTGCCACCCTCCTCTCACTATGTCACTATGTGGGATGGAATGGCATTCTCACAGCGGCATCTGGCATTTCCTCCCTGCTTCTCTTTTCCCCAGGGACCCTCTGGGCCAGCCTCATCCCCCACAGGGGTGTGCAACCACCAGGGCCACCTGCAGAGCCCCATTCCCACTCTGCTGCCTCCTTGGCCTTTTCCCACATCTGGGCCAGCCTGCTGTTGCCAGGTGTTGGAAACATGCACACAGCATAGCACACCTGTCATTGAGCAATTTGATGCAGGAGCCCCTGCTGAGCACGGCTCTCCACCCCGGCCCTTTTCCCACCGAGCTGTGGCTCCATTTCGCCTCCATCTGCTGGCATACCCACTGTGAGGGACTGCTCAGGGACTGGATGCTCCTTGAATGTTGCCCACAGGCCTGATTTCCACGCCTCCCCATTCCTCCTACCCTAAGGCTGCCTCAGCCGTCTGAACACAATTTTTCTTACTCTAATGGCTTCCTGTGCCTTACTTGATACTGTAAGCAGAAGTACACCGTTTTGATTGTCTTTCTTCTAGAATTAATAAAAATAAGTTGGAAATACTCCTAGATTTTGCCATTTAAAACTTGAGGCAAGTGCAAAAAGTAGAGAAGCTTTCTGTGCAGCTTTTCAGGTAATTTGAGGTCTCCTTCCTCTTCACTCACTTTCAGCATATCTGTTGATTTTCCTTTGCTCTCATCTTTGAAGCTTCATCCCTTGTCTATCGATCTGCAAAAATAGCCTGTAAACCCAAGGCAAATTTACTATCCTTTGTATTTTTCCTCCTCTGGAAAAGCTGAGGCTCGTGTGATCTTCTCCTGTCATCTAGACTTTGATTCCCATCTTGGCTCTGGCTAAGAGCAGAACAAATGTAATTTATTGCCCGCTAGTATGATCTGCTAGCAAAGGTCACATTTAGAGCTGAGCATGATGCTTCTCTCCCTCCGTTGAATACACATCTTTGTGTCAAGGCCTGGTGACTTCCAGGAGCACCTGGAAGCTACTGCCAAGGACAAAAGTCTCACTCTTGCTGGTTTTGACACTCATGGGTTGGTAGGATTTTGATCTACGTCGACAGTGATCTACAGGAACTGGATCCTTGACACCAAGTGCCTTCAAGCAACATTTCTAAGCAGAGTGGGCAATGAAGTCCAGATACTAGTGAGTTGTGGTTTGTTTTAACTCTGTCTAACATATGGTACACTATCCCAAAACATGTTATTTTTGAGTGCTTCAGGCATTTAAAACTTAGGTTTATTCTTGTCAACACTTTTCTTTCCTCTCTTCAGAAATCTGCATGTCCAGCTACTAATTTCTTTCTCAGCTTGTTGAAAAGGTACCAGTCAGACAAGACTTGTTTCTTGACCCAGAGATGGGGCAAGCGTCACCGTTAGGCCGGACGTGGCATACACACGTGATCAGGGTCCAAGAAGAAAAAGGTTTGTTTGTTTTATTCTGCATGTTCTCCAGCTTATACACTCTTAACAAAGCGTGATCTCAAGTCACTAACTACATCACAATAACTTCTTCTATCCATTGGTGCAAAGCAATTAACGTCAATATAACTGGCAAAAGTTTTACAGAAATTTATAAGGCACGTATGCACATCTACTTCGGCACCTAGTGTAGCATACGCAAATTTTCCTGTATCTCTTCTAATGGGTTTCCATGCTGACGGCCTTGTCTTCTTCCTTGCTATGGATACACTCAAAAACCATCAACTGCTATTTCTTCCGTGAACTCGGCTTTGCTTGCAGGCCAGCTGTCAAGCCCCTCCATAGGTCAGCATGCACCCGCGTGCTCAAGGAGCAACTGCAGCCTGCAATAGTCCTGGAAATTTATTATCTTTGCTTCGTTTGCCATCTAAATGTCACTGAAGAAGTTAGGCTTTTCCAAACCAGCTAGGATGCCACCTAGAAGAAGCAGACTTGCTTTCAGTCAAAGCTTTTGGGACCAAGAGTCATGTTTGCTTGCATTGCTTGGATGCCGCTTGGATTGGCGCATTCTCTGAGTTCCCCTGGCATGCCTTGAGCCCTGCCTTTGTGAGTGAGGAGAATTTCCCAGGCTTTTCTTTTGCATCAGCTGTACAGAAGGTTGTCTTGCTGGGCACAAGAAAGCCACAGAGCAGCTGCCATTGTGAGGTCAAGCCAGAGGTGCCACGTCACAGTGCTGTCAGCACAGCGTTGTCCCGGTGCGCGCCAGGCCTGGTCGTCCAGAGCAGCTCTTCCGCTGGCTCCCTGCAGGAGGATCCTTGTGCTCAAGGAGCTCTCAGCAGACGGCCTGTACCCCGAGAGGAGTCTTGGCTTTCCCTTGGGTGGCACTCAGCGTGCAAACGCGCACAGCGCTGCCAAAATGATCGGGCAAGTCTGTGCCGCCGTTTGCACCGTCTTTTCTGTTGTCTATTCTGGCTACTACCTGACCCAGCTGACTCGTAAGTAAAGGTTTCTCCTGGGGCTGGCATCACCCGACTTTTGCTTGGCTCTGCTCTTTATGCCGCACCAGTGGCCCAGTTTCTTTGGGAACAAAATGGCCATGAAGGTGCCACCGCTTTGGTCAATGTCCTGCCAGCAGCATCAGCTACAAAGGGGGCATCTGTACTGGGTGGCGCGTGCAGAGTATTTGCCATGCAACCTGCAGCGGTTGCCTTCCCTCCCCGGGAGAGTGCGCGGCAGCGGAGTCTGTCATTTATTTCCTCAGCTTGCTGCTTCAAGCAAGACAAGCTGCAAATTGCGGACTCTGAGGGCAGATCCTCAGAAGTACTTCTACCAACTCAGTGCTTCTCTCCAGGAGTGAAGGAAAGCACCTTTTGCTCCATGTTCTGCCCCTCAGAGGCCTTGGCTGCATGACTTGAGCCTTTGATGCTGTGCCCAGACTGCGATTGCCTTGGCGATGCAGCACAAACTCCAGTGCAGGGAGGGTTTGCTGCTGAGCCCAGCAGCTGTTCCTGGGCTGCTTCAGCAGGGAGCTGCCACAGGGAAGGGACCCTTTGTGGAAGCTTTGCTGGGCTATCATCTTCAGCCAAGGGATGGGAATTAGGGCATGCAATTTGAAAGAATGTATATGGAAAATGCAGGAAAGGCAAGAGGGAAATGTAGCTTGAGCTGTTAGGCACAAGAGAAGCTCAAAGTTTTGAAGAGCAGAGGGCATTTCCAGCACCGTCTTCCTATTTCTCTCTTGGCAAAAGAGGCCCAAATGTAGACAGAGGCTCCCCTCGCGTCCATCTTGTTCTCTTGCTTGCTGTGGGAAAGAGCTGTTGCTCCTTTCCTGTTGGGAAAGGGAAATGCTCTTTGTTGGGACTGCCTTGTGTTGTGGGAGTGGCCAGCACAGGCACTTTTCTAAGGGCCTCTGGTTCCTTTTGCTTTGCTGGCTGCAGGTCACCTGACACGCGGATGGAGACAAGCCTGTCCTTTGGTGAGTGGCAAAGGAAGCTGTGACGTTGCTGGCGTGTGAGAATTGTGCAGCAATTCTGCCAGCTTGGCCTGTTGCAGCCGAGTGAGGAGTGCCGGCGTGGGAGGCTGAATGAAAAGGCCAGCTGCCCGGTGGCATCAGCAGTAGCAAAGGGAGCACTGGCTGTTTGCTGATTTTCCAGTGAAAAGCCTTTCAAGAGATGAAAGGCAAATGGGACAGCTCCAAGGCATCTTGCTGCTTCTAGGCAGCAGGGAAGCTCAAATGCACAGCAAGATGGAGTAGCAGCTCGTTCAGCCAGCTTCCTCGGGTTTGCGTGACTCAGAGGCCCACTTGTATCAAAGTCTATGATTTGCCCTTCTTCTGGGTCCTTTCCCAGCTCAATAGAAAGCAGCTCCTAGGGCACTGGCTTTTGCCCATCTCTCTCACTTCTGTCTGCCTGCAGGGCACAACAGCAGGGTCAGCAGCTCCTCTGGCTGCCTCTGTCATTGAGGAAGAGGATGAAGAGGAGCAAAGGAAGATGAAGCCTTCAGCCGCTGTCCCTTCACAGCCGGAACTTGCAGAGCCAGTAAGTGACAGCTGAGCTTGGCACTGCCTTTGGTGCAGGGCCAGGCTACCCATTTTGGAGCAGCCCTTGTTGCTCGTGGCTGAAGATGCTGGCGGCCGTGTGCCTGCTGTGACGTAGTGCGACTTCAGGCAAGCCGGGGAGCCCTGGCCAATGGGTTCTGAAGTTTGACATTTAAGCTGGGATGCTGAGAGGGTGCCCGAGTGTCTCTTGGGATCAGACAGGAGGCAGCATTCAGTGACTCTCAGTGCAGGAGTCAGCCCCTTGTGCCCGTTGTCAGTGCAGGCTGCCGGTGGTCAGCGGACAGCACGGCCCAAATTCACAGTTGACAGCCTTGCAGGGTACCTGGGAGACACTGGCCCCTGGAAGGGACCTGCTCTCTCCGTGGACTAATTAGCTTCAGGCTGTGCTTCACTTCCAGCCGGTCAGAGCAGAGTTTGGAGAGGAGAATCCTCGGCAGCCCTGCAGTGTAAAAGGGCGGGTGGGTCTGGGCAGGGCTGGAAAGCGGCTCCCAAGGGCCGCTCCCTAAAGGCTGCCATAGAGAAGGGAAATCCGTGAAACAGATCAGAGAAGGGACACGCTGTGGGCTTCTGAGCAGACTGTTGCGTGCCAACTCCGGGCTGATTTCATTCCGGCCCAGGAAAAGACAGGAGGAGGAAAGCAGCAAGGCTCTGGGGTCCTGCTCTGATCTCTTTGTGGATCTTGGCAGCCCCATCGATACCTTGTTGCCAGTGTCTTGCAGAAAAGCTGAACAGGTGGAGCATGGAGGTGGTCGGGAGGGGCTGGATCCAAGTAGCCTTTGGGCTTCTCCCGAAGGTGCCTTTGAGAAGGGGACATGGGAACTGCCTCAGCTGGAGAGGCCTGGCCGTGGCTGGCAGCACCTTCCCAAGGCCTTGCTTTTGCTGTGCGCTTAGGGGGAGCATGTGTGCCAGCCACCCTTCTGACGGGCAATCCTTTCTTGTCCCAGCGCAAGACAGGCTCTGCCATTCAACCTGGTGCCGCCGGACCAGCATGGCCTGCAGCAGCCAGCTCAAGCCCCGCTGCCGGCACTTCCTGCAGCAGCGCAGCCCAGCAGCCCGAGATGAGGGAGGAGCAGGGCCTGAAGACACTGAGTACGTCCGTCCGGTGCATTTCTTGTCTGCCAGAGCAGGCTGTTGCGCGCGTGTCTGGGTGTAGGCTGCGCCAGATGCTGCCCTTCAGTCTCAGAGGCACTTAGGCCTCTCTGCAGAAGGTGTTGTTGTGCTCTGAGGCAGCGCGGCAGCGCTCAGGGAGTCCCTGCTGCCTGTGAGGGCGGCTGGGCCTGGCTTGGCCCTGCCTGGGCTGCCTTCTGGGCCAAAGACAAAAGCAGAGATTGTTTCTGCTTGAGCAGAAGGCTGGCACCTAGCAAGTGACTATTGCCCAGGGAGCTGTCTGGCCCCAGCTGTTTTCTGGCTCTGGTTCTTACTCCTCCTCCGGCCCAGACACTTTGTGCCCCTGGCAGCGGACCTGCCAGTGATGGTGGGTGTGACCGCGGAGGCTGCAAAGGCCCTTGGTTACCTCTTAGGGCCCCCTTCTTAAGGGCTCATCATTTTGGCTTATCGCGTGGGATGCTGCTCTTGAAAGAAATCAAGGCCTTCTTGGAAAGGCCACCTGATGAAAGGTGGAGAAGATGGCCCTCCCACTTGCTGGTCTCAGCAGCTGGAAGCCAAGGGCCCGCAAAGGGCCCAGAGCTGCGGGCAGTGGGGCTGCCTTTGGGACGCTCTGGGCAGCGGCGTCTCTGTGTGCGAGTGAGCGCCCTGCACTGCTTTTGTCTTTCAGGGAGCATCGTGAGTCCGGGCCGGCCTACAGGCAAATACACGGCATTTGAGGAACTCGGGCGAGGGTAAGCGTGACGTCAGCTCATTTTACAAAAGTGTGGGCCAGGTCTTTGGCTGGTGCAATATCAAGCGTGAAGTCAGGCAAGCTCCAAACATGGTCAGGCTCTGGCTTGACCTCGTGTCGCCTGCCTGGACTGCTCGGTCAGAGCAATGCAAAGGCCTCATTAAAGACAAGTTGATGCTGGCAGTGTCTTGCTTGCAGCAGTGAGGAGCAGGAGCTGGGAAAACCCCTGGCCCTGCAGCTTTGTGGCCTGAAAGAGCCCCTTGCCATGCAAGAAAGATCAGATTGTCCAGGACAGTCTTGTGACTCAAATTGTTCTCCCTTTTTTGACACACACATGCATGCACACCCGCACAAGGAGAGAGTTCCCCTTAGGTTCTGAAATGACCTGGCAGGGTGTGCGCCTTGGAGATTTCCAGCGGCCCTTGGTCTTCATGCTGCACCTTAGTGCTGTTCCCTTGGACAGCCTGCCCCGCATGGCAGAGGGCTGACGTGCTGTTGGCCGAAGAGATGCTGCAGCCAGGCATTTTTTCTAAGGAAGGCGTCCAGGCAGCCGGGGGAGATCTGCTGCCTGGGCTTGCTTTCCCTGCCAAAGGGATACAGGTCTCTTTCTGCTGCTTTTGTCTTTCTAGAGGGTTTGGAGCTGTTTATAAAGCCCTTGACACCAGCAGCGGACAACAGGTAAAGTGCCAACAGCCCCATGCCATTTTGCAGCTCTGGAGCGCTTTGCCCGCTGCTGTGAGCTGTGCTTGGAGGTTTGGGTGGCAGCTCCATGTCTGCAGCAGAGGCAGAAATACAGTCTGAAATACAGTCTAGGCTCCGGGGGCAGAATGCATTTGGGATGGCTTTTGGTGCTTCTGCTAAGCTCTGCTGTCTAGTGACAAGGCACTTTGGCCCAGCATGCTGCCTCATTGCAGCAGCACTCGCTCCGTGCTCCTTGTGATCTCGAGCAGGGTGCGTCTTCTCAAGGTACCGGTGGCCAATGTCATTGCAGGTGGCAATCAAGATCATGTCACTCGAGGAGGAGATGTCCGAGGAGCTGGCTGCCAATGAAATCCTGGCCATGAGGGACAACAGGAGTCCCAATATCGTTACCTACTTAGACAGGTTGGCATATTCTGGTGTCAATGTAGCTTTAGCTGGTGCAAGCGCAAAGAGACGATGCCCTTTGGTCGCTGGCAGAGAACAGAGCTGGGGATGATTTCTCTGCTGGTCTCCAGAGCGTGGGAGGAGGTGGAGCTGGTGTTCAATAGTCTCTTGTGGCACACGTAGCTTGGAGAGCAGCTGCAAAAACCTGTCTCAGGCCCTGGGGTGACGGAGGCTGTGCCCATTCTGTTTCTCCATGCCGTGGTTTTCTTCTTTCAGCTACCTGGTGGATGCGGAGCTCTGGCTGGCCATGGAGTTCATGGACGGCGGCACCTTGTTTGATGTGCTGAGGGCAGTGTACCTGGAGGAAGGACAGATAGGCGCTGTCTGTCGGGAGGTGAGGGATGCCGCTTGTGCTTGCCCAAGACTGCCCGGATGCTGCTTGTCAGCTGGAGCTTAAGGAGAGCCGAGATTTCTTGCTCTCACCTTTCTTTTGCTGCTGCTGCTGCTGCTGCTGTCACACCACACAGGAGAAGAAAGAGCATGGGAAGTGTACTGCCTGCCGGTGCCCTCGCACTCCTCAGGATCTGTTCTTGCACTCTTCCATCCTGTCTGTCCTCTGGCCTTGGTGCTCGCTCACTGGCTCAATTTCTCTTTCTTCCTCTTCCCAGCTTTGCCTGGGAATGTTTGCCTGGAACCTGTCTGTCTGTCCTACATTGCTTGCCACTGGAAGGCAGCATGCGGCTGGCAGAATTTCAAGCTAAGGGCAAAGAGCTGTCCTCAGCTTCAAAGGATAGCATTGCAGCCTGGATGGCGATGCATTCTGGAACAGCTCGAAGGTGCTGCTGTCACCAGCAGCTTCCTCTTCTGCTGCCACTAGGCTTCCCCAAAATTCTTGGCCCTGCCGCCTCCCAGCCAAAGGTGGCGCGCTTCCTACCCAAGGCCGGTGGAACTTTTGGGAGCCCGGATGCCTTTGCTTGGAAATCTAGAAAAAACTTCCAAGAGTGTTGAAGCAGCAAGCTCTTCATGGTGACAGCAGCGTGATGTTTCGCCCTCGCTCACAATTCCCTGAGAAAGCCGCCAATCCCGTTGAGCTCTTTCCTTGCGGGTGGGATGAAATCAGATCCTGCACGTTAACTTTCCCTCCCTCCTTTTTCTCTCTCAGTGCCTGCAAGGACTGCATTTCCTTCATTCCCGCCAAGTCATCCACAGAGACATCAAAAGTTGCAACGTCCTGGTGGGCACGGACGGATCCGTCAAGTTGGGTGGGTATCCCTGCTGGGCGGCAGCACGTCCAGCATATGCCGTGCGCTTGCATTTTGGTGACGGCCACTGGGGCAGAAGCGCGGCTTGGCCAGTGCGTGAATCGTCAGGGCGTTTTTGAAGCGGCCGATGCCTTATTTGCCTGGCTCCAGGCACGTGGAAGGAGAGCTCAGCTGCTTTTTCAGTTAGATTCAGCATGGCCTGGTCAGGGCAATGGTTTTGGCCACTTTGCCAGTGGTAGCTGGCTTTGTCAGGCTTTGTTTTTGTCCTCAGGTGACTTTGGCCTCTGTGCTCAGCTCAGCCCTGAGCACAGCAAGCGCAGCTCCAGCGTCGGCACTCCCAGCTGGATGGCACCGGAGGTGGTGAGAGGAGAAGCCTACGGCCCCAAAGTGGACATCTGGTCCCTGGGGATCATGGGGCTGGAAATGGTGGAAGGGGAAGCTCCTTACCAGCGGGAAGCCCGTCTCCGGGTAAGGTGCAGCTTAGCAAGAGGGCTCTGTGTGGAGAGAGCTGTGTGTGGCTAGCAAAGGAGCAGGTGGAGTGTCCTCTTGCATCCATGTGCTGTAGGTTTTTGAACTGCTAGAAAGGAACGGGCCCCCAAAACTGCAGAACCCCAGGCACCACTCGGCTCTCCTGCGCGACTTCCTCCGCTGCTGCCTGCAGGCAGATGAGGACAGGCGCTGGTCTGCCCAGGAGCTCCTACAGGTAAGAAAAAGCAAAGGGGCAAAAAGCCCTGGCAGCTGAGGACACCTGCATGAAGGGATGAGGAGGAGGAGGAGTGTGGGCCACGTGGCACAGAAAGCTGCCAGGACAGGAAGGCGCAGGGGCACATGCTGCCCTCAGTGGTCTTTGTGTGTCTTGCTTGTAGCCAAGGAATCCTGCTTGAGCCCGCCAGGATGTGATCCTGGAAAGTAAGTGTTCCTTTCTTTGTTCTTTTTCCTCTGGGCAGCATCCCTTCGTGACCTCAGGCGATCCTGCCTCCAGCCTGGCTGCTCTGATCATCTCAGCCAAGCGAGTGCAGGAAGACTGGAGAGGAGACACCTGCGCCTGAGGAGGCCCTGATGCCCCGCCAGCCAAGAGGAGGGAAAAGGGGATGTGTCATCTTTAGGCAGAGCTTCAGCCATCCCCCGAGTTTGAAGAGGAGCTGTGCCGTAGCTGGGAAACATGATAGTGTAGATATTTGCTCAGTTTAGCTGTTAGGTTAGCTGTTAGGTTAGGTTGAGTTAGGTTAGCATAGGTTGGATTAGATTAGGTTAGGTTAGGTTAGGTTAGCTTAGCTTAGCTTAGGTTAGGTTAGGTTAGATATGTTGTTAGGTTCAATTGAAAGCTCTGTTGTTTTTCTTTCTGCAAAAGGTGAAAATTTAAAAAAATTAGGAAATACAGGGATCAACATTTAAGGACTATGGAACATAGACATCTTGGATAGTAGAGGATTGTTTATCTTAGGATAGAGTGTTGTTAATTTAGGGAAGCTTTGAAGTAGAAATGAAAGAATTGTCATAATAAGAATTAAGCAGTGAGAGGAAAAGCTGGGCTGCAGCAGAACTGGAGCCTGCAGGCGCTCCAAGCTGTCAGCCTGAGCAGGCCACCTGCAGGACAGAATGATGAAGATGAAGAAGCAGCGAGGGGATACTTTGTTTCAGCCCGAGTGTCAATAAAAGTCGAAAATACCAGAGTGTTGTAAGGCTGCCTTCCTTGCCGGGCTGTAGCTAAGTGGACAGTCCATTTCAGAGGCCCAAAGAACAAAGTGAGGTAAGCAGCTTTGCTTACCTGAAGTGTGGCATGCCTGTGGGAAGCTGAGAGACCTACAGGTAATGAACACCAGGTAATGAGCTGCCATTCAGGACAACACTAGGAGGCAGATGTGCAGTCCTTTCTGGGCCTCTTGTCTTGATCAGATGTCAGGCTGATCAGCAGCAATCACCATTTTGTTGCCACCCTCCTCTCACTATGTCACTATGTGGGATGGAATGGCATTCTCACAGCGGCATCTGGCATTTCCTCCCTGCTTCTCTTTTCCCCAGGGACCCTCTGGGCCAGCCTCATCCCCCACAGGGGTGTGCAACCACCAGGGCCACCTGCAGAGCCCCATTCCCACTCTGCTGCCTCCTTGGCCTTTTCCCACATCTGGGCCAGCCTGCTGTTGCCAGGTGTTGGAAACATGCACACAGCATAGCACACCTGTCATTGAGCAATTTGATGCAGGAGCCCCTGCTGAGCACGGCTCTCCACCCCGGCCCTTTTCCCACCGAGCTGTGGCTCCATTTCGCCTCCATCTGCTGGCATACCCACTGTGAGGGACTGCTCAGGGACTGGATGCTCCTTGAATGTTGCCCACAGGCCTGATTTCCACGCCTCCCCATTCCTCCTACCCTAAGGCTGCCTCAGCCGTCTGAACACAATTTTTCTTACTCTAATGGCTTCCTGTGCCTTACTTGATACTGTAAGCAGAAGTACACCGTTTTGATTGTCTTTCTTCTAGAATTAATAAGTTGGAAATACTCCTAGATTTTGCCATTTAAAACTTGAGGCAAGTGCAAAAAGTAGAGAAGCTTTCTGTGCAGCTTTTCAGGTAATTTGAGGTCTCCTTCCTCTTCACTCACTTTCAGCATATCTGTTGATTTTCCTTTGCTCTCATCTTTGAAGCTTCATCCCTTGTCTATCGATCTGCAAAAATAGCCTGTAAACCCAAGGCAAATTTACTATCCTTTGTATTTTTCCTCCTCTGGAAAAGCTGAGGCTCGTGTGATCTTCTCCTGTCATCTAGACTTTGATTCCCATCTTGGCTCTGGCTAAGAGCAGAACAAATGTAATTTATTGCCCGCTAGTATGATCTGCTAGCAAAGGTCACATTTAGAGCTGAGCATGATGCTTCTCTCCCTCCGTTGAATACACATCTTTGTGTCAAGGCCTGGTGACTTCCAGGAGCACCTGGAAGCTACTGCCAAGGACAAAAGTCTCACTCTTGCTGGTTTTGACACTCATGGGTTGGTAGGATTTTGATCTACGTCGACAGTGATCTACAGGAACTGGATCCTTGACACCAAGTGCCTTCAAGCAACATTTCTAAGCAGAGTGGGCAATGAAGTCCAGATACTAGTGAGTTGTGGTTTGTTTTAACTCTGTCTAACATATGGTACACTATCCCAAAACATGTTATTTTTGAGTGCTTCAGGCATTTAAAACTTAGGTTTATTCTTGTCAACACTTTTCTTTCCTCTCTTCAGAAATCTGCATGTCCAGCTACTAATTTCTTTCTCAGCTTGTTGAAAAGGTACCAGTCGGACAAGACTTGTTTCTTGACCCAGAGATGGGGCAAGCGTCACCGTTAGGCCGGACGTGGCATACACACGTGATCAGGGTCCAAGAAGAAAAAGGTTTGTTTGTTTTATTCTGCATGTTCTCCAGCTTATACACTCTTAACAAAGCGTGATCTCAAGTCACTAACTACATCACAATAACTTCTTCTATCCATTGGTGCAAAGCAATTAACGTCAATATAACTGGCAAAAGTTTTACAGAAATTTATAAGGCACGTATGCACATCTACTTCGGCACCTAGTGTAGCATACGCAAATTTTCCTGTATCTCTTCTAATGGGTTTCCATGCTGACGGCCTTGTCTTCTTCCTTGCTATGGATACACTCAAAAACCATCAACTGCTATTTCTTCCGTGAACTCGGCTTTGCTTGCAGGCCAGCTGTCAAGCCCCTCCATAGGTCAGCATGCACCCGCGTGCTCAAGGAGCAACTGCAGCCTGCAATAGTCCTGGAAATTTATTATCTTTGCTTCGTTTGCCATCTAAATGTCACTGAAGAAGTTAGGCTTTTCCAAACCAGCTAGGATGCCACCTAGAAGAAGCAGACTTGCTTTCAGTCAAAGCTTTTGGGACCAAGAGTCATGTTTGCTTGCATTGCTTGGATGCCGCTTGGATTGGCGCATTCTCTGAGTTCCCCTGGCATGCCTTGAGCCCTGCCTTTGTGAGTGAGGAGAATTTCCCAGGCTTTTCTTTTGCATCAGCTGTACAGAAGGTTGTCTTGCTGGGCACAAGAAAGCCACAGAGCAGCTGCCATTGTGAGGTCAAGCCAGAGGTGCCACGTCACAGTGCTGTCAGCACAGCGTTGTCCCGGTGCGCGCCAGGCCTGGTCGTCCAGAGCAGCTCTTCCGCTGGCTCCCTGCAGGAGGATCCTTGTGCTCAAGGAGCTCTCAGCAGACGGCCTGCACCCCGAGAGGAGTCTTGGCTTTCCCTTGGGTGGCACTCAGCGTGCAAACGCGCACAGCGCTGCCAAAATGATCGGGCAAGTCTGTGCCGCCGTTTGCACCGTCTTTTCTGTTGTCTATTCTGGCTACTACCTGACCCAGCTGACTCGTAAGTAAAGGTTTCTCCTGGGGCTGGCATCACCCGACTTTTGCTTGGCTCTGCTCTTTATGCCGCACCAGTGGCCCAGTTTCTTTGGGAACAAAATGGCCATGAAGGTGCCACCGCTTTGGTCAATGTCCTGCCAGCAGCATCAGCTACAAAGGGGGCATCTGTACTGGGTGGCGCGTGCAGAGTATTTGCCATGCAACCTGCAGCGGTTGCCTTCCCTCCCCGGGAGAGTGCGCGGCAGCGGAGTCTGTCATTTATTTCCTCAGCTTGCTGCTTCAAGCAAGACAAGCTGCAAATTGCAGACCCTGAGGGCAGATCCTCAGAAGTACTTCTACCAACTCAGTGCTTCTCTCCAGGAGTGAAGGAAAGCACCTTTTGCTCCATATTCTGCCCCTCAGAGGCCTTGGCTGCATGACTTGAGCCTTTGATGCTGTGCCAAGACTGCGATTGCCTTGGCGATGCAGCACAAACTCCAGTGCAGGGAGGGTTTGCTGCTGAGCCCAGCAGCTGTTCCTGGGCTGCTTCAGCAGGGAGCTGCCACAGGGAAGGGACCCTTTGTGGAAGCTTTGCTGGGCTATCATCTTCAGCCAAGGCATGGGAATTAGGGCATGCAATTTGAAAGAATGTATATGGAAAATGCAGGAAAGGCAAGAGGGAAATGTAGCTTGAGCTGTTAGGCACAAGAGAAGCTCAAAGTTTTGAAGAGCAGAGGGCATTTCCAGCACCGTCTTCCTATTTCTCTCTTGGCAAAAGAGGCCCAAATGTAGACAGAGGCTCCCCTCGCGTCCATCTTGTTCTCTTGCTTGCTGTGGGAAAGAGCTGTTGCTCCTTTCCTGTTGGGAAAGGGAAATGCTCTGTGTTGGGACTGCCTTGTGTTGTGGGAGTGGCCAGCACAGGCACTTTTCTAAGGGCCTCTGGTTCCTTTTGCTTTGCTGGCTGCAGGTCACCTGACACGCGGATGGAGACAAGCCTGTCCTTTGGTGAGTGGCAAAGGAAGCTGTGACGTTGCTGGCGTGTGAGAATTGTGCAGCAATTCTGCCAGCTTGGCCTGTTGCAGCCGAGTGTGGAGTGCCGGCGTGGGAGGCTGAAGGAAAAGCCAGCTGCCCGGTGGCATCAGCAGTAGCAAAGGGAGCACTGGCTGTTTGCTGATTTTCCAGTGAAAAGCCTTTCAAGAGATGAAAGGCAAATGGGACAGCTCCAAGGCATCTTGCTGCTTCTAGGCAGCAGGGAAGCTCAAATGCACAGCAAGATGGAGTAGCAGCTCGTTCAGCCAGCTTCCTCGGGTTTGCGTGACTCAGAGGCCCACTTGTATCAAAGTCTATGATTTGCCCTTCTTCTGGGTCCTTTCCCAGCTCAATAGAAAGCAGCTCCTAGGGCACTGGCTTTTGCCCATCTCTCTCACTTCTGTCTGCCTGCAGGGCACAACAGCAGGGTCAGCAGCTCCTCTGGCTGCCTCTGTCATTGAGGAAGAGGATGAAGAGGAGCAAAGGAAGATGAAGCCTTCAGCCGCTGTCCCTTCACAGCCGGAACTTGCAGAGCCAGTAAGTGACAGCTGAGCTTGGCACTGCCTTTGGTGCAGGGCCAGGCTACCCATTTTGGAGCAGCTCTTGTTGCTCGTGGCTGAAGATGCTGGCGGCCGTGTGCCTGCTGTGACGTAGTGCGGCTTCAGGCAAGCCGGGGAGCCCTGGCCAATGGGTTCTGAAGTTTGACATTTAAGCTGGGATGCTGAGAGGGCGCCAGAGTGTCTCTTGGGATCAGACAGGAGGCAGCATTCAGTGACTCTCAGTGCAGGAGTCAGCCTCTTGTGCCCGTTGTCAGTGCAGGCTGCCAGTGGTCAGCGGACAGCGCGGCCCAAATTCGCAGTTGACAGCCTTGCAGGGTGCCTGGGAGACACTGGCCCCTGGAAGGGACCTGCTCTCTCCGTGGACTAATTAGCTTCAGGCTGTGCTTCACTTCCAGCCGGTCAGAGCAGAGTTTGGAGAGGAGAATCCTCGGCAGCCCTGCAGTGTAAAAGGGCGGGTGGGTCTGGGCAGGGCTGGAAAGCGGCTCCCAAGGGCCGCTCCCTAAAGGCTGCCATAGAGAAGGGAAATCCGTGAAACAGATCAGAGAAGGGACACGCTGCGGGCTTCTGAGCAGACTGTTGCGTGCCAACTCTGGTCTGATTTCATTCCGGCCCAGGAAAAGACAGGAGGAGGAAAGCAGCAAGGCTCTGGGGTCCTGCTCTGATCTCTTTGTGGATCTTGGCAGCCCCATCGATACCTTGTTGCCAGTGTCTTGCAGAAAAGCTGAACAGGTGGAGCGTGGAGGTGGTCGGGAGGGGCTGGATCCAAGTAGCCTTTGGGCTTCTCCCGAAGGTGCCTTTGAGAAGGGGACATGGGAACTGCCTCAGCTGGAGAGGCCTGGCCGTGGCTGGCAGCACCTTCCCAAGGCCTTGCTTTTGCTGTGCGCTTAGGGGGAGCATGTGTGCCAGCCACCCTTCTGACGGGCAATCCTTCCTTGTCCCAGCGCAAGACAGGCTCTGCCATTCAACCTGGTGCCGTCGGACCAGCATGGCCTGCAGCAGCCAGCTCAAGCCCCGCTGCCGGCACTTCCTGCAGCAGCGCAGCCCAGCAGCCCGAGATGAGGGAGGAGCAGGGCCTGAAGACACTGAGTACGTCCGTCCGGTGCATTTCTTGTCTGCCAGAGCAGGCTGTTGCGCGCGTGTCTGGGTGTAGGCTGCGCCAGATGCTGCCCTTCGGTCCCAGAGGCACTTAGGCCTCTCTGCAGAAGGTGTTGTTGTGCTCTGAGGCAGCGCGGCAGCGCTCAGGGAGTCCCTGCTGCCTGTGAGGGCGGCTGGGCCTGGCTTGGCCCTGCCTGGGCTGCCTTCTGGACCAAAGACAAAAGCAGAGATTGTTTCTGCTTGAGCAGAAGGCTGGCACCTAGCAAGTGACTATTGCCCAGGGAGCTGTCTGGCCCCAGCTGTTTTCTGGCTCTGGTTCTTACTCCTCCTCCGGCCCAGACACTTTGTGCCCCTGGCAGCGGACCTGCCAGTGATGGTGGGTGTGACCGCGGAGGCTGCAAAGGCCCTTGGTTACCTCTTAGGGCCCCCTTCTTAAGGGCTCATCATTTTGGCTTATCGCGTGGGATGCTGCTCTTGAAAGAAATCAAGACCTTCTTGGAAAGGCCACCTGATGAAAGGTGGAGAAGATGGCCCTCCCACTTGCTGGTCTCAGCAGCTGGAAGCCGAGGGACCGCAAAGGGCCCAGAGCTGCGGGCAGTGGGGCTGCCTTTGGGACGCTCTGGGCAGCGGCGTCTCTGTGTGCGAGTGAGCACCCTGCACTGCTTTTGTCTTTCAGGGAGCATCGTGAGTCCGGGCCGGCCTACAGGCAAATACACGGCATTTGAGGAACTCGGGCGAGGGTAAGCGTGACGTCAGCTCATTTTACAAAAGTGTGGGCCAGGTCTTTGGCTGGTGCAATATCAAGCGTGAAGTCAGGCAAGCTCCAAACATGGTCAGGCTCTGGCTTGACCTCGTGTCGCCTGCCTGGACTGCTCGGTCAGAGCAATGCAAAGGCCTCATTAAAGACAAGTTGATGCTGGCAGTGTCTTGCTTGCAGCAGTGAGGAGCAGGAGCTGGGAAAACCCCTGGCCCTGCAGCTTTGTGGCCTGAAAGAGCCCCTTGCCATGCAAGAAAGATCAGATTGTCCAGGACAGTCTTGTGACTCAAATTGTTCTCCCTTTTTTGACACACACATGCATGCACACCCGCACAAGGAGAGAGTTCCCCTTAGGTTCTGAAATGACCTGGCAGGGTGTGCGCCTTGGAGATTTCCAGCGGCCCTTGGTCTTCATGCTGCACCTTAGTGCTGTTCCCTTGGACAGCCTGCCCCGCATGGCAGAGGGCTGACGTGCTGTTGGCCGAAGAGATGCTGCAGCCAGGCATTTTTTCTAAGGAAGGCGTCCAGGCAGCCGGGGGAGATCTGCTGCCTGGGCTTGCTTTCCCTGCCAAAGGGATACAGGTCTCTTTCTGCTGCTTTTGTCTTTCTAGAGGGTTTGGAGCTGTTTATAAAGCCCTTGACACCAGCAGCGGACAACAGGTAAAGTGCCAACAGCCCCATGCCATTTTGCAGCTCTGGAGCGCTTTGCCCGCTGCTGTGAGCTGTGCTTGGAGGTTTGGGTGGCAGCTCCATGTCTGCAGCAGAGGCTGTTCCTCTGAAATACAGTCTAGGCTCCGGGGGCAGAATGCATTTGGGATGGCTTTTGGTGCTTCTGCTAAGCTCTGCTGTCTAGTGACAAGGCACTTTGGCCCAGCATGCTGCCTCATTGCAGCAGCACTCGCTCCGTGCTCCTTGTGATCTCGAGCAGGGTGCGTCTTCTCAAGGTACCGGTGGCCAATGTCATTGCAGGTGGCAATCAAGATCATGTCACTCGAGGAGGAGATGTCCGAGGAGCTGGCTGCCAATGAAATCCTGGCCATGAGGGACAACAGGAGTCCCAATATCGTTACCTACTTAGACAGGTTGGCATATTCTGGTGTCAATGTAGCTTTAGCTGGTGCAAGCGCAAAGAGACGATGCCCTTTGGTCGCTGGCAGAGAACAGAGCTGGGGAGGATTTCTCTGCTGGTCTCCAGAGCGTGGGAGGAGGTGGAGCTGGTGTTCAATAGTCTCTTGTGGCACACGTAGCTTGGAGAGCAGCTGCAAAAACCTGTCTCAGGCCCTGGGGTGACGGAGGCTGTGCCCATTCTGTTTCTCCATGCCGTGGTTTTCTTCTTTCAGCTACCTGGTGGATGCGGAGCTCTGGCTGGCCATGGAGTTCATGGACGGCGGCACCTTGTTTGATGTGCTGAGGGCAGTGTACCTGGAGGAAGGACAGATAGGCGCTGTCTGTCGGGAGGTGAGGGATGCCGCTTGTGCTTGCCCAAGACTGCCCGGATGCTGCTTGTCAGCTGGAGCTTAAGGAGAGCCGAGATTTCTTGCTCTCACCTTTCTTTTGCTGCTGCTGCTGCTGCTGCTGTCACACCACACAGGAGAAGAAAGAGCATGGGAAGTGTACTGCCTGCCGGTGCCCTCGCACTCCTCAGGCTCTGTTCTTGCACTCTTCCATCCTGTCTGTCCTCTGGCCTTGGTGCTCGCTCACTGGCTCAATTTCTCTTTCTTCCTCTTCCCAGCTTTGCCTGGGAATGTTTGCCTGGAACCTGTCTGTCTGTCCTACATTGCTTGCCACTGGAAGGCAGCATGCGGCTGGCAGAATTTCAAGCTAAGGGCAAAGAGCTGTCCTCAGCTTCAAAGGATAGCATTGCAGCCTGGATGGCGATGCATTCTGGAACAGCTCGAAGGTGCTGCTGTCACCAGCAGCTTCCTCTTCTGCTGCCACTAGGCTTCCCCAAAATTCTTGGCCCTGCCGCCTCCCAGCCAAAGGTGGCGCGCTTCCTACCCAAGGCCGGTGGAACTTTTGGGAGCCCGGATGCCTTTGCTTGGAAATCTAGAAAAAACTTCCAAGAGTGTTGAAGCAGCAAGCTCTTCATGGTGACAGCAGCGTGATGTTTCGCCCTCGCTCACAATTCCCTGAGAAAGCCGCCAATCCCGTTGAGCTCTTTCCTTGCGGGTGGGATGAAATCAGATCCTGCACGTTAACTTTCCCTCCCTCCTTTTTCTCTCTCAGTGCCTGCAAGGACTGCATTTCCTTCATTCCCGCCAAGTCATCCACAGAGACATCAAAAGTTGCAACGTCCTGGTGGGCACGGACGGATCCGTCAAGTTGGGTGGGTATCCCTGCTGGGCGGCAGCACGTCCAGCATATGCCGTGCGCTTGCATTTTGGTGACGGCCACTGGGGCAGAAGCGCGGCTTGGCCAGTGCGTGAATCGTCAGGGCGTTTTTGAAGCGGCCGATGCCTTATTTGCCTGGCTCCAGGCACGTGGAAGGAGAGCTCAGCTGCTTTTTCAGTTAGATTCAGCATGGCCTGGTCAGGGCAATGGTTTTGGCCACTTTGCCAGTGGTAGCTGGCTTTGTCAGGCTTTGCTTTTGTCCTCAGGTGACTTTGGCCTCTGTGCTCAGCTCAGCCCTGAGCACAGCAAGCGCAGCTCCAGCGTCGGCACTCCCAGCTGGATGGCACCGGAGGTGGTGAGAGGAGAAGCCTACGGCCCCAAAGTGGACATCTGGTCCCTGGGGATCATGGGGCTGGAAATGGTGGAAGGGGAAGCTCCTTACCAGCGGGAAGCCCGTCTCCGGGTAAGGTGCAGCTTAGCAAGAGGGCTCTGTGTGGAGAGAGCTGTGTGTGGCTAGCAAAGGAGCAGGTGGAGTGTCCTCTTGCATCCATGTGCTGTAGGTTTTTGAACTGCTAGAAAGGAACGGGCCCCCAAAACTGCAGAACCCCAGGCACCACTCGGCTCTCCTGCGCGACTTCCTCCGCTGCTGCCTGCAGGCAGATGAGGACAGGCGCTGGTCTGCCCAGGAGCTCCTACAGGTAAGAAAAAGCAAAGGGGCAAAAAGCCCTGGCAGCTGAGGACACCTGCATGAAGGGATGAGGAGGAGGAGGAGTGTGGGCCACGTGGCACAGAAAGCTGCCAGGACAGGAAGGCGCAGGGGCACATGCTGCCCTCAGTGCTCTTTGTGTGTCTTGCTTGTAGCCAAGGAATCCTGCTTGAGCCCGCCAGGATGTGATCCTGGAAAGTAAGTGTTCCTTTCTTTGTTCTTTTTCCTCTGGGCAGCATCCCTTCGTGACCTCAGGCGATCCTGCCTCCAGCCTGGCTGCTCTGATCATCTCAGCCAAGCGAGTGCAGGAAGACTGGAGAGGAGACACCTGCGCCTGAGGAGGCCCTGATGCCCCGCCAGCCAAGAGGAGGGAAAAGGGGATGTGTCATCTTTAGGCAGAGCTTCAGCCATCCCCCGAGTTTGAAGAGGAGCTGTGCCGTAGCTGGGAAACATGATAGTGTAGATATTTGCTCAGTTTAGCTGTTAGGTTAGCTGTTAGGTTAGGTTGAGTTAGGTTAGCATAGGTTGGATTAGGTTAGGTTAGGTTAGGTTAGGTTAGCTTAGCTTAGCTTAGGTTAGGTTAGGTTAGATATGTTGTTAGGTTCAATTGAAAGCTCTGTTGTTTTTCTTTCTGCAAAAGGTGAAAATTTAAAAAAATTAGGAAATACAGGGATCAACATTTAAGGACTATGGAACATAGACATCTTGGATAGTAGAGGATTGTTTATCTTAGGATAGAGTGTTGTTAATTTAGGGAAGCTTTGAAGTAGAAATGAAAGAATTGTCATAATAAGAATTAAGCAGTGAGAGGAAAAGCTGGGCTGCAGCAGAACTGGAGCCTGCAGGCACTCCAAGCTGTCAGCCTGAGCAGGCCACCTGCAGGACAGAATGATGAAGATGAAGAAGCAGCGAGGGGATACTTTGTTTCAGCCCGAGTGTCAATAAAAGTCGAAAATACCAGAGTGTTGTAAGGCTGCCTTCCTTGCCGGGCTGTAGCTAAGTGGACAGTCCATTTCAGAGGCCCAAAGAACAAAGTGAGGTAAGCAGCTTTGCTTACCTGAAGTGTGGCATGCCTGTGGGAAGCTGAGAGACCTACAGGTAATGAACACCAGGTAATGAGCTGCCATTCAGGACAACACTAGGAGGCAGATGTGCAGTCCTTTCTGGGCCTCTTGTCTTGATCAGATGTCAGGCTGATCAGCAGCAATCACCATTTTGTTGCCACCCTCCTCTCACTATGTCACTATGTGGGATGGAATGGCATTCTCACAGCGGCATCTGGCATTTCCTCCCTGCTTCTCTTTTCCCCAGGGACCCTCTGGGCCAGCCTCATCCCCCACAGGGGTGTGCAACCACCAGGGCCACCTGCAGAGCCCCATTCCCACTCTGCTGCCTCCTTGGCCTTTTCCCACATCTGGGCCAGCCTGCTGTTGCCAGGTGTTGGAAACATGCACACAGCATAGCACACCTGTCATTGAGCAATTTGATGCAGGAGCCCCTGCTGAGCACGGCTCTCCACCCCGGCCCTTTTCCCACCGAGCTGTGGCTCCATTTCGCCTCCATCTGCTGGCATACCCACTGTGAGGGACTGCTCAGGGACTGGATGCTCCTTGAATGTTGCCCACAGGCCTGATTTCCACGCCTCCCCATTCCTCCTACCCCTAAGGCTGCCTCAGCCGTCTGAACACAATTTTTCTTACTCTAATGGCTTCCTGTGCCTTACTTGATACTGTAAGCAGAAGTACACCGTTTTGATTGTCTTTCTTCTAGAATTAATAAAAATAAGTTGGAAATACTCCTAGATTTTGCCATTTAAAACTTGAGGCAAGTGCAAAAAGTAGAGAAGCTTTCTGTGCAGCTTTTCAGGTAATTTGAGGTCTCCTTCCTCTTCACTCACTTTCAGCATATCTGTTGATTTTCCTTTGCTCTCATCTTTGAAGCTTCATCCCTTGTCTATCTATCTGCAAAAATAGCCTGTAAACCCAAGGCAAATTTACTATCCTTTGTATTTTTCCTCCTCTGGAAAAGCTGAGGCTCCTGTGATCTTCTCCTGTCATCTAGACTTTGATTCCCATCTTGGCTCTGGCTAAGAGCAGAACAAATGTAATTTATTGCCTGCTAGTATGATCTGCTAGCAAAGGTCACATTTAGAGCTAAGCATGATGCTTCTCTCCCTCCGTTGAATACTCATCTTTGTGTCAAGGCCTGGTGACTTCCAGGAGCACCTGGAAGCTACTGCCAAGGACAAAAGTCTCACTCTTGCTGGTTTTGACACTCATGGGTTGGTAGGATTTTGATCTACGTCGACAGTGATCTACAGGAACTGGATCCTTGACACCAAGTGCCTTCAAGCAACATTTCTAAGCAGAGTGGGCAATGAAGTCCAGATACTAATGAGTTGTGGTTTGTTTTAACTCTGTCTAACATATGGTACACTATCCCAAAACATGTTATTTTTGAGTGCTTCAGGCATTTAAAACTTAGGTTTATTCTTGTCAACACTTTTCTTTCCTCTCTTCAGAAATCTGCATGTCCAGCTACTAATTTCTTTCTCAGCTTGTTGAAAAGGTACCAGTCAGACAAGACTTGTTTCTTGACCCAGAGATGGGGCAAGCGTCACCGTTAGGCCGGACGTGGCATACACACGTGATCAGGGTCCAAGAAGAAAAAGGTTTGTTTGTTTTATTCTGCATGTTCTCCAGCTTATACACTCTTAACAAAGCGTGATCTCAAGTCACTAACTACATCACAATAACTTCTTCTATCCATTGGTGCAAAGCAATTAACGTCAATATAACTGGCAAAAGTTTTACAGAAATTTATAAGGCACGTATGCACATCTACTTCGGCACCTAGTCTAGCATACGCAAATTTTCCTGTATCTCTTCTAATGGGTTTCCATGCTGACGGCCTTGTCTTCTTCCTTGCTATGGATACACTCAAAAACCATCAACTGCTATTTCTTCCGTGAACTCGGCTTTGCTTGCAGGCCAGCTGTCAAGCCCCTCCATAGGTCAGCATGCACCCGCATGCTCAAGGAGCAACTGCAGCCTGCAATAGTCCTGGAAATTTATTATCTTTGCTTCGTTTGCCATCTAAATGTCACTGAAGAAGTTAGGCTTTTCCAAACCAGCTAGGATGCCACCTAGAAGAAGCAGACTTGCTTTCAGTCAAAGCTTTTGGGACCAAGAGTCATGTTTGCTTGCATTGCTTGGATGCCGCTTGGATTGGCGCATTCTCTGAGTTCCCCTGGCATGCCTTGAGCCCTGCCTTTGTGAGTGAGGAGAATTTCCCAGGCTTTTCTTTTGCATCAGCTGTACAGAAGGTTGTCTTGCTGGGCACAAGAAAGCCACAGAGCAGCTGCCATTGTGAGGTCAAGCCAGAGGTGCCACGTCACAGTGCTGTCAGCACAGCGTTGTCCCGGTGCGCGCCAGGCCTGGTCGTCCAGAGCAGCTCTTCCGCTGGCTCCCTGCAGGAGGATCCTTGTGCTCAAGGAGCTCTCAGCAGACGGCCTGCACCCCGAGAGGAGTCTTGGCTTTCCCTTGGGTGGCACTCAGCGTGCAAACGCGCACAGCGCTGCCAAAATGATCGGGCAAGTCTGTGCCGCCGTTTGCACCGTCTTTTCTGTTGTCTATTCTGGCTACTACCTGACCCAGCTGACTCGTAAGTAAAGGTTTCTCCTGGGGCTGGCATCACCCGACTTTTGCTTGGCTCTGCTCTTTATGCCGCACCAGTGGCCCAGTTTCTTTGGGAACAAAATGGCCATGAAGGTGCCACCGCTTTGGTCAATGTCCTGCCAGCAGCATCAGCTACAAAGGGGGCATCTGTACTGGGTGGCGCGTGCAGAGTATTTGCCATGCAACCTGCAGCGGTTGCCTTCCCTCCCCGGGAGAGTGCGCGGCAGCGGAGTCTGTCATTTATTTCCTCAGCTTGCTGCTTCAAGCAAGACAAGCTGCAAATTGCAGACCCTGAGGGCAGATCCTCAGAAGTACTTCTACCAACTCAGTGCTTCTCTCCAGGAGTGAAGGAAAGCACCTTTTGCTCCATATTCTGCCCCTCAGAGGCCTTGGCTGCATGACTTGAGCCTTTGATGCTGTGCCAAGACTGCGATTGCCTTGGCGATGCAGCACAAACTCCAGTGCAGGGAGGGTTTGCTGCTGAGCCCAGCAGCTGTTCCTGGGCTGCTTCAGCAGGGAGCTGCCACAGGGAAGGGACCCTTTGTGGAAGCTTTGCTGGGCTATCATCTTCAGCCAAGGCATGGGAATTAGGGCATGCAATTTGAAAGAATGTATATGGAAAATGCAGGAAAGGCAAGAGGGAAATGTAGCTTGAGCTGTTAGGCACAAGAGAAGCTCAAAGTTTTGAAGAGCAGAGGGCATTTCCAGCACCGTCTTCCTATTTCTCTCTTGGCAAAAGAGGCCCAAATGTAGACAGAGGCTCCCCTCGCGTCCATCTTGTTCTCTTGCTTGCTGTGGGAAAGAGCTGTTGCTCCTTTCCTGTTGGGAAAGGGAAATGCTCTGTGTTGGGACTGCCTTGTGTTGTGGGAGTGGCCAGCACAGGCACTTTTCTAAGGGCCTCTGGTTCCTTTTGCTTTGCTGGCTGCAGGTCACCTGACACGCGGATGGAGACAAGCCTGTCCTTTGGTGAGTGGCAAAGGAAGCTGTGACGTTGCTGGCATGTGAGAATTGTGCAGCAATTCTGCCAGCTTGGCCTGTTGCAGCCGAGTGTGGAGTGCCGGCGTGGGAGGCTGAAGGAAAAGCCAGCTGCCCGGTGGCATCAGCAGTAGCAAAGGGAGCACTGGCTGTTTGCTGATTTTCCAGTGAAAAGCCTTTCAAGAGATGAAAGGCAAATGGGACAGCTCCAAGGCATCTTGCTGCTTCTAGGCAGCAGGGAAGCTCAAATGCACAGCAAGATGGAGTAGCAGCTCGTTCAGCCAGCTTCCTCGGGTTTGCGTGACTCAGAGGCCCACTTGTATCAAAGTCTATGATTTGCCCTTCTTCTGGGTCCTTTCCCAGCTCAATAGAAAGCAGCTCCTAGGGCACTGGCTTTTGCCCATCTCTCTCACTTCTGTCTGCCTGCAGGGCACAACAGCAGGGTCAGCAGCTCCTCTGGCTGCCTCTGTCATTGAGGAAGAGGATGAAGAGGAGCAAAGGAAGATGAAGCCTTCAGCCGCTGTCCCTTCACAGCCGGAACTTGCAGAGCCAGTAAGTGACAGCTGAGCTTGGCACTGCCTTTGGTGCAGGGCCAGGCTACCCATTTTGGAGCAGCTCTTGTTGCTCGTGGCTGAAGATGCTGGCGGCCGTGTGCCTGCTGTGACGTAGTGCGGCTTCAGGCAAGCCGGGGAGCCCTGGCCAATGGGTTCTGAAGTTTGACATTTAAGCTGGGATGCTGAGAGGGCGCCAGAGTGTCTCTTGGGATCAGACAGGAGGCAGCATTCAGTGACTCTCAGTGCAGGAGTCAGCCCCTTGTGCCCGTTGTCAGTGCAGGCTGCCGGTGGTCAGCGGACAGCGCGGCCCAAATTCGCAGTTGACAGACTTGCAGGGTGCCTGGGAGACACTGGCCCCTGGAAGGGACCTGCTCTCTCCGTGGACTAATTAGCTTCAGGCTGTGCTTCACTTCCAGCCGGTCAGAGCAGAGTTTGGAGAGGAGAATCCTCGGCAGCCCTGCAGTGTAAAAGGGCGGGTGGGTCTGGGCAGGGCTGGAAAGCGGCTCCCAAGGGCCGCTCCCTAAAGGCTGCCATAGAGAAGGGAAATCCGTGAAACAGATCAGAGAAGGGACACGCTGCGGGCTTCTGAGCAGACTGTTGCGTGCCAACTCTGGTCTGATTTCATTCCGGCCCAGGAAAAGACAGGAGGAGGAAAGCAGCAAGGCTCTGGGGTCCTGCTCTGATCTCTTTGTGGATCTTGGCAGCCCCATCGATACCTTGTTGCCAGTGTCTTGCAGAAAAGCTGAACAGGTGGAGCGTGGAGGTGGTCGGGAGGGGCTGGATCCAAGTAGCCTTTGGGCTTCTCCCGAAGGTGCCTTTGAGAAGGGGACATGGGAACTGCCTCAGCTGGAGAGGCCTGGCCGTGGCTGGCAGCACCTTCCCAAGGCCTTGCTTTTGCTGTGCGCTTAGGGGGAGCATGTGTGCCAGCCACCCTTCTGACGGGCAATCCTTCCTTGTCCCAGCGCAAGACAGGCTCTGCCATTCAACCTGGTGCCGTCGGACCAGCATGGCCTGCAGCAGCCAGCTCAAGCCCCGCTGCCGGCACTTCCTGCAGCAGCGCAGCCCAGCAGCCCAAGATGAGGGAGGAGCAGGGCCTGAAGACACTGAGTACGTCCGTCCGGTGCATTTCTTGTCTGCCAGAGCAGGCTGTTGCGCGCGTGTCTGGGTGTAGGCTGCGCCAGATGCTGCCCTTCAGTCTCAGAGGCACTTAGGCCTCTCTGCAGAAGGTGTTGTTGTGCTCTGAGGCAGCGCGGCAGCGCTCAGGGAGTCCCTGCTGCCTGTGAGGGCGGCTGGGCCTGGCTTGGCCCTGCCTGGGCTGCCTTCTGGGCCAAAGACAAAAGCAGAGATTGTTTCTGCTTGAGCAGAAGGCTGGCACCTAGCAAGTGACTATTGCCCAGGGAGCTGTCTGGCCCCAGCTGTTTTCTGGCTCTGGTTCTTACTCCTCCTCCGGCCCAGACACTTTGTGCCCCTGGCAGCGGACCTGCCAGTGATGGTGGGTGTGACCGCGGAGGCTGCAAAGGCCCTTGGTTACCTCTTAGGGCCCCCTTCTTAAGGGCTCATCATTTTGGCTTATCGCGTGGGATGCTGCTCTTGAAAGAAATCAAGACCTTCTTGGAAAGGCCACCTGATGAAAGGTGGAGAAGATGGCCCTCCCACTTGCTGGTCTCAGCAGCTGGAAGCCGAGGGACCGCAAAGGGCCCAGAGCTGCAGGCAGTGGGGCTGCCTTTGGGACGCTCTGGGCAGCGGCGTCTCTGTGTGCGAGTGAGCGCCCTGCACTGCTTTTGTCTTTCAGGGAGCATCGTGAGTCCGGGCCGGCCTACAGGCAAATACACGGCATTTGAGGAACTCGGGCGAGGGTAAGCGTGACGTCAGCTCATTTTACAAAAGTGTGGGCCAGGTCTTTGGCTGGTGCAATATCAAGCGTGAAGTCAGGCAAGCTCCAAACATGGTCAGGCTCTGGCTTGACCTCGTGTCGCCTGCCTGGACTGCTCGGTCAGAGCAATGCAAAGGCCTCATTAAAGACAAGTTGATGCTGGCAGTGTCTTGCTTGCAGCAGTGAGGAGCAGGAGCTGGGAAAACCCCTGGCCCTGCAGCTTTGTGGCCTGAAAGAGCCCCTTGCCATGCAAGAAAGATCAGATTGTCCAGGACAGTCTTGTGACTCAAATTGTTCTCCCTTTTTTGACACACACATGCATGCACACCCGCACAAGGAGAGAGTTCCCCTTAGGTTCTGAAATGACCTGGCAGGGTGTGCGCCTTGGAGATTTCCAGCGGCCCTTGGTCTTCATGCTGCACCTTAGTGCTGTTCCCTTGGACAGCCTGCCCCGCATGGCAGAGGGCTGACGTGCTGTTGGCCGAAGAGATGCTGCAGCCAGACATTTTTTCTAAGGAAGGCGTCCAGGCAGCCGGGGGAGATCTGCTGCCTGGGCTTGCTTTCCCTGCCAAAGGGATACAGGTCTCTTTCTGCTGCTTTTGTCTTTCTAGAGGGTTTGGAGCTGTTTATAAAGCCCTTGACACCAGCAGCGGACAACAGGTAAAGTGCCAACAGCCCCATGCCATTTTGCAGCTCTGGAGCGCTTTGCCCGCTGCTGTGAGCTGTGCTTGGAGGTTTGGGTGGCAGCTCCATGTCTGCAGCAGAGGCAGAAATACAGTCTGAAATACAGTCTAGGCTCCGGGGGCAGAATGCATTTGGGATGGCTTTTGGTGCTTCTGCTAAGCTCTGCTGTCTAGTGACAAGGCACTTTGGCCCAGCGTGCTGCCTCATTGCAGCAGCACTCGCTCCGTGCTCCTTGTGATCTCGAGCAGGGTGCGTCTTCTCAAGGTACCGGTGGCCAATGTCATTGCAGGTGGCAATCAAGATCATGTCACTCGAGGAGGAGATGTCCGAGGAGCTGGCTGCCAATGAAATCCTGGCCATGAGGGACAACAGGAGTCCCAATATCGTTACCTACTTAGACAGGTTGGCATATTCTGGTGTCAATGTAGCTTTAGCTGGTGCAAGCGCAAAGAGACGATGCCCTTTGGTCGCTGGCAGAGAACAGAGCTGGGGAGGATTTCTCTGCTGGTCTCCAGAGCGTGGGAGGAGGTGGAGCTGGTGTTCAATAGTCTCTTGTGGCACACGTAGCTTGGAGAGCAGCTGCAAAAACCTGTCTCAGGCCCTGGGGTGACGGAGGCTGTGCCCATTCTGTTTCTCCATGCCGTGGTTTTCTTCTTTCAGCTACCTGGTGGATGCGGAGCTCTGGCTGGCCATGGAGTTCATGGACGGCGGCACCTTGTTTGATGTGCTGAGGGCAGTGTACCTGGAGGAAGGACAGATAGGCGCTGTCTGTCGGGAGGTGAGGGATGCCGCTTGTGCTTGCCCAAGACTGCCCGGATGCTGCTTGTCAGCTGGAGCTTAAGGAGAGCCGAGATTTCTTGCTCTCACCTTTCTTTTGCTGCTGCTGCTGCTGCTGCTGTCACACCACACAGGAGAAGAAAGAGCATGGGAAGTGTACTGCCTGCCGGTGCCCTCGCACTCCTCAGGCTCTGTTCTTGCACTCTTCCATCCTGTCTGTCCTCTGGCCTTGGTGCTCGCTCACTGGCTCAATTTCTCTTTCTTCCTCTTCCCAGCTTTGCCTGGGAATGTTTGCCTGGAACCTGTCTGTCTGTCCTACATTGCTTGCCACTGGAAGGCAGCATGCGGCTGGCAGAATTTCAAGCTAAGGGCAAAGAGCTGTCCTCAGCTTCAAAGGATAGCATTGCAGCCTGGATGGCGATGCATTCTGGAACAGCTCGAAGGTGCTGCTGTCACCAGCAGCTTCCTCTTCTGCTGCCACTAGGCTTCCCCAAAATTCTTGGCCCTGCCGCCTCCCAGCCAAAGGTGGCGCGCTTCCTACCCAAGGCCGGTGGAACTTTTGGGAGCCCGGATGCCTTTGCTTGGAAATCTAGAAAAAACTTCCAAGAGTGTTGAAGCAGCAAGCTCTTCATGGTGACAGCAGCGTGATGTTTCGCCCTCGCTCACAATTCCCTGAGAAAGCCGCCAATCCCGTTGAGCTCTTTCCTTGCGGGTGGGATGAAATCAGATCCTGCACGTTAACTTTCCCTCCCTCCTTTTTCTCTCTCAGTGCCTGCAAGGACTGCATTTCCTTCATTCCCGCCAAGTCATCCACAGAGACATCAAAAGTTGCAACGTCCTGGTGGGCACGGACGGATCCGTCAAGTTGGGTGGGTATCCCTGCTGGGCGGCAGCACGTCCAGCATATGCCGTGCGCTTGCATTTTGGTGACGGCCACTGGGGCAGAAGCGCGGCTTGGCCAGTGCGTGAATCGTCAGGGCGTTTTTGAAGCGGCCGATGCCTTATTTGCCTGGCTCCAGGCACGTGGAAGGAGAGCTCAGCTGCTTTTTCAGTTAGATTCAGCATGGCCTGGTCAGGGCAATGGTTTTGGCCACTTTGCCAGTGGTAGCTGGCTTTGTCAGGCTTTGCTTTTGTCCTCAGGTGACTTTGGCCTCTGTGCTCAGCTCAGCCCTGAGCACAGCAAGCGCAGCTCCAGCGTCGGCACTCCCAGCTGGATGGCACCGGAGGTGGTGAGAGGAGAAGCCTACGGCCCCAAAGTGGACATCTGGTCCCTGGGGATCATGGGGCTGGAAATGGTGGAAGGGGAAGCTCCTTACCAGCGGGAAGCCCGTCTCCGGGTAAGGTGCAGCTTAGCAAGAGGGCTCTGTGTGGAGAGAGCTGTGTGTGGCTAGCAAAGGAGCAGGTGGAGTGTCCTCTTGCATCCATGTGCTGTAGGTTTTTGAACTGCTAGAAAGGAACGGGCCCCCAAAACTGCAGAACCCCAGGCACCACTCGGCTCTCCTGCGCGACTTCCTCCGCTGCTGCCTGCAGGCAGATGAGGACAGTCGCTGGTCTGCCCAGGAGCTCCTACAGGTAAGAAAAAGCAAAGGGGCAAAAAGCCCTGGCAGCTGAGGACACCTGCATGAAGGGATGAGGAGGAGGAGGAGTGTGGGCCACGTGGCACAGAAAGCTGCCAGGACAGGAAGGCGCAGGGGCACATGCTGCCCTCAGTGCTCTTTGTGTGTCTTGCTGGTAGCCAGGGAATCCTGCTTGAGCCCGCCAGGATGTGATCCTGGAAAGTAAGTGTTCCTTTCTTTGTTCTTTTTCCTCTGGGCAGCATCCCTTCGTGACCTCAGGCGATCCTGCCTCCAGCCTGGCTGCTCTGATCATCTCAGCCAAGCGAGTGCAGGAAGACTGGAGAGGAGACACCTGCGCCTGAGGAGGCCCTGATGCCCCGCCAGCCAAGAGGAGGGAAAAGGGGATGTGTCATCTTTAGGCAGAGCTTCAGCCATCCCCCGAGTTTGAAGAGGAGCTGTGCCGTAGCTGGGAAACATGATAGTGTAGATATTTGCTCAGTTTAGCTGTTAGGTTAGCTGTTAGGTTAGGTTGAGTTAGGTTAGCATAGGTTGGATTAGGTTAGGTTAGGTTAGGTTAGGTTAGGTTAGCTTAGCTTAGCTTAGGTTAGGTTAGGTTAGATATGTTGTTAGGTTCAATTGAAAGCTCTGTTGTTTTTCTTTCTGCAAAAGGTGAAAATTTAAAAAAATTAGGAAATACAGGGATCAACATTTAAGGACTATGGAACATAGACATCTTGGATAGTAGAGGATTGTTTATCTTAGGATAGAGTGTTGTTAATTTAGGGAAGCTTTGAAGTAGAAATGAAAGAATTGTCATAATAAGAATTAAGCAGTGAGAGGAAAAGCTGGGCTGCAGCAGAACTGGAGCCTGCAGGCACTCCAAGCTGTCAGCCTGAGCAGGCCACCTGCAGGACAGAATGATGAAGATGAAGAAGCAGCGAGGGGATACTTTGTTTCAGCCCGAGTGTCAATAAAAGTCGAAAATACCAGAGTGTTGTAAGGCTGCCTTCCTTGCCGGGCTGTAGCTAAGTGGACAGTCCATTTCAGAGGCCCAAAGAACAAAGTGAGGTAAGCAGCTTTGCTTACCTGAAGTGTGGCATGCCTGTGGGAAGCTGAGAGACCTACAGGTAATGAACACCAGGTAATGAGCTGCCATTCAGGACAACACTAGGAGGCAGATGTGCAGTCCTTTCTGGGCCTCTTGTCTTGATCAGATGTCAGGCTGATCAGCAGCAATCACCATTTTGTTGCCACCCTCCTCTCACTATGTCACTATGTGGGATGGAATGGCATTCTCACAGCGGCATCTGGCATTTCCTCCCTGCTTCTCTTTTCCCCAGGGACCCTCTGGGCCAGCCTCATCCCCCACAGGGGTGTGCAACCACCAGGGCCACCTGCAGAGCCCCATTCCCACTCTGCTGCCTCCTTGGCCTTTTCCCACATCTGGGCCAGCCTGCTGTTGCCAGGTGTTGGAAACATGCACACAGCATAGCACACCTGTCATTGAGCAATTTGATGCAGGAGCCCCTGCTGAGCACGGCTCTCCACCCCGGCCCTTTTCCCACCGAGCTGTGGCTCCATTTCGCCTCCATCTGCTGGCATACCCACTGTGAGGGACTGCTCAGGGACTGGATGCTCCTTGAATGTTGCCCACAGGCCTGATTTCCACGCCTCCCCATTCCTCCTACCCCTAAGGCTGCCTCAGCCGTCTGAACACAATTTTTCTTACTCTAATGGCTTCCTGTGCCTTACTTGATACTGTAAGCAGAAGTACACCGTTTTGATTGTCTTTCTTCTAGAATTAATAAAAATAAGTTGGAAATACTCCTAGATTTTGCCATTTAAAACTTGAGGCAAGTGCAAAAAGTAGAGAAGCTTTCTGTGCAGCTTTTCAGGTAATTTGAGGTCTCCTTCCTCTTCACTCACTTTCAGCATATCTGTTGATTTTCCTTTGCTCTCATCTTTGAAGCTTCATCCCTTGTCTATCGATCTGCAAAAATAGCCTGTAAACCCAAGGCAAATTTACTATCCTTTGTATTTTTCCTCCTCTGGAAAAGCTGAGGCTCGTGTGATCTTCTCCTGTCATCTAGACTTTGATTCCCATCTTGGCTCTGGCTAAGAGCAGAACAAATGTAATTTATTGCCTGCTAGTATGATCTGCTAGCAAAGGTCACATTTAGAGCTAAGCATGATGCTTCTCTCCCTCCGTTGAATACTCATCTTTGTGTCAAGGCCTGGTGACTTCCAGGAGCACCTGGAAGCTACTGCCAAGGACAAAAGCCTCACTCTTGCTGGTTTTGACACTCATGGGTTGGTAGGATTTTGATCTACGTCGACAGTGATCTACAGGAACTGGATCCTTGACACCAAGTGCCTTCAAGCAACATTTCTAAGCAGAGTGGGCAATGAAGTCCAGATACTAGTGAGTTGTGGTTTGTTTTAACTCTGTCTAACATATGGTACACTATCCCAAAACATGTTATTTTTGAGTGCTTCAGGCATTTAAAACTTAGGTTTATTCTTGTCAACACTTTTCTTTCCTCTCTTCAGAAATCTGCATGTCCAGCTACTAATTTCTTTCTCAGCTTGTTGAAAAGGTACCAGTCAGACAAGACTTGTTTCTTGACCCAGAGATGGGGCAAGCGTCACCGTTAGGCCGGACGTGGCATACACACGTGATCAGGGTCCAAGAAGAAAAAGGTTTGTTTGTTTTATTCTGCATGTTCTCCAGCTTATACACTCTTAACAAAGCGTGATCTCAAGTCACTAACTACATCACAATAACTTCTTCTATCCATTGGTGCAAAGCAATTAACGTCAATATAACTGGCAAAAGTTTTACAGAAATTTATAAGGCACGTATGCACATCTACTTCGGCACCTAGTCTAGCATACGCAAATTTTCCTGTATCTCTTCTAATGGGTTTCCATGCTGATGGCCTTGTCTTCTTCCTTGCTATGGATACACTCAAAAACCATCAACTGCTATTTCTTCCGTGAACTCGGCTTTGCTTGCAGGCCAGCTGTCAAGCCCCTCCATAGGTCAGCATGCACCCGCGTGCTCAAGGAGCAACTGCAGCCTGCAATAGTCCTGGAAATTTATTATCTTTGCTTCGTTTGCCATCTAAATGTCACTGAAGAAGTTAGGCTTTTCCAAACCAGCTAGGATGCCACCTAGAAGAAGCAGACTTGCTTTCAGTCAAAGCTTTTGGGACCAAGAGTCATGTTTGCTTGCATTGCTTGGATGCCGCTTGGATTGGCGCATTCTCTGAGTTCGCCTGGCATGCCTTGAGCCCTGCCTTTGTGAGTGAGGAGAATTTCCCAGGCTTTTCTTTTGCATCAGCTGTACAGAAGGTTGTCTTGCTGGGCACAAGAAAGCCACAGAGCAGCTGCCATTGTGAGGTCAAGCCAGAGGTGCCACGTCACAGTGCTGTCAGCACAGCGTTGTCCCGGTGCGCGCCAGGCCTGGTCGTCCAGAGCAGCTCTTCCGCTGGCTCCCTGCAGGAGGATCCTTGTGCTCAAGGAGCTCTCAGCAGACGGCCTGCACCCCGAGAGGAGTCTTGGCTTTCCCTTGGGTGGCACTCAGCGTGCAAACGCGCACAGCGCTGCCAAAATGATCGGGCAAGTCTGTGCCGCCGTTTGCACCGTCTTTTCTGTTGTCTATTCTGGCTACTACCTGACCCAGCTGACTCGTAAGTAAAGGTTTCTCCTGGGGCTGGCATCGCCCGACTTTTGCTTGGCTCTGCTCTTTATGCCGCACCAGTGGCCCAGTTTCTTTGGGAACAAAATGGCCATGAAGGTGCCACCGCTTTGGTCAATGTCCTGCCAGCAGCATCAGCTACAAAGGGGGCATCTGTACTGGGTGGCGCGTGCAGAGTATTTGCCATGCAACCTGCAGCGGTTGCCTTCCCTCCCCGGGAGAGTGCGCGGCAGCGGAGTCTGTCATTTATTTCCTCAGCTTGCTGCTTCAAGCAAGACAAGCTGCAAATTGCAGACCCTGAGGGCAGATCCTCAGAAGTACTTCTACCAACTCAGTGCTTCTCTCCAGGAGTGAAGGAAAGCACCTTTTGCTCCATATTCTGCCCCTCAGAGGCCTTGGCTGCATGACTTGAGCCTTTGATGCTGTGCCAAGACTGCGATTGCCTTGGCGATGCAGCACAAACTCCAGTGCAGGGAGGGTTTGCTGCTGAGCCCAGCAGCTGTTCCTGGGCTGCTTCAGCAGGGAGCTGCCACAGGGAAGGGACCCTTTGTGGAAGCTTTGCTGGGCTATCATCTTCAGCCAAGGGATGGGAATTAGGGCATGCAATTTGAAAGAATGTATATGGAAAATGCAGGAAAGGCAAGAGGGAAATGTAGCTTGAGCTGTTAGGCACAAGAGAAGCTCAAAGTTTTGAAGAGCAGAGGGCATTTCCAGCACCGTCTTCCTATTTCTCTCTTGGCAAAAGAGGCCCAAATGTAGACAGAGGCTCCCCTCGCGTCCATCTTGTTCTCTTGCTTGCTGTGGGAAAGAGCTGTTGCTCCTTTCCTGTTGGGAAAGGGAAATGCTCTGTGTTGGGACTGCCTTGTGTTGTGGGAGTGGCCAGCACAGGCACTTTTCTAAGGGCCTCTGGTTCCTTTTGCTTTGCTGGCTGCAGGTCACCTGACACGCGGATGGAGACAAGCCTGTCCTTTGGTGAGTGGCAAAGGAAGCTGTGACGTTGCTGGCGTGTGAGAATTGTGCAGCAATTCTGCCAGCTTGGCCTGTTGCAGCCGAGTGTGGAGTGCCGGCGTGGGAGGCTGAAGGAAAAGCCAGCTGCCCGGTGGCATCAGCAGTAGCAAAGGGAGCACTGGCTGTTTGCTGATTTTCCAGTGAAAAGCCTTTCAAGAGATGAAAGGCAAATGGAACAGCTCCAAGGCATCTTGCTGCTTCTAGGCAGCAGGGAAGCTCAAATGCACAGCAAGATGGAGTAGCAGCTCGTTCAGCCAGCTTCCTCGGGTTTGCGTGACTCAGAGGCCCACTTGTATCAAAGTCTATGATTTGCCCTTCTTCTGGGTCCTTTCCCAGCTCAATAGAAAGCAGCTCCTAGGGCACTGGCTTTTGCCCATCTCTCTCACTTCTGTCTGCCTGCAGGGCACAACAGCAGGGTCAGCAGCTCCTCTGGCTGCCTCTGTCATTGAGGAAGAGGATGAAGAGGAGCAAAGGAAGATGAAGCCTTCAGCCGCTGTCCCTTCACAGCCGGAACTTGCAGAGCCAGTAAGTGACAGCTGAGCTTGGCACTGCCTTTGGTGCAGGGCCAGGCTACCCATTTTGGAGCAGCTCTTGTTGCTCGTGGCTGAAGATGCTGGCGGCCGTGTGCCTGCTGTGACGTAGTGCGGCTTCAGGCAAGCCGGGGAGCCCTGGCCAATGGGTTCTGAAGTTTGACATTTAAGCTGGGATGCTGAGAGGGCGCCAGAGTGTCTCTTGGGATCAGACAGGAGGCAGCATTCAGTGACTCTCAGTGCAGGAGTCAGCCCCTTGTGCCCGTTGTCAGTGCAGGCTGCCGGTGGTCAGCGGACAGCGCGGCCCAAATTCGCAGTTGACAGACTTGCAGGGTGCCTGGGAGACACTGGCCCCTGGAAGGGACCTGCTCTCTCCGTGGACTAATTAGCTTCAGGCTGTGCTTCACTTCCAGCCGGTCAGAGCAGAGTTTGGAGAGGAGAATCCTCGGCAGCCCTGCAGTGTAAAAGGGCGGGTGGGTCTGGGCAGGGCTGGAAAGCGGCTCCCAAGGGCCGCTCCCTAAAGGCTGCCATAGAGAAGGGAAATCCGTGAAACAGATCAGAGAAGGGACACGCTGCGGGCTTCTGAGCAGACTGTTGCGTGCCAACTCTGGTCTGATTTCATTCCGGCCCAGGAAAAGACAGGAGGAGGAAAGCAGCAAGGCTCTGGGGTCCTGCTCTGATCTCTTTGTGGATCTTGGCAGCCCCATCGATACCTTGTTGCCAGTGTCTTGCAGAAAAGCTGAACAGGTGGAGCGTGGAGGTGGTCGGGAGGGGCTGGATCCAAGTAGCCTTTGGGCTTCTCCCGAAGGTGCCTTTGAGAAGGGGACATGGGAACTGCCTCAGCTGGAGAGGCCTGGCCGTGGCTGGCAGCACCTTCCCAAGGCCTTGCTTTTGCTGTGCGCTTCGGGGGGGCATGTGTGCCAGCCACCCTTCTGACGGGCAATCCTTCCTTGTCCCAGTGCAAGACAGGCTCTGCCATTCAACCTGGTGCCGTCGGACCAGCATGGCCTGCAGCAGCCAGCTCAAGCCCCGCTGCCGGCACTTCCTGCAGCAGCGCAGCCCAGCAGCCCGAGATGAGGGAGAAGCGGGGCCTGAAGACACTGAGTACGTCCGTCCGGTGCATTTCTTGTCTGCCAGAGCAGGCTGTTGCGCGCGTGTCTGGGTGTAGGCTGCGCCAGATGCTGCCCTTCAGTCTCAGAGGCACTTAGGCCTCTCTGCAGAAGGTGTTGTTGTGCTCTGAGGCAGCGCGGCAGCGCTCAGGGAGTCCCTGCTGCCTGTGAGGGCGGCTGGGCCTGGCTTGGCCCTGCCTGGGCTGCCTTCTGGGCCAAAGACAAAAGCAGAGATTGTTTCTGCTTGAGCAGAAGGCTGGCACCTAGCAAGTGACTATTGCCCAGGGAGCTGTCTGGCCCCAGCTGTTTTCTGGCTCTGGTTCTTACTCCTCCTCCGGCCCAGACACTTTGTGCCCCTGGCAGCGGACCTGCCAGTGATGGTGGGTGTGACCGCGGAGGCTGCAAAGGCCCTTGGTTACCTCTTAGGGCCCCCTTCTTAAGGGCTCATCATTTTGGCTTATCGCGTGGGATGCTGCTCTTGAAAGAAATCAAGGCCTTCTTGGAAAGGCCACCTGATGAAAGGTGGAGAAGATGGCCCTCCCACTTGCTGGTCTCAGCAGCTGGAAGCCAAGGGACCGCAAAGGGCCCAGAGCTGCGGGCAGTGGGGCTGCCTTTGGGACGCTCTGGGCAGCGGCGTCTCTGTGTGCGAGTGAGCGCCCTGCACTGCTTTTGTCTTTCAGGGAGCATCGTGAGTCCGGGCCGGCCTACAGGCAAATACACGGCATTTGAGGAACTCGGGCGAGGGTAAGCGTGACGTCAGCTCATTTTACAAAAGTGTGGGCCAGGTCTTTGGCTGGTGCAATATCAAGCGTGAAGTCAGGCAAGCTCCAAACATGGTCAGGCTCTGGCTTGACCTCGTGTCGCCTGCCTGGACTGCTCGGTCAGAGCAATGCAAAGGCCTCATTAAAGACAAGTTGATGCTGGCAGTGTCTTGCTTGCAGCAGTGAGGAGCAGGAGCTGGGAAAACCCCTGGCCCTGCAGCTTTGTGGCCTGAAAGAGCCCCTTGCCATGCAAGAAAGATCAGATTGTCCAGGACAGTCTTGTGACTCAAATTGTTCTCCCTTTTTTGACACACACATGCATGCACACCCGCACAAGGAGAGAGTTCCCCTTAGGTTCTGAAATGACCTGGCAGGGTGTGCGCCTTGGAGATTTCCAGCGGCCCTTGGTCTTCATGCTGCACCTTAGTGCTGTTCCCTTGGACAGCCTGCCCCGCATGGCAGAGGGCTGACGTGCTGTTGGCCGAAGAGATGCTGCAGCCAGGCATTTTTTCTAAGGAAGGCGTCCAGGCAGCCGGGGGAGATCTGCTGCCTGGGCTTGCTTTCCCTGCCAAAGGGATACAGGTCTCTTTCTGCTGCTTTTGTCTTTCTAGAGGGTTTGGAGCTGTTTATAAAGCCCTTGACACCAGCAGCGGACAACAGGTAAAGTGCCAACAGCCCCATGCCATTTTGCAGCTCTGGAGCGCTTTGCCCGCTGCTGTGAGCTGTGCTTGGAGGTTTGGGTGGCAGCTCCATGTCTGCAGCAGAGGCAGAAATACAGTCTGAAATACAGTCTAGGCTCCGGGGGCAGAATGCATTTGGGATGGCTTTTGGTGCTTCTGCTAAGCTCTGCTGTCTAGTGACAAGGCACTTTGGCCCAGCATGCTGCCTCATTGCAGCAGCACTCGCTCCGTGCTCCTTGTGATCTCGAGCAGGGTGCGTCTTCTCAAGGTACCGGTGGCCAATGTCATTGCAGGTGGCAATCAAGATCATGTCACTCGAGGAGGAGATGTCCGAGGAGCTGGCTGCCAATGAAATCCTGGCCATGAGGGACAACAGGAGTCCCAATATCGTTACCTACTTAGACAGGTTGGCATATTCTGGTGTCAATGTAGCTTTAGCTGGTGCAAGCGCAAAGAGACGATGCCCTTTGGTCGCTGGCAGAGAACAGAGCTGGGGATGATTTCTCTGCTGGTCTCCAGAGCGTGGGAGGAGGTGGAGCTGGTGTTCAATAGTCTCTTGTGGCACACGTAGCTTGGAGAGCAGCTGCAAAAACCTGTCTCAGGCCCTGGGGTGACGGAGGCTGTGCCCATTCTGTTTCTCCATGCCGTGGTTTTCTTCTTTCAGCTACCTGGTGGATGCGGAGCTCTGGCTGGCCATGGAGTTCATGGACGGCGGCACCTTGTTTGATGTGCTGAGGGCAGTGTACCTGGAGGAAGGACAGATAGGCGCTGTCTGTCGGGAGGTGAGGGATGCCGCTTGTGCTTGCCCAAGACTGCCCGGATGCTGCTTGTCAGCTGGAGCTCAAGGAGAGCCGAGATTTCTTGCTCTCACCTTTCTTTTGCTGCTGCTGCTGCTGCTGCTGTCACACCACACAGGAGAAGAAAGAGCATGGGAAGTGTACTGCCTGCCGGTGCCCTCGCACTCCTCAGGATCTGTTCTTGCACTCTTCCATCCTGTCTGTCCTCTGGCCTTGGTGCTCGCTCACTGGCTCAATTTCTCTTTCTTCCTCTTCCCAGCTTTGCCTGGGAATGTTTGCCTGGAACCTGTCTGTCTGTCCTACATTGCTTGCCACTGGAAGGCAGCATGCGGCTGGCAGAATTTCAAGCTAAGGGCAAAGAGCTGTCCTCAGCTTCAAAGGATAGCATTGCAGCCTGGATGGCGATGCATTCTGGAACAGCTCGAAGGTGCTGCTGTCACCAGCAGCTTCCTCTTCTGCTGCCACTAGGCTTCCCCAAAATTCTTGGCCCTGCCGCCTCCCAGCCAAAGGTGGCGCGCTTCCTACCCAAGGCCGGTGGAACTTTTGGGAGCCCGGATGCCTTTGCTTGGAAATCTAGAAAAAACTTCCAAGAGTGTTGAAGCAGCAAGCTCTTCATGGTGACAGCAGCGTGATGTTTCGCCCTCGCTCACAATTCCCTGAGAAAGCCGCCAATCCCGTTGAGCTCTTTCCTTGCGGGTGGGATGAAATCAGATCCTGCACGTTAACTTTCCCTCCCTCCTTTTCCTCTCTCAGTGCCTGCAAGGACTGCATTTCCTTCATTCCCGCCAAGTCATCCACAGAGACATCAAAAGTTGCAACGTCCTGGTGGGCACGGACGGATCCGTCAAGTTGGGTGGGTATCCCTGCTGGGTGGCAGCATGTCCAGCATATGCTGTGCGCTTGCATTTTGGTGACGGCCACTGGGGCAGAAGCGCGGCTTGGCCAGTGCGTGAATCGTCAGGGCGTTTTTGAAGCGGCCGATGCCTTATTTGCCTGGCTCCAGGCACGTGGAAGGAGAGCTCAGCTGCTTTTTCAGTTAGATTCAGCATGGCCTGGTCAGGGCAATGGTTTTGGCCACTTTGCCAGTGGTAGCTGGCTTTGTCAGGCTTTGTTTTTGTCCTCAGGTGACTTTGGCCTCTGTGCTCAGCTCAGCCCTGAGCACAGCAAGCGCAGCTCCAGCGTCGGCACTCCCAGCTGGATGGCACCGGAGGTGGTGAGAGGAGAAGCCTACGGCCCCAAAGTGGACATCTGGTCCCTGGGGATCATGGGGCTGGAAATGGTGGAAGGGGAAGCTCCTTACCAGCGGGAAGCCCGTCTCCGGGTAAGGTGCAGCTTAGCAAGAGGGCTCTGTGTGGAGAGAGCTGTGTGTGGCTAGCAAAGGAGCAGGTGGAGTGTCCTCTTGCATCCATGTGCTGTAGGTTTTTGAACTGCTAGAAAGGAACGGGCCCCCAAAACTGCAGAACCCCAGGCACCACTCGGCTCTCCTGCGCGACTTCCTCCGCTGCTGCCTGCAGGCAGATGAGGACAGGCGCTGGTCTGCCCAGGAGCTCCTACAGGTAAGAAAAAGCAAAGGGGCAAAAAGCCCTGGCAGCTGAGGACACCTGCATGAAGGGATGAGGAGGAGGAGGAGTGTGGGCCACGTGGCACAGAAAGCTGCCAGGACAGGAAGGCGCAGGGGCACATGCTGCCCTCAGTGCTCTTTGTGTGTCTTGCTTGTAGCCAAGGAATCCTGCTTGAGCCCGCCAGGATGTGATCCTGGAAAGTAAGTGTTCCTTTCTTTGTTCTTTTTCCTCTGGGCAGCATCCCTTCGTGACCTCAGGCGATCCTGCCTCCAGCCTGGCTGCTCTGATCATCTCAGCCAAGCGAGTGCAGGAAGACTGGAGAGGAGACACCTGCGCCTGAGGAGGCCCTGATGCCCCGCCAGCCAAGAGGAGGGAAAAGGGGATGTGTCATCTTTAGGCAGAGCTTCAGCCATCCCCCGAGTTTGAAGAGGAGCTGTGCCGTAGCTGGGAAACATGATAGTGTAGATATTTGCTCAGTTTAGCTGTTAGGTTAGCTGTTAGGTTAGGTTGAGTTAGGTTAGCATAGGTTGGATTAGGTTAGGTTAGGTTAGGTTAGGTTAGCTTAGCTTAGCTTAGGTTAGGTTAGGTTAGATATGTTGTTAGGTTCAATTGAAAGCTCTGTTGTTTTTCTTTCTGCAAAAGGTGAAAATTTAAAAAAATTAGGAAATACAGGGATCAACATTTAAGGACTATGGAACATAGACATCTTGGATAGTAGAGGATTGTTTATCTTAGGATAGAGTGTTGTTAATTTAGGGAAGCTTTGAAGTAGAAATGAAAGAATTGTCATAATAAGAATTAAGCAGTGAGAGGAAAAGCTGGGCTGCAGCAGAACTGGAGCCTGCAGGCACTCCAAGCTGTCAGCCTGAGCAGGCCACCTGCAGGACAGAATGATGAAGATGAAGAAGCAGCGAGGGGATACTTTGTTTCAGCCCGAGTGTCAATAAAAGTCGAAAATACCAGAGTGTTGTAAGGCTGCCTTCCTTGCCGGGCTGTAGCTAAGTGGACAGTCCATTTCAGAGGCCCAAAGAACAAAGTGAGGTAAGCAGCTTTGCTTACCTGAAGTGTGGCATGCCTGTGGGAAGCTGAGAGACCTACAGGTAATGAACACCAGGTAATGAGCTGCCATTCAGGACAACACTAGGAGGCAGATGTGCAGTCCTTTCTGGGCCTCTTGTCTTGATCAGATGTCAGGCTGATCAGCAGCAATCACCATTTTGTTGCCACCCTCCTCTCACTATGTCACTATGTGGGATGGAATGGCATTCTCACAGCGGCATCTGGCATTTCCTCCCTGCTTCTCTTTTCCCCAGGGACCCTCTGGGCCAGCCTCATCCCCCACAGGGGTGTGCAACCACCAGGGCCACCTGCAGAGCCCCATTCCCACTCTGCTGCCTCCTTGGCCTTTTCCCACATCTGGGCCAGCCTGCTGTTGCCAGGTGTTGGAAACATGCACACAGCATAGCACACCTGTCATTGAGCAATTTGATGCAGGAGCCCCTGCTGAGCACGGCTCTCCACCCCGGCCCTTTTCCCACCGAGCTGTGGCTCCATTTCGCCTCCATCTGCTGGCATACCCACTGTGAGGGACTGCTCAGGGACTGGATGCTCCTTGAATGTTGCCCACAGGCCTGATTTCCACGCCTCCCCATTCCTCCTACCCCTAAGGCTGCCTCAGCCGTCTGAACACAATTTTTCTTACTCTAATGGCTTCCTGTGCCTTACTTGATACTGTAAGCAGAAGTACACCGTTTTGATTGTCTTTCTTCTAGAATTAATAAAAATAAGTTGGAAATACTCCTAGATTTTGCCATTTAAAACTTGAGGCAAGTGCAAAAAGTAGAGAAGCTTTCTGTGCAGCTTTTCAGGTAATTTGAGGTCTCCTTCCTCTTCACTCACTTTCAGCATATCTGTTGATTTTCCTTTGCTCTCATCTTTGAAGCTTCATCCCTTGTCTATCCATCTGCAAAAATAGCCTGTAAACCCAAGGCAAATTTACTATCCTTTGCTCTGGAAAAGCTGAGGCTCGTGTGATCTTCTCCTGTCATCTAGACTTTGATTCCCATCTTGGCTCTGGCTAAGAGCAGAACAAATGTAATTTATTGCCCGCTAGTATGATCTGCTAGCAAAGGTCACATTTAGAGCTGAGCATGATGCTTCTCTCCCTCCGTTGAATACACATCTTTGTGTCAAGGCCTGGTGACTTCCAGGAGCACCTGGAAGCTACTGCCAAGGACAAAAGTCTCACTCTTGCTGGTTTTGACACTCATGGGTTGGTAGGATTTTGATCTACGTCGACAGTGATCTACAGGAACTGGATCCTTGACACCAAGTGCCTTCAAGCAACATTTCTAAGCAGAGTGGGCAATGAAGTCCAGATACTAATGAGTTGTGGTTTGTTTTAACTCTGTCTAACATATGGTACACTATCCCAAAACATGTTATTTTTGAGTGCTTCAGGCATTTAAAACTTAGGTTTATTCTTGTCAACACTTTTCTTTCCTCTCTTCAGAAATCTGCATGTCCAGCTACTAATTTCTTTCTCAGCTTGTTGAAAAGGTACCAGTCAGACAAGACTTGTTTCTTGACCCAGAGATGGGGCAAGCGTCACCGTTAGGCCGGACGTGGCATACACACGTGATCAGGGTCCAAGAAGAAAAAGGTTTGTTTGTTTTATTCTGCATGTTCTCCAGCTTATACACTCTTAACAAAGCGTGATCTCAAGTCACTAACTACATCACAATAACTTCTTCTATCCATTGGTGCAAAGCAATTAACGTCAATATAACTGGCAAAAGTTTTACAGAAATTTATAAGGCACGTATGCACATCTACTTCGGCACCTAGTCTAGCATACGCAAACTTTCCTGTATCTCTTCTAATGGGTTTCCATGCTGACGGCCTTGTCTTCTTCCTTGCTATGGATACACTCAAAAACCATCAACTGCTATTTCTTCCGTGAACTCGGCTTTGCTTGCAGGCCAGCTGTCAAGCCCCTCCATAGGTCAGCATGCACCCGCGTGCTCAAGGAGCAACTGCAGCCTGCAATAGTCCTGGAAATTTATTATCTTTGCTTCGTTTGCCATCTAAATGTCACTGAAGAAGTTAGGCTTTTCCAAACCAGCTAGGATGCCACCTAGAAGAAGCAGACTTGCTTTCAGTCAAAGCTTTTGGGACCAAGAGTCATGTTTGCTTGCATTGCTTGGATGCCGCTTGGATTGGCGCATTCTCTGAGTTCGCCTGGCATGCCTTGAGCCCTGCCTTTGTGAGTGAGGAGAATTTCCCAGGCTTTTCTTTTGCATCAGCTGTACAGAAGGTTGTCTTGCTGGGCACAAGAAAGCCACAGAGCAGCTGCCATTGTGAGGTCAAGCCAGAGGTGCCACGTCACAGTGCTGTCAGCACAGCGTTGTCCCGGTGCGCGCCAGGCCTGGTCGTCCAGAGCAGCTCTTCCGCTGGCTCCCTGCAGGAGGATCCTTGTGCTCAAGGAGCTCTCAGCAGACAGCCTGCACCCCGAGAGGAGTCTTGGCTTTCCCTTGGGTGGCACTCAGCGTGCAAACGCGCACAGCGCTGCCAAAATGATCGGGCAAGTCTGTGCCGCCGTTTGCACCGTCTTTTCTGTTGTCTATTCTGGCTACTACCTGACCCAGCTGACTCGTAAGTAAAGGTTTCTCCTGGGGCTGGCATCACCCGACTTTTGCTTGGCTCTGCTCTTTATGCCGCACCAGTGGCCCAGTTTCTTTGGGAACAAAATGGCCATGAAGGTGCCACCGCTTTGGTCAATGTCCTGCCAGCAGCATCAGCTACAAAGGGGGCATCTGTACTGGGTGGCGCGTGCAGAGTATTTGCCATGCAACCTGCAGCGGTTGCCCGCCCTCCCCGGGAGAGTGCGCGGCAGCGGAGTCTGTCATTTATTTCCTCAGCTTGCTGCTTCAAGCAAGACAAGCTGCAAATTGCAGACCCTGAGGGCAGATCCTCAGAAGTACTTCTACCAACTCAGTGCTTCTCTCCAGGAGTGAAGGAAAGCACCTTTTGCTCCATATTCTGCCCCTCAGAGGCCTTGGCTGCATGACTTGAGCCTTTGATGCTGTGCCAAGACTGCGATTGCCTTGGCGATGCAGCACAAACTCCAGTGCAGGGAGGGTTTGCTGCTGAGCCCAGCAGCTGTTCCTGGGCTGCTTCAGCAGGGAGCTGCCACAGGGAAGGGACCCTTTGTGGAAGCTTTGCTGGGCTATCATCTTCAGCCAAGGGATGGGAATTAGGGCATGCAATTTGAAAGAATGTATATGGAAAATGCAGGAAAGGCAAGAGGGAAATGTAGCTTGAGCTGTTAGGCACAAGAGAAGCTCAAAGTTTTGAAGAGCAGAGGGCATTTCCAGCACCGTCTTCCTATTTCTCTCTTGGCAAAAGAGGCCCAAATGTAGACAGAGGCTCCCCTCGCGTCCATCTTGTTCTCTTGCTTGCTGTGGGAAAGAGCTGTTGCTCCTTTCCTGTTGGGAAAGGGAAATGCTCTGTGTTGGGACTGCCTTGTGTTGTGGGAGTGGCCAGCACAGGCACTTTTCTAAGGGCCTCTGGTTCCTTTTGCTTTGCTGACTGCAGGTCACCTGACACGCGGATGGAGACAAGCCTGTCCTTTGGTGAGTGGCAAAGGAAGCTGTGACGTTGCTGGCGTGTGAGAATTGTGCAGCAATTCTGCCAGCTTGGCCTGTTGCAGCCGAGTGTGGAGTGCCGGCGTGGGAGGCTGAAGGAAAAGCCAGCTGCCCGGTGGCATCAGCAGTAGCAAAGGGAGCACTGGCTGTTTGCTGATTTTCCAGGGAAAAGCCTTTCAAGAGATGAAAGGCAAATGGGACAGCTCCAAGGCATCTTGCTGCTTCTAGGCAGCAGGGAAGTTCAAATGCACAGCAAGATGGAGTAGCAGCTCGTTCAGCCAGCTTCCTCGGGTTTGCGTGACTCAGAGGCCCACTTGTATCAAAGTCTATGATTTGCCCTTCTTCTGGGTCCTTTCCCAGCTCAATAGAAAGCAGCTCCTAGGGCACTGGCTTTTGCCCATCTCTCTCACTTCTGTCTGCCTGCAGGGCACAACAGCAGGGTCAGCAGCTCCTCTGGCTGCCTCTGTCATTGAGGAAGAGGATGAAGAGGAGCAAAGGAAGATGAAGCCTTCAGCCGCTGTCCCTTCACAGCCGGAACTTGCAGAGCCAGTAAGTGACAGCTGAGCTTGGCACTGCCTTTGGTGCAGGGCCAGGCTACCCATTTTGGAGCAGCTCTTGTTGCTCGTGGCTGAAGATGCTGGCGGCCGTGTGCCTGCTGTGACGTAGTGCGGCTTCAGGCAAGCCGGGGAGCCCTGGCCAATGGGTTCTGAAGTTTGACATTTAAGCTGGGATGCTGAGAGGGCGCCAGAGTGTCTCTTGGGATCAGACAGGAGGCAGCATTCAGTGACTCTCAGTGCAGGAGTCAGCCCCTTGTGCCCGTTGTCAGTGCAGGCTGCCAGTGGTCAGCGGACAGCGCGGCCCAAATTCGCAGTTGACAGCCTTGCAGGGTGCCTGGGAGACACTGGCCCCTGGAAGGGACCTGCTCTCTCCGTGGACTAATTAGCTTCAGGCTGTGCTTCACTTCCAGCCGGTCAGAGCAGAGTTTGGAGAGGAGAATCCTCGGCAGCCCTGCAGTGTAAAAGGGCGGGTGGGTCTGGGCAGGGCTGGAAAGCGGCTCCCAAGGGCCGCTCCCTAAAGGCTGCCATAGAGAAGGGAAATCCGTGAAACAGATCAGAGAAGGGACACGCTGCGGGCTTCTGAGCAGACTGTTGCGTGCCAACTCCGGTCTGATTTCATTCCGGCCCAGGAAAAGACAGGAGGAGGAAAGCAGCAAGGCTCTGGGGTCCTGCTCTGATCTCTTTGTGGATCTTGGCAGCCCCATCGATACCTTGTTGCCAGTGTCTTGCAGAAAAGCTGAACAGGTGGAGCGTGGAGGTGGTCGGGAGGGGCTGGATCCAAGTAGCCTTTGGGCTTCTCCCGAAGGTGCCTTTGAGAAGGGGACATGGGAACTGCCTCAGCTGGAGAGGCCTGGCCGTGGCTGGCAGCACCTTCCCAAGGCCTTGCTTTTGCTGTGCGCTTCGGGGGGGCATGTGTGCCAGCCACCCTTCTGACGGGCAATCCTTCCTTGTCCCAGCGCAAGACAGGCTCTGCCATTCAACCTGGTGCCGTCGGACCAGCATGGCCTGCAGCAGCCAGCTCAAGCCCCGCTGCCGGCACTTCCTGCAGCAGCGCAGCCCAGCAGCCCGAGATGAGGGAGGAGCAGGGCCTGAAGACACTGAGTACGTCCGTCCGGTGCATTTCTTGTCTGCCAGAGCAGGCTGTTGCGCGCGTGTCTGGGTGTAGGCTGCGCCAGATGCTGCCCTTCAGTCTCAGAGGCACTTAGGCCTCTCTGCAGAAGGTGTTGTTGTGCTCTGAGGCAGCGCGGCAGCGCTCAGGGAGTCCCTGCTGCCTGTGAGGGCGGCTGGGCCTGGCTTGGCCCTGCCTGGGCTGCCTTCTGGGCCAAAGACAAAAGCAGAGATTGTTTCTGCTTGAGCAGAAGGCTGGCACCTAGCAAGTGACTATTGCCCAGGGAGCTGTCTGGCCCCAGCTGTTTTCTGGCTCTGGTTCTTACTCCTCCTCCGGCCCCGACACTTTGTGCCCCTGGCAGTGGACCTGCCAGTGATGGTGGGTGTGACCGCGGAGGCTGCAAAGGCCCTTGGTTACCTCTTAGGGCCCCCTTCTTAAGGGCTCATCATTTTGGCTTATCGCGTGGGATGCTGCTCTTGAAAGAAATCAAGGCCTTCTTGGAAAGGCCACCTGATGAAAGGTGGAGAAGATGGCCCTCCCACTTGCTGGTCTCAGCAGCTGGAAGCCGAGGGACCGCAAAGGGCCCAGAGCTGCAGGCAGTGGGGCTGCCTTTGGGACGCTCTGGGCAGCGGCGTCTCTGTGTGCGAGTGAGCGCCCTGCACTGCTTTTGTCTTTCAGGGAGCATCGTGAGTCCGGGCCGGCCTACAGGCAAATACACGGCATTTGAGGAACTCGGGCGAGGGTAAGCGTGACGTCAGCTCATTTTACAAAAGTGTGGGCCAGGTCTTTGGCTGGTGCAATATCAAGCGTGAAGTCAGGCAAGCTCCAAACATGGTCAGGCTCTGGCTTGACCTCGTGTCGCCTGCCTGGCCTGCTCGGTCAGAGCAATGCAAAGGCCTCATTAAAGACAAGTTGATGCTGGCAGTGTCTTGCTTGCAGCAGTGAGGAGCAGGAGCTGGGAAAACCCCTGGCCCTGCAGCTTTGTGGCCTGAAAGAGCCCCTTGCCATGCAAGAAAGATCAGATTGTCCAGGACAGTCTTGTGACTCAAATTGTTCTCCCTTTTTTGACACACACATGCATGCACACCCGCACAAGGAGAGAGTTCCCCTTAGGTTCTGAAATGACCTGGCAGGGTGTGCGCCTTGGAGATTTCCAGCGGCCCTTGGTCTTCATGCTGCACCTTAGTGCTGTTCCCTTGGACAGCCTGCCCCGCATGGCAGAGGGCTGACGTGCTGTTGGCCGAAGAGATGCTGCAGCCAGACATTTTTTCTAAGGAAGGCGTCCAGGCAGCCGGGGGAGATCTGCTGCCTGGGCTTGCTTTCACTGCCAAAGGGATACAGGTCTCTTTCTGCTGCTTTTGTCTTTCTAGAGGGTTTGGAGCTGTTTATAAAGCCCTTGACACCAGCAGCGGACAACAGGTAAAGTGCCAACAGCCCCATGCCATTTTGCAGCTCTGGAGCGCTTTGCCCGCTGCTGTGAGCTGTGCTTGGAGGTTTGGGTGGCAGCTCCATGTCTTCAGCAGAGGCTGTTCCTCTGAAATACAATCTAGGCTCAGGGGGCAGAATGCATTTGGGATGGCTTTTGGTGCTTCTGCTAAGCTCTGCTGTCTAGTGACAAGGCACTTTGGCCCAGCGTGCTGCCTCATTGCAGCAGCACTCGCTCCGTGCTCCTTGTGATCTCGAGCAGGGTGCGTCTTCTCAAGGTACCGGTGGCCAATGTCATTGCAGGTGGCAATCAAGATCATGTCACTCAAGGAGGAGATGTCCGAGGAGCTGGCTGCCAATGAAATCCTGGCCATGAGGGACAACAGGAGTCCCAATATCGTTACCTACTTAGACAGGTTGGCATATTCTGGTGTCAATGTAGCTTTAGCTGGTGCAAGCGCAAAGAGACGATGCCCTTTGGTCGCTGGCAGAGAACAGAGCTGGGGAGGATTTCTCTGCTGGTCTCCAGAGCGTGGGAGGAGGTGGAGCTGGTGTTCAATAGTCTCTTGTGGCACACGTAGCTTGGAGAGCAGCTGCAAAAACCTGTCTCAGGCCCTGGGGTGACGGAGGCTGTGCCCATTCTGTTTCTCCATGCCGTGGTTTTCTTCTTTCAGCTACCTGGTGGATGCGGAGCTCTGGCTGGCCATGGAGTTCATGGACGGCGGCACCTTGTTTGATGTGCTGAGGGCAGTGTACCTGGAGGAAGGACAGATAGGCGCTGTCTGTCGGGAGGTGAGGGATGCCGCTTGTGCTTGCCCAAGACTGCCCGGATGCTGCTTGTCAGCTGGAGCTTAAGGAGAGCCGAGATTTCTTGCTCTCACCTTTCTTTTGCTGCTGCTGCTGCTGCTTCTGTCACACCACACAGGAGAAGAAAGAGCATGGGAAGTGTACTGCCTGCCGGTGCCCTCGCACTCCTCAGGCTCTGTTCTTGCACTCTTCCATCCTGTCTGTCCTCTGGCCTTGGTGCTCGCTCACTGGCTCAATTTCTCTTTCTTCCTCTTCCCAGCTTTCCTGGGAATGTTTGCCTGGAACCTGTCTGTCTGTCCTACATTGCTTGCCACTGGAAGGCAGCATGCGGCTGGCAGAATTTCAAGCTAAGGGCAAAGAGCTGTCCTCAGCTTCAAAGGATAGCATTGCAGCCTGGATGGCGATGCATTCTGGAACAGCTCGAAGGTGCTGCTGTCACCAGCAGCTTCCTCTTCTGCTGCCACTAGGCTTCCCCAAAATTCTTGGCCCTGCCGCCTCCCAGCCAAAGGTGGCGCGCTTCCTACCCAAGGCCGGTGGAACTTTTGGGAGCCCGGATGCCTTTGCTTGGAAATCTAGAAAAAACTTCCAAGAGTGTTGAAGCAGCAAGCTCTTCATGGTGACAGCAGCGTGATGTTTCGCCCTCGCTCACAATTCCCTGAGAAAGCCGCCAATCCCGTTGAGCTCTTTCCTTGCGGGTGGGATGAAATCAGATCCTGCACGTTAACTTTCCCTCCCTCCTTTTTCTCTCTCAGTGCCTGCAAGGACTGCATTTCCTTCATTCCCGCCAAGTCATCCACAGAGACATCAAAAGTTGCAACGTCCTGGTGGGCACGGACGGATCCGTCAAGTTGGGTGGGTATCCCTGCTGGGCGGCAGCATGTCCAGCATATGCCGTGCGCTTGCATTTTGGTGACGGCCACTGGGGCAGAAGCGCGGCTTGGCCAGTGCGTGAATCGTCAGGGTGTTTTTGAAGCGGCCGATGCCTTATTTGCCTGGCTCCAGGCACGTGGAAGGAGAGCTCAGCTGCTTTTTCAGTTAGATTCAGCATGGCCTGGTCAGGGCAATGGTTTTGGCCACTTTGCCAGTGGTAGCTGGCTTTGTCAGGCTTTGTTTTTGTCCTCAGGTGACTTTGGCCTCTGTGCTCAGCTCAGCCCTGAGCACAGCAAGTGCAGCTCCAGCGTCGGCACTCCCAGCTGGATGGCACCGGAGGTGGTGAGAGGAGAAGCCTACGGCCCCAAAGTGGACATCTGGTCCCTGGGGATCATGGGGCTGGAAATGGTGGAAGGGGAAGCTCCTTACCAGCGGGAAGCCCGTCTCCGGGTAAGGTGCAGCTTAGCAAGAGGGCTCTATGTGGAGAGAGCTGTGTGTGGCTAGCAAAGGAGCAGGTGGAATGTCCTCTTGCATCCATGTGCTGTAGGTTTTTGAACTGCTAGAAAGGAACGGGCCCCCAAAACTGCAGAACCCCAGGCACCACTCGGCTCTCCTGCGCGACTTCCTCCGCTGCTGCTTGCAGGCAGATGAGGACAGGCGCTGGTCTGCCCAGGAGCTCCTACAGGTAAGAAAAAGCAAAGGGGCAAAAAGCCCTGGCAGCTGAGGACACCTGCATGAAGGGATGAGGAGGAGGAGGAGTGTGGGCCACGTGGCACAGAAAGCTGCCAGGACAGGAAGGCGCAGGGGGACATGCTGCCCTCAGTGCTCTTTGTGTGTCTTGCTGGTAGCCAGGGAATCCTGCTTGAGCCTGCAAGGATGTGATCCTGGAAAGTAAGTGTTCCTTTCTTTGTTCTTTTTCCTCTGGGCAGCATCCCTTCGTGACCTCAGGCGATCCTGCCTCCAGCCTGGCTGCTCTGATCATCTCAGCCAAGCGAGTGCAGGAAGACTGGAGAGGAGACACCTGCGCCTGAGGAGGCCCTGATGCCCCGCCAGCCAAGAGGAGGGAAAAGGGGATGTGTCATCTTTAGGCAGAGCTTCAGCCATCCCCCGAGTTTGAAGAGGAGCTGTGCCGTAGCTGGGAAACATGATAGTGTAGATATTTGCTCAGTTTAGCTGTTAGGTTAGCTGTTAGGTTAGGTTGAGTTAGGTTAGCATAGGTTGGATTAGATTAGGTTAGGTTAGGTTAGCTTAGCTTAGCTTAGGTTAGGTTAGGTTAGATATGTTGTTAGGTTCAATTGAAAGCTCTGTTGTTTTTCTTTCTGCAAAAGGTGAAAATTTAAAAAAATTAGGAAATACAGGGATCAACATTTAAGGACTATGGAACATAGACATCTTGGATAGTAGAGGATTCTTTAGCTTAGGATAGAGTGTTGTTAATTTAGGGAAGCTTTGAAGTAGAAATGAAAGAATTGTCATAATAAGAATTAAGCAGTGAGAGGAAAAGCTGGGCTGCAGCAGAACTGGAGCCTGCAGGCACTCCAAGCTGTCAGCCTGAGCAGGCCACCTGCAGGACAGAATGATGAAGATGAAGAAGCAGTGAGGGGATACTTTGTTTCAGCCCGAGTGTCAATAAAAGTCGAAAATACCAGAGTGTTGTAAGGCTGCCTTCCTTGCCGGGCTGTAGCTAAGTGGACAGTCCATTTCAGAGGCCCAAAGAACAAAGTGAGGTAAGCAGCTTTGCTTACCTGAAGTGTGGCATGCCTGTGGGAAGCTGAGAGACCTACAGGTAATGAACACCAGGTAATGAGCTGCCATTCAGGACAACACTAGGAGGCAGATGTGCAGTCCTTTCTGGGCCTCTTGTCTTGATCAGATGTCAGGCTGATCAGCAGCAATCACCATTTTGTTGCCACCCTCCTCTCACTATGTCACCTGTGGGATGGAATGGCATTCTCACAGCGGCATCTGGCATTTCCTCCCTGCTTCTCTTTTCCCCAGGGACCCTCTGGGCCAGCCTCATCCCCCACAGGGGTGTGCAACCACCAGGGCCACCTGCAGAGCCCCATTCCCACTCTGCTGCCTCCTTGGCCTTTTCCCACATCTGGGCCAGCCTGCTGTTGCCAGGTGTTGGAAACATGCACACAGCATAGCACACCTGTCATTGAGCAATTTGATGCAGGAGCCCCTGCTGAGCACGGCTCTCCACCCCGGCCCTTTTCCCACCGAGCTGTGGCTCCATTTCGCCTCCATCTGCTGGCATAGCCACTGTGAGGGACTGCTCAGGGACTGGATGCTCCTTGAATGTTGCCCACAGGCCTGATTTCCACGCCTCCCCATTCCTCCTACCCTAAGGCTGCCTCAGCCGTCTGAACACAATTTTTCTTACTCTAATGGCTTCCTGTGCCTTACTTGATACTGTAAGCAGAAGTACACCGTTTTGATTGTCTTTCTTCTAGAATTAATAAAAATAAGTTGGAAATACTCCTAGATTTTGCCATTTAAAACTTGAGGCAAGTGCAAAAAGTAGAGAAGCTTTCTGTGCAGCTTTTCAGGTAATTTGAGGTCTCCTTCCTCTTCACTCACTTTCAGCATATCTGTTGATTTTCCTTTGCTCTCATCTTTGAAGCTTCATCCCTTGTCTATCGATCTGCAAAAATAGCCTGTAAACCCAAGGCAAATTTACTATCCTTTGTATTTTTCCTCCTCTGGAAAAGCTGAGGCTCGTGTGATCTTCTCCTGTCATCTAGACTTTGATTCCCATCTTGGCTCTGGCTAAGAGCAGAACAAATGTAATTTATTGCCCGCTAGTATGATCTGCTAGCAAAGGTCACATTTAGAGCTGAGCATGATGCTTCTCTCCCTCCGTTGAATACACATCTTTGTGTCAAGGCCTGGTGACTTCCAGGAGCACCTGGAAGCTACTGCCAAGGACAAAAGTCTCACTCTTGCTGGTTTTGACACTCATGGGTTGGTAGGATTTTGATCTACGTCGACAGTGATCTACAGGAACTGGATCCTTGACACCAAGTGCCTTCAAGCAACATTTCTAAGCAGAGTGGGCAATGAAGTCCAGATACTAGTGAGTTGTGGTTTGTTTTAACTCTGTCTAACATATGGTACACTATCCCAAAACATGTTATTTTTGAGTGCTTCAGGCATTTAAAACTTAGGTTTATTCTTGTCAACACTTTTCTTTCCTCTCTTCAGAAATCTGCATGTCCAGCTACTAATTTCTTTCTCAGCTTGTTGAAAAGGTACCAGTCAGACAAGACTTGTTTCTTGACCCAGAGATGGGGCAAGCGTCACCGTTAGGCCGGACGTGGCATACACACGTGATCAGGGTCCAAGAAGAAAAAGGTTTGTTTGTTTTATTCTGCATGTTCTCCAGCTTATACACTCTTAACAAAGCGTGATCTCAAGTCACTAACTACATCACAATAACTTCTTCTATCCATTGGTGCAAAGCAATTAACGTCAATATAACTGGCAAAAGTTTTACAGAAATTTATAAGGCACGTATGCACATCTACTTCGGCACCTAGTCTAGCATACGCAAACTTTCCTGTATCTCTTCTAATGGGTTTCCATGCTGACGGCCTTGTCTTCTTCCTTGCTATGGATACACTCAAAAACCATCAACTGCTATTTCTTCCGTGAACTCGGCTTTGCTTGCAGGCCAGCTGTCAAGCCCCTCCATAGGTCAGCATGCACCCGCGTGCTCAAGGAGCAACTGCAGCCTGCAATAGTCCTGGAAATTTATTATCTTTGCTTCGTTTGCCATCTAAATGTCACTGAAGAAGTTAGGCTTTTCCAAACCAGCTAGGATGCCACCTAGAAGAAGCAGACTTGCTTTCAGTCAAAGCTTTTGGGACCAAGAGTCATGTTTGCTTGCATTGCTTGGATGCCGCTTGGATTGGCGCATTCTCTGAGTTCCCCTGGCATGCCTTGAGCCCTGCCTTTGTGAGTGAGGAGAATTTCCCAGGCTTTTCTTTTGCATCAGCTGTACAGAAGGTTGTCTTGCTGGGCACAAGAAAGCCACAGAGCAGCTGCCATTGTGAGGTCAAGCCAGAGGTGCCACGTCACAGTGCTGTCAGCACAGCGTTGTCCCGGTGCGCGCCAGGCCTGGTCGTCCAGAGCAGCTCTTCCGCTGGCTCCCTGCAGGAGGATCCTTGTGCTCAAGGAGCTCTCAGCAGACGGCCTGCACCCCGAGAGGAGTCTTGGCTTTCCCTTGGGTGGCACTCAGCGTGCAAACGCGCACAGCGCTGCCAAAATGATCGGGCAAGTCTGTGCCGCCGTTTGCACCGTCTTTTCTGTTGTCTATTCTGGCTACTACCTGACCCAGCTGACTCGTAAGTAAAGGTTTCTCCTGGGGCTGGCATCACCCGACTTTTGCTTGGCTCTGCTCTTTATGCCGCACCAGTGGCCCAGTTTCTTTGGGAACAAAATGGCCATGAAGGTGCCACCGCTTTGGTCAATGTCCTGCCAGCAGCATCAGCTACAAAGGGGGCATCTGTACTGGGTGGCGCGTGCAGAGTATTTGCCATGCAACCTGCAGCGGTTGCCTTCCCTCCCCGGGAGAGTGCGCGGCAGCGGAGTCTGTCATTTATTTCCTCAGCTTGCTGCTTCAAGCAAGACAAGCTGCAAATTGCAGACCCTGAGGGCAGATCCTCAGAAGTACTTCTACCAACTCAGTGCTTCTCTCCAGGAGTGAAGGAAAGCACCTTTTGCTCCATATTCTGCCCCTCAGAGGCCTTGGCTGCATGACTTGAGCCTTTGATGCTGTGCCCAGACTGCGATTGCCTTGGCGATGCAGCACAAACTCCAGTGCAGGGAGGGTTTGCTGCTGAGCCCAGCAGCTGTTCCTGGGCTGCTTCAGCAGGGAGCTGCCACAGGGAAGGGACCCTTTGTGGAAGCTTTGCTGGGCTATCATCTTCAGCCAAGGGATGGGAATTAGGGCATGCAATTTGAAAGAATGTATATGGAAAATGCAGGAAAGGCAAGAGGGAAATGTAGCTTGAGCTGTTAGGCACAAGAGAAGCTCAAAGTTTTGAAGAGCAGCGGGCATTTCCAGCACCGTCTTCCTATTTCTCTCTTGGCAAAAGAGGCCCAAATGTAGACAGAGGCTCCTCTCACGTCCATCTTGTTCTCTTGCTTGCTGTGGGAAAGAGCTGTTGCTCCTTTCCTGTTGGGAAAGGGAAATGCTCTGTGTTGGGACTGCCTTGTGTTGTGGGAGTGGCCAGCACAGGCACTTTTCTAAGGGCCTCTGGTTCCTTTTGCTTTGCTGGCTGCAGGTCACCTGACACGCGGATGGAGACAAGCCTGTCCTTTGGTGAGTGGCAAAGGAAGCTGTGACGTTGCTGGCGTGTGAGAATTGTGCAGCAATTCTGCCAGCTTGGCCTGTTGCAGCCGAGTGTGGAGTGCCGGCGTGGGAGGCTGAATGAAAAGGCCAGCTGCCCGGTGGCATCAGCAGTAGCAAAGGGAGCACTGGCTGTTTGCTGATTTTCCAGGGAAAAGCCTTTCAAGAGATGAAAGGCAAATGGGACAGCTCCAAGGCATCTTGCTGCTTCTAGGCAGCAGGGAAGCTCAAATGCACAGCAAGATGGAGTAGCAGCTCGTTCAGCCAGCTTCCTCGGGTTTGCGTGACTCAGAGGCCCACTTGTATCAAAGTCTATGATTTGCCCTTCTTCTGGGTCCTTTCCCAGCTCAATAGAAAGCAGCTCCTAGGGCACTGGCTTTTGCCCATCTCTCTCACTTCTGTCTGCCTGCAGGGCACAACAGCAGGGTCAGCAGCTCCTCTGGCTGCCTCTGTCATTGAGGAAGAGGATGAAGAGGAGCAAAGGAAGATGAAGCCTTCAGCCGCTGTCCCTTCACAGCCGGAACTTGCAGAGCCAGTAAGTGACAGCTGAGCTTGGCACTGCCTTTGGTGCAGGGCCAGGCTACCCATTTTGGAGCAGCCCTTGTTGCTCGTGGCTGAAGATGCTGGCGGCCGTGTGCCTGCTGTGACGTAGTGCGGCTTCAGGCAAGCTGGGGAGCCCTGGCCAATGGGTTCTGAAGTTTGACATTTAAGCTGGGATGCTGAGAGGGTGCCCGAGTGTCTCTTGGGATCAGACAGGAGGCAGCATTCAGTGACTCTCAGTGCAGGAGTCAGCCCCTTGTGCCCGTTGTCAGTGCAGGCTGCCGGTGGTCAGCGGACAGCACGGCCCAAATTCACAGTTGACAGCCTTGCAGGGTGCCTGGGAGACACTGGCCCCTGGAAGGGACCTGCTCTCTCCGTGGACTAATTAGCTTCAGGCTGTGCTTCACTTCCAGCCGGTCAGAGCAGAGTTTGGAGAGGAGAATCCTCGGCAGCCCTGCAGTGTAAAAGGGCGGGTGGGTCTGGGCAGGGCTGGAAAGCGGCTCCCAAGGGCCGCTCCCTAAAGGCTGCCATAGAGAAGGGAAATCCGTGAAACAGATCAGAGAAGGGACACGCTGCGGGCTTCTGAGCAGACTGTTGCGTGCCAACTCCGGGCTGATTTCATTCCGGCCCAGGAAAAGACAGGAGGAGGAAAGCAGCAAGGCTCTGGGGTCCTGCTCTGATCTCTTTGTGGATCTTGGCAGCCCCATCGATACCTTGTTGCCAGTGTCTTGCAGAAAAGCTGAACAGGTGGAGCATGGAGGTGGTCGGGAGGGGCTGGATCCAAGTAGCCTTTGGGCTTCTCCCGAAGGTGCCTTTGAGAAGGGGACATGGGAACTGCCTCAGCTGGAGAGGCCTGGCCGTGGCTGGCAGCACCTTCCCAAGGCCTTGCTTTTGCTGTGCGCTTAGGGGGAGCATGTGTGCCAGCCACCCTTCTGACGGGCAATCCTTTCTTGTCCCAGCGCAAGACAGGCTCTGCCATTCAACCTGGTGCCGCCGGACCAGCATGGCCTGCAGCAGCCAGCTCAAGCCCCGCTGCCGGCACTTCCTGCAGCAGCGCAGCCCAGCAGCCCGAGATGAGGGAGGAGCAGGGCCTGAAGACACTGAGTACGTCCGTCCGGTGCATTTCTTGTCTGCCAGAGCAGGCTGTTGCGCGTGTGTCTGGGTGTAGGCTGCGCCAGATGCTGCCCTTCAGTCTCAGAGGCACTTAGGCCTCTCTGCAGAAGGTGTTGTTGTGCTCTGAGGCAGCGCGGCAGCGCTCAGGGAGTCCCTGCTGCCTGTGAGGGCGGCTGGGCCTGGCTTGGCCCTGCCTGGGCTGCCTTCTGGGCCAAAGACAAAAGCAGAGATTGTTTCTGCTTGAGCAGAAGGCTGGCACCTAGCAAGTGACTATTGCCCAGGGAGCTGTCTGGCCCCAGCTGTTTTCTGGCTCTGGTTCTTACTCCTCCTCCGGCCCAGACACTTTGTGCCCCTGGCAGCGGACCTGCCAGTGATGGTGGGTGTGACCGCGGAGGCTGCAAAGGCCCTTGGTTACCTCTTAGGGCCCCCTTCTTAAGGGCTCATCATTTTGGCTTATCGCGTGGGATGCTGCTCTTGAAAGAAATCAAGGCCTTCTTGGAAAGGCCACCTGATGAAAGGTGGAGAAGATGGCCCTCCCACTTGCTGGTCTCAGCAGCTGGAAGCCGAGGGACCGCAAAGGGCCCAGAGCTGCAGGCAGTGGGGCTGCCTTTGGGACGCTCTGGGCAGCGGCGTCTCTGTGTGCGAGTGAGCGCCCTGCACTGCTTTTGTCTTTCAGGGAGCATCGTGAGTCCGGGCCGGCCTACAGGCAAATACACGGCATTTGAGGAACTCGGGCGAGGGTAAGCGTGACGTCAGCTCATTTTACAAAAGTGTGGGCCAGGTCTTTGGCTGGTGCAATATCAAGCGTGAAGTCAGGCAAGCTCCAAACATGGTCAGGCTCTGGCTTGACCTCGTGTCGCCTGCCTGGACTGCTCGGTCAGAGCAATGCAAAGGCCTCATTAAAGACAAGTTGATGCTGGCAGTGTCTTGCTTGCAGCAGTGAGGAGCAGGAGCTGGGAAAACCCCTGGCCCTGCAGCTTTGTGGCCTGAAAGAGCCCCTTGCCATGCAAGAAAGATCAGATTGTCCAGGACAGTCTTGTGACTCAAATTGTTCTCCCTTTTTTGACACACACATGCATGCACACCCGCACAAGGAGAGAGTTCCCCTTAGGTTCTGAAATGACCTGGCAGGGTGTGCGCCTTGGAGATTTCCAGCGGCCCTTGGTCTTCATGCTGCACCTTAGTGCTGTTCCCTTGGACAGCCTGCCCCGCATGGCAGAGGGCTGACGTGCTGTTGGCCGAAGAGATGCTGCAGCCAGGCATTTTTTCTAAGGAAGGCGTCCAGGCAGCCGGGGGAGATCTGCTGCCTGGGCTTGCTTTACCTGCCAAAGGGATACAGGTCTCTTTCTGCTGCTTTTGTCTTTCTAGAGGGTTTGGAGCTGTTTATAAAGCCCTTGACACCAGCAGCGGACAACAGGTAAAGTGCCAACAGCCCCATGCCATTTTGCAGCTCTGGAGCGCTTTGCCCGCTGCTGTGAGCTGTGCTTGGAGGTTTGGGTGGCAGCTCCATGTCTGCAGCAGAGGCTGTTCCTCTGAAATACAGTCTAGGCTCCGGGGGCAGAATGCATTTGGGATGGCTTTTGGTGCTTCTGCTAAGCTCTGCTGTCTAGTGACAAGGCACTTTGGCCCAGCGTGCTGCCTCATTGCAGCAGCACTCGCTCCGTGCTCCTTGTGATCTCGAGCAGGGTGCGTCTTCTCAAGGTACCGGTGGCCAATGTCATTGCAGGTGGCAATCAAGATCATGTCACTCGAGGAGGAGATGTCCGAGGAGCTGGCTGCCAATGAAATCCTGGCCATGAGGGACAACAGGAGTCCCAATATCGTTACCTACTTAGACAGGTTGGCATATTCTGGTGTCAATGTAGCTTTAGCTGGTGCAAGCGCAAAGAGACGATGCCCTTTGGTCGCTGGCAGAGAACAGAGCTGGGGAGGATTTCTCTGCTGGTCTCCAGAGCGTGGGAGGAGGTGGAGCTGGTGTTCAATAGTCTCTTGTGGCACACGTAGCTTGGAGAGCAGCTGCAAAAACCTGTCTCAGGCCCTGGGGTGACGGAGGCTGTGCCCATTCTGTTTCTCCATGCCGTGGTTTTCTTCTTTCAGCTACCTGGTGGATGCGGAGCTCTGGCTGGCCATGGAGTTCATGGACGGCGGCACCTTGTTTGATGTGCTGAGGGCAGTGTACCTGGAGGAAGGACAGATAGGCGCTGTCTGTCGGGAGGTGAGGGATCCCGCTTGTGCTTGCCCAAGACTGCCCGGATGCTGCTTGTCAGCTGGAGCTTAAGGAGAGCCGAGATTTCTTGCTCTCACCTTTCTTTTGCTGCTGCTGCTGCTGCTTCTGTCACACCACACAGGAGAAGAAAGAGCATGGGAAGTGTACTGCCTGCCGGTGCCCTCGCACTCCTCAGGCTCTGTTCTTGCACTCTTCCATCCTGTCTGTCCTCTGGCCTTGGTGCTCGCTCACTGGCTCAATTTCTCTTTCTTCCTCTTCCCAGCTTTGCCTGGGAATGTTTGCCTGGAACCTGTCTGTCTGTCCTACATTGCTTGCCACTGGAAGGCAGCATGCGGCTGGCAGAATTTCAAGCTAAGGGCAAAGAGCTGTCCTCAGCTTCAAAGGATAGCATTGCAGCCTGGATGGCGATGCATTCTGGAACAGCTCGAAGGTGCTGCTGTCACCAGCAGCTTCCTCTTCTGCTGCCACTAGGCTTCCCCAAAATTCTTGGCCCTGCCGCCTCCCAGCCAAAGGTGGCGCGCTTCCTACCCAAGGCCGGTGGAACTTTTGGGAGCCCGGATGCCTTTGCTTGGAAATCTAGAAAAAACTTCCAAGAGTGTTGAAGCAGCAAGCTCTTCATGGTGACAGCAGCATGATGTTTCGCCCTCGCTCACAATTCCCTGAGAAAGCCGCCAATCCCGTTGAGCTCTTTCCTTGCGGGTGGGATGAAATCAGATCCTGCACGTTAACTTTCCCTCCCTCCTTTTTCTCTCTCAGTGCCTGCAAGGACTGCATTTCCTTCATTCCCGCCAAGTCATCCACAGAGACATCAAAAGTTGCAACGTCCTGGTGGGCACGGACGGATCCGTCAAGTTGGGTGGGTATCCCTGCTGGGCGGCAGCATGTCCAGCATATGCCGTGCGCTTGCATTTTGGTGACGGCCACTGGGGCAGAAGCGCGGCTTGGCCAGTGCGTGAATCGTCAGGGTGTTTTTGAAGCGGCCGATGCCTTATTTGCCTGGCTCCAGGCACGTGGAAGGAGAGCTCAGCTGCTTTTTCAGTTAGATTCAGCATGGCCTGGTCAGGGCAATGGTTTTGGCCACTTTGCCAGTGGTAGCTGGCTTTGTCAGGCTTTGTTTTTGTCCTCAGGTGACTTTGGCCTCTGTGCTCAGCTCAGCCCTGAGCACAGCAAGCGCAGCTCCAGCGTCGGCACTCCCAGCTGGATGGCACCGGAGGTGGTGAGAGGAGAAGCCTACGGCCCCAAAGTGGACATCTGGTCCCTGGGGATCATGGGGCTGGAAATGGTGGAAGGGGAAGCTCCTTACCAGCGGGAAGCCCGTCTCCGGGTAAGGTGCAGCTTAGCAAGAGGGCTCTGTGTGGAGAGAGCTGTGTGTGGCTAGCAAAGGAGCAGGTGGAATGTCCTCTTGCATCCATGTGCTGTAGGCTTTTGAACTGCTAGAAAGGAACGGGCCCCCAAAACTGCAGAACCCCAGGCACCACTCGGCTCTCCTGCGCGACTTCCTCCGCTGCTGCTTGCAGGCAGATGAGGACAGGCGCTGGTCTGCCCAGGAGCTCCTACAGGTAAGAAAAAGCAAAGGGGCAAAAAGCCCTGGCAGCTGAGGACACCTGCATGAAGGGATGAGGAGGAGGAGGAGTGTGGGCCACGTGGCACAGAAAGCTGCCAGGACAGGAAGGCGCAGGGGGACATGCTGCCCTCAGTGCTCTTTGTGTGTCTTGCTTGTAGCCAAGGAATCCTGCTTGAGCCCGCCAGGATGTGATCCTGGAAAGTAAGTGTTCCTTTCTTTGTTCTTTTTCCTCTGGGCAGCATCCCTTCGTGACCTCAGGCGATCCTGCCTCCAGCCTGGCTGCTCTGATCATCTCAGCCAAGCGAGTGCAGGAAGACTGGAGAGGAGACACCTGCGCCTGAGGAGGCCCTGATGCCCCGCCAGCCAAGAGGAGGGAAAAGGGGATGTGTCATCTTTAGGCAGAGCTTCAGCCATCCCCCGAGTTTGAAGAGGAGCTGTGCCGTAGCTGGGAAACATGATAGTGTAGATATTTGCTCAGTTTAGCTGTTAGGTTAGCTGTTAGGTTAGGTTGAGTTAGGTTAGCATAGGTTGGATTAGATTAGGTTAGGTTAGGTTAGGTTAGCTTAGCTTAGCTTAGGTTAGGTTAGGTTAGATATGTTGTTAGGTTCAATTGAAAGCTCTGTTGTTTTTCTTTCTGCAAAAGGTGAAAATTTAAAAAAATTAGGAAATACAGGGATCAACATTTAAGGACTATGGAACATAGACATCTTGGATAGTAGAGGATTCTTTAGCTTAGGATAGAGTGTTGTTAATTTAGGGAAGCTTTGAAGTAGAAATGAAAGAATTGTCATAATAAGAATTAAGCAGTGAGAGGAAAAGCTGGGCTGCAGCAGAACTGGAGCCTGCAGGCACTCCAAGCTGTCAGCCTGAGCAGGCCACCTGCAGGACAGAATGATGAAGATGAAGAAGCAGTGAGGGGATACTTTGTTTCAGCCCGAGTGTCAATAAAAGTCGAAAATACCAGAGTGTTGTAAGGCTGCCTTCCTTGCCGGGCTGTAGCTAAGTGGACAGTCCATTTCAGAGGCCCAAAGAACAAAGTGAGGTAAGCAGCTTTGCTTACCTGAAGTGTGGCATGCCTGTGGGAAGCTGAGAGACCTACAGGTAATGAACACCAGGTAATGAGCTGCCATTCAGGACAACACTAGGAGGCAGATGTGCAGTCCTTTCTGGGCCTCTTGTCTTGATCAGATGTCAGGCTGATCAGCAGCAATCACCATTTTGTTGCCACCCTCCTCTCACTATGTCACTATGTGGGATGGAATGGCATTCTCACAGCGGCATCTGGCATTTCCTCCCTGCTTCTCTTTTCCCCAGGGACCCTCTGGGCCAGCCTCATCCCCCACAGGGGTGTGCAACCACCAGGGCCACCTGCAGAGCCCCATTCCCACTCTGCTGCCTCCTTGGCCTTTTCCCACATCTGGGCCAGCCTGCTGTTGCCAGGTGTTGGAAACATGCACACAGCATAGCACACCTGTCATTGAGCAATTTGATGCAGGAGCCCCTGCTGAGCACGGCTCTCCACCCCGGCCCTTTTCCCACCGAGCTGTGGCTCCATTTCGCCTCCATCTGCTGGCATAGCCACTGTGAGGGACTGCTCAGGGACTGGATGCTCCTTGAATGTTGCCCACAGGCCTGATTTCCACGCCTCCCCATTCCTCCTACCCTAAGGCTGCCTCAGCCGTCTGAACACAATTTTTCTTACTCTAATGGCTTCCTGTGCCTTACTTGATACTGTAAGCAGAAGTACACCGTTTTGATTGTCTTTCTTCTAGAATTAATAAAAATAAGTTGGAAATACTCCTAGATTTTGCCATTTAAAACTTGAGGCAAGTGCAAAAAGTAGAGAAGCTTTCTGTGCAGCTTTTCAGGTAATTTGAGGTCTCCTTCCTCTTCACTCACTTTCAGCATATCTGTTGATTTTCCTTTGCTCTCATCTTTGAAGCTTCATCCCTTGTCTATCGATCTGCAAAAATAGCCTGTAAACCCAAGGCAAATTTACTATCCTTTGTATTTTTCCTCCTCTGGAAAAGCTGAGGCTCGTGTGATCTTCTCCTGTCATCTAGACTTTGATTCCCATCTTGGCTCTGGCTAAGAGCAGAACAAATGTAATTTATTGCCCGCTAGTATGATCTGCTAGCAAAGGTCACATTTAGAGCTGAGCATGATGCTTCTCTCCCTCCGTTGAATACACATCTTTGTGTCAAGGCCTGGTGACTTCCAGGAGCACCTGGAAGCTACTGCCAAGGACAAAAGTCTCACTCTTGCTGGTTTTGACACTCATGGGTTGGTAGGATTTTGATCTACGTCGACAGTGATCTACAGGAACTGGATCCTTGACACCAAGTGCCTTCAAGCAACATTTCTAAGCAGAGTGGGCAATGAAGTCCAGATACTAATGAGTTGTGGTTTGTTTTAACTCTGTCTAACATATGGTACACTATCCCAAAACATGTTATTTTTGAGTGCTTCAGGCATTTAAAACTTAGGTTTATTCTTGTCAACACTTTTCTTTCCTCTCTTCAGAAATCTGCATGTCCAGCTACTAATTTCTTTCTCAGCTTGTTGAAAAGGTACCAGTCAGACAAGACTTGTTTCTTGACCCAGAGATGGGGCAAGCGTCACCGTTAGGCCGGACGTGGCATACACACGTGATCAGGGTCCAAGAAGAAAAAGGTTTGTTTGTTTTATTCTGCATGTTCTCCAGCTTATACACTCTTAACAAAGCGTGATCTCAAGTCACTAACTACATCACAATAACTTCTTCTATCCATTGGTGCAAAGCAATTAACGTCAATATAACTGGCAAAAGTTTTACAGAAATTTATAAGGCACGTATGCACATCTACTTCGGCACCTAGTCTAGCATACGCAAATTTTCCTGTATCTCTTCTAATGGGTTTCCATGCTGACGGCCTTGTCTTCTTCCTTGCTATGGATACACTCAAAAACCATCAACTGCTATTTCTTCCGTGAACTCGGCTTTGCTTGCAGGCCAGCTGTCAAGCCCCTCCATAGGTCAGCATGCACCCGCGTGCTCAAGGAGCAACTGCAGCCTGCAATAGTCCTGGAAATTTATTATCTTTGCTTCGTTTGCCATCTAAATGTCACTGAAGAAGTTAGGCTTTTCCAAACCAGCTAGGATGCCACCTAGAAGAAGCAGACTTGCTTTCAGTCAAAGCTTTTGGGACCAAGAGTCATGTTTGCTTGCATTGCTTGGATGCCGCTTGGATTGGCGCATTCTCTGAGTTCGCCTGGCATGCCTTGAGCCCTGCCTTTGTGAGTGAGGAGAATTTCCCAGGCTTTTCTTTTGCATCAGCTGTACAGAAGGTTGTCTTGCTGGGCACAAGAAAGCCACAGAGCAGCTGCCATTGTGAGGTCAAGCCAGAGGTGCCACGTCACAGTGCTGTCAGCACAGCGTTGTCCCGGTGCGCGCCAGGCCTGGTCGTCCAGAGCAGTTCTTCCGCTGGCTCCCTGCAGGAGGATCCTTGTGCTCAAGGAGCTCTCAGCAGACGGCCTGCACCCCGAGAGGAGTCTTGGCTTTCCCTTGGGTGGCACTCAGCGTGCAAACGCGCACAGCGCTGCCAAAATGATCGGGCAAGTCTGTGCCGCCGTTTGCACCGTCTTTTCTGTTGTCTATTCTGGCTACTACCTGACCCAGCTGACTCGTAAGTAAAGGTTTCTCCTGGGGCTGGCATCACCCGACTTTTGCTTGGCTCTGCTCTTTATGCCGCACCAGTGGCCCAGTTTCTTTGGGAACAAAATGGCCATGAAGGTGCCACCGCTTTGGTCAATGTCCTGCCAGCAGCATCAGCTACAAAGGGGGCATCTGTACTGGGTGGCGCGTGCAGAGTATTTGCCATGCAACCTGCAGCGGTTGCCTTCCCTCCCCGGGAGAGTGCGCGGCAGCGGAGTCTGTCATTTATTTCCTCAGCTTGCTGCTTCAAGCAAGACAAGCTGCAAATTGCAGACCCTGAGGGCAGATCCTCAGAAGTACTTCTACCAACTCAGTGCTTCTCTCCAGGAGTGAAGGAAAGCACCTTTTGCTCCATATTCTGCCCCTCAGAGGCCTTGGCTGCATGACTTGAGCCTTTGATGCTGTGCCCAGACTGCGATTGCCTTGGCGATGCAGCACAAACTCCAGTGCAGGGAGGGTTTGCTGCTGAGCCCAGCAGCTGTTCCTGGGTTGCTTCAGCAGGGAGCTGCCACAGGGAAGGGACCCTTTGTGGAAGCTTTGCTGGGCTATCATCTTCAGCCAAGGGATGGGAATTAGGGCATGCAATTTGAAAGAATGTATATGGAAAATGCAGGAAAGGCAAGAGGGAAATGTAGCTTGAGCTGTTAGGCACAAGAGAAGCTCAAAGTTTTGAAGAGCAGCGGGCATTTCCAGCACCGTCTTCCTATTTCTCTCTTGGCAAAAGAGGCCCAAATGTAGACAGAGGCTCCTCTCACGTCCATCTTGTTCTCTTGCTTGCTGTGGGAAAGAGCTGTTGCTCCTTTCCTGTTGGGAAAGGGAAATGCTCTGTGTTGGGACTGCCTTGTGTTGTGGGAGTGGCCAGCACAGGCACTTTTCTAAGGGCCTCTGGTTCCTTTTGCTTTGCTGGCTGCAGGTCACCTGACACGCGGATGGAGACAAGCCTGTCCTTTGGTGAGTGGCAAAGGAAGCTGTGACGTTGCTGGCGTGTGAGAATTGTGCAGCAATTCTGCCAGCTTGGCCTGTTGCAGCCGAGTGTGGAGTGCCGGCGTGGGAGGCTGAATGAAAAGGCCAGCTGCCCGGTGGCATCAGCAGTTGCAAAGGGAGCACTGGCTGTTTGCTGATTTTCCAGGGAAAAGCCTTTCAAGAGATGAAAGGCAAATGGGACAGCTCCAAGGCATCTTGCTGCTTCTAGGCAGCAGGGAAGCTCAAATGCACAGCAAGATGGAGTAGCAGCTCGTTCAGCCAGCTTCCTCGGGTTTGCGTGACTCAGAGGCCCACTTGTATCAAAGTCTATGATTTGCCCTTCTTCTGGGTCCTTTCCCAGCTCAATAGAAAGCAGCTCCTAGGGCACTGGCTTTTGCCCATCTCTCTCACTTCTGTCTGCCTGCAGGGCACAACAGCAGGGTCAGCAGCTCCTCTGGCTGCCTCTGTCATTGAGGAAGAGGATGAAGAGGAGCAAAGGAAGATGAAGCCTTCAGCCGCTGTCCCTTCACAGCCGGAACTTGCAGAGCCAGTAAGTGACAGCTGAGCTTGGCACTGCCTTTGGTGCAGGGCCAGGCTACCCATTTTGGAGCAGCCCTTGTTGCTCGTGGCTGAAGATGCTGGCGGCCGTGTGCCTGCTGTGACGTAGTGCGGCTTCAGGCAAGCCGGGGAGCCCTGGCCAATGGGTTCTGAAGTTTGACATTTAAGCTGGGATGCTGAGAGGGTGCCCGAGTGTCTCTTGGGATCAGACAGGAGGCAGCATTCAGTGACTCTCAGTGCAGGAGTCAGCCCCTTGTCCCCTTTGTCAGTGCAGGCTGCCGGTGGTCAGCGGACAGCACGGCCCAAATTCACAGTTGACAGCCTTGCAGGGTACCTGGGAGACACTGGCCCCTGGAAGGGACCTGCTCTCTCCGTGGACTAATTAGCTTCAGGCTGTGCTTCACTTCCAGCCGGTCAGAGCAGAGTTTGGAGAGGAGAATCCTCGGCAGCCCTGCAGTGTAAAAGGGCGGGTGGGTCTGGGCAGGGCTGGAAAGCGGCTCCCAAGGGCCGCTCCCTAAAGGCTGCCATAGAGAAGGGAAATCCGTGAAACAGATCAGAGAAGGGACACGCTGCGGGCTTCTGAGCAGACTGTTGCGTGCCAACTCCGGGCTGATTTCATTCCGGCCCAGGAAAAGACAGGAGGAGGAAAGCAGCAAGGCTCTGGGGTCCTGCTCTGATCTCTTTGTGGATCTTGGCAGCCCCATCGATACCTTGTTGCCAGTGTCTTGCAGAAAAGCTGAACAGGTGGAGCGTGGAGGTGGTCGGGAGGGGCTGGATCCAAGTAGCCTTTGGGCTTCTCCCGAAGGTGCCTTTGAGAAGGGGACATGGGAACTGCCTCAGCTGGAGAGGCCTGGCCGTGGCTGGCAGCACCTTCCCAAGGCCTTGCTTTTGCTGTGCGCTTAGGGGGAGCATGTGTGCCAGCCACCCTTCTGACGGGCAATCCTTTCTTGTCCCAGCGCAAGACAGGCTCTGCCATTCAACCTGGTGCCGCCGGACCAGCATGGCCTGCAGCAGCCAGCTCAAGCCCCGCTGCCGGCACTTCCTGCAGCAGCGCAGCCCAGCAGCCCGAGATGAGGGAGGAGCAGGGCCTGAAGACACTGAGTACGTCCGTCCGGTGCATTTCTTGTCTGCCAGAGCAGGCTGTTGCGCGTGTGTCTGGGTGTAGGCTGCGCCAGATGCTGCCCTTCAGTCTCAGAGGCACTTAGGCCTCTCTGCAGAAGGTGTTGTTGTGCTCTGAGGCAGCGCGGCAGCGCTCAGGGAGTCCCTGCTGCCTGTGAGGGCGGCTGGGCCTGGCTTGGCCCTGCCTGGGCTGCCTTCTGGGCCAAAGACAAAAGCAGAGATTGTTTCTGCTTGAGCAGAAGGCTGGCACCTAGCAAGTGACTATTGCCCAGGGAGCTGTCTGGCCCCAGCTGTTTTCTGGCTCTGGTTCTTACTCCTCCTCCGGCCCAGACACTTTGTGCCCCTGGCAGCGGACCTGCCAGTGATGGTGGGTGTGACCGCGGAGGCTGCAAAGGCCCTTGGTTACCTCTTAGGGCCCCCTTCTTAAGGGCTCATCATTTTGGCTTATCGCGTGGGATGCTGCTCTTGAAAGAAATCAAGGCCTTCTTGGAAAGGCCACCTGATGAAAGGTGGAGAAGATGGCCCTCCCACTTGCTGGTCTCAGCAGCTGGAAGCCGAGGGACCGCAAAGGGCCCAGAGCTGCAGGCAGTGGGGCTGCCTTTGGGACGCTCTGGGCAGCGGCGTCTCTGTGTGCGAGTGAGCGCCCTGCACTGCTTTTGTCTTTCAGGGAGCATCGTGAGTCCGGGCCGGCCTACAGGCAAATACACGGCATTTGAGGAACTCGGGCGAGGGTAAGCGTGACGTCAGCTCATTTTACAAAAGTGTGGGCCAGGTCTTTGGCTGGTGCAATATCAAGCGTGAAGTCAGGCAAGCTCCAAACATGGTCAGGCTCTGGCTTGACCTCGTGTCGCCTGCCTGGACTGCTCGGTCAGAGCAATGCAAAGGCCTCATTAAAGACAAGTTGATGCTGGCAGTGTCTTGCTTGCAGCAGTGAGGAGCAGGAGCTGGGAAAACCCCTGGCCCTGCAGCTTTGTGGCCTGAAAGAGCCCCTTGCCATGCAAGAAAGATCAGATTGTCCAGGACAGTCTTGTGACTCAAATTGTTCTCCCTTTTTTGACACACACATGCATGCACACCCGCACAAGGAGAGAGTTCCCCTTAGGTTCTGAAATGACCTGGCAGGGTGTGCGCCTTGGAGATTTCCAGCGGCCCTTGGTCTTCATGCTGCACCTTAGTGCTGTTCCCTTGGACAGCCTGCCCCGCATGGCAGAGGGCTGACGTGCTGTTGGCCGAAGAGATGCTGCAGCCAGGCATTTTTTCTAAGGAAGGCGTCCAGGCAGCCGGGGGAGATCTGCTGCCTGGGCTTGCTTTACCTGCCAAAGGGATACAGGTCTCTTTCTGCTGCTTTTGTCTTTCTAGAGGGTTTGGAGCTGTTTATAAAGCCCTTGACACCAGCAGCGGACAACAGGTAAAGTGCCAACAGCCCCATGCCATTTTGCAGCTCTGGAGCGCTTTGCCCGCTGCTGTGAGCTGTGCTTGGAGGTTTGGGTGGCAGCTCCATGTCTGCAGCAGAGGCTGTTCCTCTGAAATACAGTCTAGGCTCCGGGGGCAGAATGCATTTGGGATGGCTTTTGGTGCTTCTGCTAAGCTCTGCTGTCTAGTGACAAGGCACTTTGGCCCAGCGTGCTGCCTCATTGCAGCAGCACTCGCTCCGTGCTCCTTGTGATCTCGAGCAGGGTGCGTCTTCTCAAGGTACCGGTGGCCAATGTCATTGCAGGTGGCAATCAAGATCATGTCACTCGAGGAGGAGATGTCCGAGGAGCTGGCTGCCAATGAAATCCTGGCCATGAGGGACAACAGGAGTCCCAATATCGTTACCTACTTAGACAGGTTGGCATATTCTGGTGTCAATGTAGCTTTAGCTGGTGCAAGCGCAAAGAGACGATGCCCTTTGGTCGCTGGCAGAGAACAGAGCTGGGGAGGATTTCTCTGCTGGTCTCCAGAGCGTGGGAGGAGGTGGAGCTGGTGTTCAATAGTCTCTTGTGGCACACGTAGCTTGGAGAGCAGCTGCAAAAACCTGTCTCAGGCCCTGGGGTGACGGAGGCTGTGCCCATTCTGTTTCTCCATGCCGTGGTTTTCTTCTTTCAGCTACCTGGTGGATGCGGAGCTCTGGCTGGCCATGGAGTTCATGGACGGCGGCACCTTGTTTGATGTGCTGAGGGCAGTGTACCTGGAGGAAGGACAGATAGGCGCTGTCTGTCGGGAGGTGAGGGATGCCGCTTGTGCTTGCCCAAGACTGCCCGGATGCTGCTTGTCAGCTGGAGCTTAAGGAGAGCCGAGATTTCTTGCTCTCACCTTTCTTTTGCTGCTGCTGCTGCTGCTTCTGTCACACCACACAGGAGAAGAAAGAGCATGGGAAGTGTACTGCCTGCCGGTGCCCTCGCACTCCTCAGGCTCTGTTCTTGCACTCTTCCATCCTGTCTGTCCTCTGGCCTTGGTGCTCGCTCACTGGCTCAATTTCTCTTTCTTCCTCTTCCCAGCTTTGCCTGGGAATGTTTGCCTGGAACCTGTCTGTCTGTCCTACATTGCTTGCCACTGGAAGGCAGCATGCGGCTGGCAGAATTTCAAGCTAAGGGCAAAGAGCTGTCCTCAGCTTCAAAGGATAGCATTGCAGCCTGGATGGCGATGCATTCTGGAACAGCTCGAAGGTGCTGCTGTCACCAGCAGCTTCCTCTTCTGCTGCCACTAGGCTTCCCCAAAATTCTTGGCCCTGCCGCCTCCCAGCCAAAGGTGGCGCGCTTCCTACCCAAGGCCGGTGGAACTTTTGGGAGCCCGGATGCCTTTGCTTGGAAATCTAGAAAAAACTTCCAAGAGTGTTGAAGCGGCAAGCTCTTCATGGTGACAGCAGCGTGATGTTTCGCCCTCGCTCACAATTCCCTGAGAAAGCCGCCAATCCCGTTGAGCTCTTTCCTTGCGGGTGGGATGAAATCAGATCCTGCACGTTAACTTTCCCTCCCTCCTTTTTCTCTCTCAGTGCCTGCAAGGACTGCATTTCCTTCATTCCCGCCAAGTCATCCACAGAGACATCAAAAGTTGCAACGTCCTGGTGGGCACGGACGGATCCGTCAAGTTGGGTGGGTATCCCTGCTGGGCGGCAGCACGTCCAGCATATGCCGTGCGCTTGCATTTTGGTGACGGCCACTGGGGCAGAAGCGCGGCTTGGCCAGTGCATGAATCGTCAGGGTGTTTTTGAAGCGGCCGATGCCTTATTTGCCTGGCTCCAGGCACGTGGAAGGAGAGCTCAGCTGCTTTTTCAGTTAGATTCAGCATGGCCTGGTCAGGGCAATGGTTTTGGCCACTTTGCCAGTGGTAGCTGGCTTTGTCAGGCTTTGTTTTTGTCCTCAGGTGACTTTGGCCTCTGTGCTCAGCTCAGCCCTGAGCACAGCAAGCGCAGCTCCAGCGTCGGCACTCCCAGCTGGATGGCACCGGAGGTGGTGAGAGGAGAAGCCTACGGCCCCAAAGTGGACATCTGGTCCCTGGGGATCATGGGGCTGGAAATGGTGGAAGGGGAAGCTCCTTACCAGCGGGAAGCCCGTCTCCGGGTAAGGTGCAGCTTAGCAAGAGGGCTCTGTGTGGAGAGAGCTGTGTGTGGCTGGCAAAGGAGCAGGTGGAGTGTCCTCTTGCATCCATGTGCTGTAGGTTTTTGAACTGCTAGAAAGGAACGGGCCCCCAAAACTGCAGAACCCCAGGCACCACTCGGCTCTCCTGCGCGACTTCCTCCGCTGCTGCCTGCAGGCAGATGAGGACAGGCGCTGGTCTGCCCAGGAGCTCCTACAGGTAAGAAAAAGCAAAGGGGCAAAAAGCCCTGGCAGCTGAGGACACCTGCATGAAGGGATGAGGAGGAGGAGGAGTGTGGGCCACGTGGCACAGAAAGCTGCCAGGACAGGAAGGCGCAGGGGGACATGCTGCCCTCAGTGCTCTTTGTGTGTCTTGCTTGTAGCCAAGGAATCCTGCTTGAGCCCGCCAGGATGTGATCCTGGAAAGTAAGAGTTCCTTTCTTTGTTCTTTTTCCTCTGGGCAGCATCCCTTCGTGACCTCAGGCGATCCTGCCTCCAGCCTGGCTGCTCTGATCATCTCAGCCAAGCGAGTGCAGGAAGACTGGAGAGGAGACACCTGCGCCTGAGGAGGCCCTGATGCCCCGCCAGCCAAGAGGAGGGAAAAGGGGATGTGTCATCTTTAGGCAGAGCTTGAGCCATCCCCCGAGTTTGAAGAGGAGCTGTGCCGTAGCTGGGAAACATGATAGTGTAGATATTTGCTCAGTTGAGCTGTTAGGTTAGCTGTTAGGTTAGGTTGAGTTAGGTTAGCATAGGTTGGATTAGATTAGGTTAGCTTAGGTTAGGTTAGGTTAGCTTAGCTTAGGTTAGGTTAGGTTAGATATGTTGTTAGGTTCAATTGAAAGCTCTGTTGTTTTTCTTTCTGCAAAAGGTGAAAATTTAAAAAAATTAGGAAATACAGGGATCAACATTTAAGGACTATGGAACATAGACATCTTGGATAGTAGAGGATTGTTTATCTTAGGATAGAGTGTTGTTAATTTAGGGAAGCTTTGAAGTAGAAATGAAAGAATTGTCATAATAAGAATTAAGCAGTGAGAGGAAAAGCTGGGCTGCAGCAGAACTGGAGCCTGCAGGCACTCCAAGCTGTCAGCCTGAGCAGGCCACCTGCAGGACAGAATGATGAAGATGAAGAAGCAGCGAGGGGATACTTTGTTTCAGCCCGAGTGTCAATAAAAGTCAAAAATACCAGAGTGTTGTAAGGCTGCCTTCCTTGCCGGGCTGTAGCTAAGTGGACAGTCCATTTCAGAGGCCCAAAGAACAAAGTGAGGTAAGCAGCTTTGCTTACCTGAAGTGTGGCATGCCTGTGGGAAGCTGAGAGACCTACAGGTAATGAACACCAGGTAATGAGCTGCCATTCAGGACAACACTAGGAGGCAGATGTGCAGTCCTTTCTGGGCCTCTTGTCTTGATCAGATGTCAGGCTGATCAGCAGCAATCACCATTTTGTTGCCACCCTCCTCTCACTATGTCACTATGTGGGATGGAATGGCATTCTCACAGCGGCATCTGGCATTTCCTCCCTGCTTCTCTTTTCCCCAGGGACCCTCTGGGCCAGCCTCATCCCCCACAGGGGTGTGCAACCACCAGGGCCACCTGCAGAGCCCCATTCCCACTCTGCTGCCTCCTTGGCCTTTTCCCACATCTGGGCCAGCCTGCTGTTGCCAGGTGTTGGAAACATGCACACAGCATAGCACACCTGTCATTGAGCAATTTGATGCAGGAGCCCCTGCTGAGCACGGCTCTCCACCCCGGCCCTTTTCCCACCGAGCTGTGGCTCCATTTCGCCTCCATCTGCTGGCATACCCACTGTGAGGGACTGCTCAGGGACTGGATGCTCCTTGAATGTTGCCCACAGGCCTGATTTCCACGCCTCCCCATTCCTCCTACCCTAAGGCTGCCTCAGCCGTCTGGACACAATTTTTCTTACTCTAATGGCTTCCTGTGCCTTACTTGATACTGTAAGTAGAAGTACACCGTTTTGATTGTCTTTCTTCTAGAATTAATAAAAATAAGTTGGAAATACTCCTAGATTTTGCCATTTAAAACTTGAGGCAAGTGCAAAAAGTAGAGAAGCTTTCTGTGCAGCTTTTCAGGTAATTTGAGGTCTCCTTCCTCTTCACTCACTTTCAGCATATCTGTTGATTTTTCTTTGCTCTCATCTTTGAAGCTTCATCCCTTGTCTATCCATCTGCAAAAATAGCCTGTAAACCCAAGGCAAATTTACTATCCTTTGTATTTTTCCTCCTCTGGAAAAGCTGAGGCTCCTGTGATCTTCTCCTGTCATCTAGACTTTGATTCCCATCTTGGCTCTGGCTAAGAGCAGAACAAATGTAATTTATTGCCCGCTAGTATGATCTGCTAGCAAAGGTCACATTTAGAGCTGAGCATGATGCTTCTCTCCCTCCGTTGAATACACATCTTTGTGTCAAGGCCTGGTGACTTCCAGGAGCACCTGGAAGCTACTGCCAAGGACAAAAGTCTCACTCTTGCTGGTTTTGACACTCATGGGTTGGTAGGATTTTGATCTACGTCGACAGTGATCTACAGGAACTGGATCCTTGACACCAAGTGCCTTCAAGCAACATTTCTAAGCAGAGTGGGCAATGAAGTCCAGATACTAGTGAGTTGTGGTTTGTTTTAACTCTGTCTAACATATGGTACACTATCCCAAAACATGTTATTTTTGAGTGCTTCAGGCATTTAAAACTTAGGTTTATTCTTGTCAACACTTTTCTTTCCTCTCTTCAGAAATCTGCATGTCCAGCTACTAATTTCTTTCTCAGCTTGTTGAAAAGGTACCAGTCAGACAAGACTTGTTTCTTGACCCAGAGATGGGGCAAGCGTCACCGTTAGGCCGGACGTGGCATACACACGTGATCAGGGTCCAAGAAGAAAAAGGTTTGTTTGTTTTATTCTGCATGTTCTCCAGCTTATACACTCTGAACAAAGCGTGATCTCAAGTCACTAACTACATCACAATAACTTCTTCTATCCATTGGTGCAAAGCAATTAACATCAATATAACTGGCAAAAGTTTTACAGAAATTTATAAGGCACGTATGCACATCTACTTCGGCACCTAGTCTAGCATACGCAAATTTTCCTGTATCTCTTCTAATGGGTTTCCATGCTGATGGCCTTGTCTTCTTCCTTGCTATGGATACACTCAAAAACCATCAACTGCTATTTCTTCCGTGAACTCGGCTTTGCTTGCAGGCCAGCTGTCAAGCCCCTCCATAGGTCAGCATGCACCCGCGTGCTCAAGGAGCAACTGCAGCCTGCAATAGTCCTGGAAATTTATTATCTTTGCTTCGTTTGCCATCTAAATGTCACTGAAGAAGTTAGGCTTTTCCAAACCAGCTAGGATGCCACCTAGAAGAAGCAGACTTGCTTTCAGTCAAAGCTTTTGGGACCAAGAGTCATGTTTGCTTGCATTGCTTGGATGCCGCTTGGATTGGCGCATTCTCTGAGTTCGCCTGGCATGCCTTGAGCCCTGCCTTTGTGAGTGAGGAGAATTTCCCAGGCTTTTCTTTTGCATCAGCTGTACAGAAGGTTGTCTTGCTGGGCACAAGAAAGCCACAGAGCAGCTGCCATTGTGAGGTCAAGCCAGAGGTGCCACGTCACAGTGCTGTCAGCACAGCGTTGTCCCGGTGCGCGCCAGGCCTGGTCGTCCAGAGCAGCTCTTCCGCTGGCTCCCTGCAGGAGGATCCTTGTGCTCAAGGAGCTCTCAGCAGACGGCCTGCACCCCGAGAGGAGTCTTGGCTTTCCCTTGGGTGGCACTCAGCGTGCAAACGCGCACAGCGCTGCCAAAATGATCGGGCAAGTCTGTGCCGCCGTTTGCACCGTCTTTTCTGTTGTCTATTCTGGCTACTACCTGACCCAGCTGACTCGTAAGTAAAGGTTTCTCCTGGGGCTGGCATCACCCGACTTTTGCTTGGCTCTGCTCTTTATGCCGCACCAGTGGCCCAGTTTCTTTGGGAACAAAATGGCCATGAAGGTGCCACCGCTTTGGTCAATGTCCTGCCAGCAGCATCAGCTACAAAGGGGGCATCTGTACTGGGTGGCGCGTGCAGAGTATTTGCCATGCAACCTGCAGCGGTTGCCTTCCCTCCCCGGGAGAGTGCGCGGCAGCGGAGTCTGTCATTTATTTCCTCAGCTTGCTGCTTCAAGCAAGACAAGCTGCAAATTGCAGACTCTGAGGGCAGATCCTCAGAAGTACTTCTACCAACTCAGTGCTTCTCTCCAGGAGTGAAGGAAAGCACCTTTTGCTCCATATTCTGCCCCTCAGAGGCCTTGGCTGCATGACTTGAGCCTTTGATGCTGTGCCAAGACTGCGATTGCCTTGGCGATGCAGCACAAACTCCAGTGCAGGGAGGGTTTGCTGCTGAGCCCAGCAGCTGTTCCTGGGCTGCTTCAGCAGGGAGCTGCCACAGGGAAGGGACCCTTTGTGGAAGCTTTGCTGGGCTATCATCTTCAGCCAAGGGATGGGAATTAGGGCATGCAATTTGAAAGAATGTATATGGAAAATGCAGGAAAGGCAAGAGGGAAATGTAGCTTGAGCTGTTAGGCACAAGAGAAGCTCAAAGTTTTGAAGAGCAGCGGGCATTTCCAGCACCGTCTTCCTATTTCTCTCTTGGCAAAAGAGGCCCAAATGTAGACAGAGGCTCCCCTCGCGTCCATCTTGTTCTCTTGCTTGCTGTGGGAAAGAGCTGTTGCTCCTTTCCTGTTGGGAAAGGGAAATGCTCTGTGTTGGGTCTGCCTTGTGTTGTGGGAGTGGCCAGCACAGGCACTTTTCTAAGGGCCTCTGGTTCCTTTTGCTTTGCTGGCTGCAGGTCACCTGACACGCGGATGGAGACAAGCCTGTCCTTTGGTGAGTGGCAAAGGAAGCTGTGACGTTGCTGGCGTGTGAGGATTGTGCAGCAATTCTGCCAGCTTGGCCTGTTGCAGCCGAGTGTGGAGTGCCGGCGTGGGAGGCTGAATGAAAAGGCCAGCTGCCCGGTGGCATCAGCAGTAGCAAAGGGAGCACTGGCTGTTTGCTGATTTTCCAGTGAAAAGCCTTTCAAGAGATGAAAGGCAAATGGGACAGCTCCAAGGCATCTTGCTGCTTCTAGGCAGCAGGGAAGCTCAAATGCACAGCAAGATGGAGTAGCAGCTCGTTCAGCCAGCTTCCTCGGGTTTGCGTGACTCAGAGGCCCACTTGTATCAAAGTCTATGATTTGCCCTTCTTCTGGGTCCTTTCCCAGCTCAATAGAAAGCAGCTCCTAGGGCACTGGCTTTTGCCCATCTCTCTCACTTCTGTCTGCCTGCAGGGCACAACAGCAGGGTCAGCAGCTCCTCTGGCTGCCTCTGTCATTGAGGAAGAGGATGAAGAGGAGCAAAGGAAGATGAAGCCTTCAGCCGCTGTCCCTTCACAGCCGGAACTTGCAGAGCCAGTAAGTGACAGCTGAGCTTGGCACTGCCTTTGGTGCAGGGCCAGGCTACCCATTTTGGAGCAGCCCTTGTTGCTCGTGGCTGAAGATGCTGGCGGCCGTGTGCCTGCTGTGACGTAGTGCGGCTTCAGGCAAGCCGGGGAGCCCTGGCCAATGGGTTCTGAAGTTTGACATTTAAGCTGGGATGCTGAGAGGGTGCCCGAGTGTCTCTTGGGATCAGACAGGAGGCAGCATTCAGTGACTCTCAGTGCAGGAGTCAGCCTCTTGTGCCCGTTGTCAGTGCAGGCTGCCGGTGGTCAGCGGACAGCGCGGCCCAAATTCACAGTTGACAGCCTTGCATGGTACCTGGGAGACACTGGCCCCTGGAAGGGACCTGCTCTCTCCGTGGACTAATTAGCTTCAGGCTGTGCTTCACTTCCAGCCGGTCAGAGCAGAGTTTGGAGAGGAGAATCCTCGGCAGCCCTGCAGTGTAAAAGGGCGGGTGGGTCTGGGCAGGGCTGGAAAGCGGCTCCCAAGGGCCGCTCCCTAAAGGCTGCCATAGAGAAGGGAAATCCGTGAAACAGATCAGAGAAGGGACACGCTGCGGGCTTCTGAGCAGACTGTTGCGTGCCAACTCCGGGCTGATTTCATTCCGGCCCAGGAAAAGACAGGAGGAGGAAAGCAGCAAGGCTCTGGGGTCCTGCTCTGATCTCTTTGTGGATCTTGGCAGCCCCATCGATACCTTGTTGCCAGTGTCTTGCAGAAAAGCTGAACAGGTGGAGCGTGGAGGTGGTCGGGAGGGGCTGGATCCAAGTAGCCTTTGGGCTTCTCCCGAAGGTGCCTTTGAGAAGGGGACATGGGAACTGCCTCAGCTGGAGAGGCCTGGCCGTGGCTGGCAGCACCTTCCCAAGGCCTTGCTTTTGCTGTGCGCTTAGGGGGAGCATGTGTGCCAGCCACCCTTCTGACGGGCAATCCTTTCTTATCCCAGCGCAAGACAGGCTCTGCCATTCAACCTGGTGCCGCCGGACCAGCATGGCCTGCAGCAGCCAGCTCAAGCCCCGCTGCCGGCACTTCCTGCAGCAGCGCAGCCCAGCAGCCCGAGATGAGGGAGGAGCAGGGCCTGAAGACACTGAGTACGTCCGTCCGGTGCATTTCTTGTCTGCCAGAGCAGGCTGTTGCGCGCGTGTCTGGGTGTAGGCTGCGCCAGATGCTGCCCTTCAGTCTCAGAGGCACTTAGGCCTCTCTGCAGAAGGTGTTGTTGTGCTCTGAGGCAGCGCGGCAGCGCTCAGGGAGTCCCTGCTGCCTGTGAGGGCGGCTGGGCCTGGCTTGGCCCTGCCTGGGCTGCCTTCTGGGCCAAAGACAAAAGCAGAGATTGTTTCTGCTTGAGCAGAAGGCTGGCACCTAGCAAGTGACTATTGCCCAGGGAGCTGTCTGGCCCCAGCTGTTTTCTGGCTCTGGTTCTTACTCCTCCTCCGGCCCAGACACTTTGTGCCCCTGGCAGCGGACCTGCCAGTGATGGTGGGTGTGACCGCGGAGGCTGCAAAGGCCCTTGGTTACCTCTTAGGGCCCCCTTCTTAAGGGCTCATCATTTTGGCTTATCGCGTGGGATGCTGCTCTTGAAAGAAATCAAGGCCTTCTTGGAAAGGCCACCTGATGAAAGGTGGAGAAGATGGCCCTCCCACTTGCTGGTCTCAGCAGCTGGAAGCCGAGGGACCGCAAAGGGCCCAGAGCTGCAGGCAGTGGGGCTGCCTTTGGGACGCTCTGGGCAGCGGCGTCTCTGTGTGCGAGTGAGCGCCCTGCACTGCTTTTGTCTTTCAGGGAGCATCGTGAGTCCGGGCCGGCCTACAGGCAAATACACGGCATTTGAGGAACTCGGGCGAGGGTAAGCGTGACGTCAGCTCATTTTACAAAAGTGTGGGCCAGGTCTTTGGCTGGTGCAATATCAAGCGTGAAGTCAGGCAAGCTCCAAACATGGTCAGGCTCTGGCTTGACCTCGTGTCGCCTGCCTGGACTGCTCGGTCAGAGCAATGCAAAGGCCTCATTAAAGACAAGTTGATGCTGGCAGTGTCTTGCTTGCAGCAGTGAGGAGCAGGAGCTGGGAAAACCCCTGGCCCTGCAGCTTTGTGGCCTGAAAGAGCCCCTTGCCATGCAAGAAAGATCAGATTGTCCAGGACAGTCTTGTGACTCAAATTGTTCTCCCTTTTTTGACACACACATGCATGCACACCCGCACAAGGAGAGAGTTCCCCTTAGGTTCTGAAATGACCTGGCAGGGTGTGCGCCTTGGAGATTTCCAGCGGCCCTTGGTCTTCATGCTGCACCTTAGTGCTGTTCCCTTGGACAGCCTGCCCCGCATGGCAGAGGGCTGACGTGCTGTTGGCCGAAGAGATGCTGCAGCCAGGCATTTTTTCTAAGGAAGGCGTCCAGGCAGCCGGGGGAGATCTGCTGCCTGGGCTTGCTTTCCCTGCCAAAGGGATACAGGTCTCTTTCTGCTGCTTTTGTCTTTCTAGAGGGTTTGGAGCTGTTTATAAAGCCCTTGACACCAGCAGCGGACAACAGGTAAAGTGCCAACAGCCCCATGCCATTTTGCAGCTCTGGAGCGCTTTGCCCGCTGCTGTGAGCTGTGCTTGGAGGTTTGGGTGGCAGCTCCATGTCTGCAGCAGAGGCTGTTCCTCTGAAATACAGTCTAGGCTCCGGGGGCAGAATGCATTTGGGATGGCTTTTGGTGCTTCTGCTAAGCTCTGCTGTCTAGTGACAAGGCACTTTGGCCCAGCATGCTGCCTCATTGCAGCAGCACTCGCTCCGTGCTCCTTGTGATCTCGAGCAGGGTGCGTCTTCTCAAGGTACCGGTGGCCAATGTCATTGCAGGTGGCAATCAAGATCATGTCACTCGAGGAGGAGATGTCCGAGGAGCTGGCTGCCAATGAAATCCTGGCCATGAGGGACAACAGGAGTCCCAATATCGTTACCTACTTAGACAGGTTGGCATATTCTGGTGTCAATGTAGCTTTAGCTGGTGCAAGCGCAAAGAGACGATGCCCTTTGGTCGCTGGCAGAGAACAGAGCTGGGGAGGATTTCTCTGCTGGTCTCCAGAGCGTGGGAGGAGGTGGAGCTGGTGTTCAATAGTCTCTTGTGGCACACGTAGCTTGGAGAGCAGCTGCAAAAACCTGTCTCAGGCCCTGGGGTGACGGAGGCTGTGCCCATTCTGTTTCTCCATGCCGTGGTTTTCTTCTTTCAGCTACCTGGTGGATGCGGAGCTCTGGCTGGCCATGGAGTTCATGGACGGCGGCACCTTGTTTGATGTGCTGAGGGCAGTGTACCTGGAGGAAGGACAGATAGGCGCTGTCTGTCGGGAGGTGAGGGATGCCGCTTGTGCTTGCCCAAGACTGCCCGGATGCTGCTTGTCAGCTGGAGCTTAAGGAGAGCCGAGATTTCTTGCTCTCACCTTTCTTTTGCTGCTGCTGCTGCTGCTCCTGTCACACCACACAGGAGAAGAAAGAGCATGGGAAGTGTACTGCCTGCCGGTGCCCTCGCACTCCTCAGGCTCTGTTCTTGCACTCTTCCATCCTGTCTGTCCTCTGGCCTTGGTGCTCGCTCACTGGCTCAATTTCTCTTTCTTCCTCTTCCCAGCTTTGCCTGGGAATGTTTGCCTGGAACCTGTCTGTCTGTCCTACATTGCTTGCCACTGGAAGGCAGCATGCGGCTGGCAGAATTTCAAGCTAAGGGCAAAGAGCTGTCCTCAGCTTCAAAGGATAGCATTGCAGCCTGGATGGCGATGCATTCTGGAACAGCTCGAAGGTGCTGCTGTCACCAGCAGCTTCCTCTTCTGCTGCCACTAGGCTTCCCCAAAATTCTTGGCCCTGCCGCCTCCCAGCCAAAGGTGGCGTGCTTCCTACCCAAGGCCGGTGGAACTTTTGGGAGCCCGGATGCCTTTGCTTGGAAATCTAGAAAAAACTTCCAAGAGTGTTGAAGCAGCAAGCTCTTCATGGTGACAGCAGCGTGATGTTTCGCCCTCGCTCACAATTCCCTGAGAAAGCCGCCAATCCCGTTGAGCTCTTTCCTTGCGGGTGGGATGAAATCAGATCCTGCACGTTAACTTTCCCTCCCTCCTTTTTCTCTCTCAGTGCCTGCAAGGACTGCATTTCCTTCATTCCCGCCAAGTCATCCACAGAGACATCAAAAGTTGCAACGTCCTGGTGGGCACGGACGGATCCGTCAAGTTGGGTGGGTATCCCTGCTGGGCGGCAGCATGTCCAGCATATGCCGTGCGCTTGCATTTTGGTGACGGCCACTGGGGCAGAAGCGCGGCTTGGCCAGTGCATGAATCGTCAGGGTGTTTTTGAAGCGGCCGATGCCTTATTTGCCTGGCTCCAGGCACGTGGAAGGAGAGCTCAGCTGCTTTTTCAGTTAGATTCAGCATGGCCTGGTCAGGGCAATGGTTTTGGCCACTTTGCCAGTGGTAGCTGGCTTTGTCAGGCTTTGTTTTTGTCCTCAGGTGACTTTGGCCTCTGTGCTCAGCTCAGCCCTGAGCACAGCAAGCGCAGCTCCAGCGTCGGCACTCCCAGCTGGATGGCACCGGAGGTGGTGAGAGGAGAAGCCTACGGCCCCAAAGTGGACATCTGGTCCCTGGGGATCATGGGGCTGGAAATGGTGGAAGGGGAAGCTCCTTACCAGCGGGAAGCCCGTCTCCGGGTAAGGTGCAGCTTAGCAAGAGGGCTCTGTGTGGAGAGAGCTGTGTGTGGCTAGCAAAGGAGCAGGTGGAGTGTCCTCTTGCATCCATGTGCTGTAGGTTTTTGAACTGCTAGAAAGGAACGGGCCCCCAAAACTGCAGAACCCCAGGCACCACTCGGCTCTCCTGCGCGACTTCCTCCGCTGCTGCCTGCAGGCAGATGAGGACAGGCGCTGGTCTGCCCAGGAGCTCCTACAGGTAAGAAAAAGCAAAGGGGCAAAAAGCCCTGGCAGCTGAGGACACCTGCATGAAGGGATGAGGAGGAGGAGGAGTGTGGGCCACGTGGCACAGAAAGCTGCCAGGACAGGAAGGCGCAGGGGGACATGCTGCCCTCAGTGCTCTTTGTGTGTCTTGCTTGTAGCCAAGGAATCCTGCTTGAGCCCGCCAGGATGTGATCCTGGAAAGTAAGTGTTCCTTTCTTTGTTCTTTTTCCTCTGGGCAGCATCCCTTCGTGACCTCAGGCGATCCTGCCTCCAGCCTGGCTGCTCTGATCATCTCAGCCAAGCGAGTGCAGGAAGACTGGAGAGGAGACACCTGCGCCTGAGGAGGCCCTGATGCCCCGCCAGCCAAGAGGAGGGAAAAGGGGATGTGTCATCTTTAGGCAGAGCTTGAGCCATCCCCCGAGTTTGAAGAGGAGCTGTGCCGTAGCTGGGAAACATGATAGTGTAGATATTTGCTCAGTTTAGCTGTTAGGTTAGCTGTTAGGTTAGGTTGAGTTAGGTTAGCATAGGTTGGATTAGATTAGGTTAGGTTAGGTTAGGTTAGGTTAGCTTAGCTTAGGTTAGGTTAGGTTAGATATGTTGTTAGGTTCAATTGAAAGCTCTGTTGTTTTTCTTTCTGCAAAAGGTAAAAATTTAAAAAAATTAGGAAATACAGGGATCAACATTTAAGGACTATGGAACATAGACATCTTGGATAGTAGAGGATTGTTTATCTTAGGATAGAGTGTTGTTAATTTAGGGAAGCTTTGAAGTAGAAATGAAAGAATTGTCATAATAAGAATTAAGCAGTGAGAGGAAAAGCTGGGCTGCAGCAGAACTGGAGCCTGCAGGCACTCCAAGCTGTCAGCCTGAGCAGGCCACCTGCAGGACAGAATGATGAAGATGAAGAAGCAGTGAGGGGATACTTTGTTTCAGCCCGAGTGTCAATAAAAGTCGAAAATACCAGAGTGTTGTAAGGCTGCCTTCCTTGCCGGGCTGTAGCTAAGTGGACAGTCCATTTCAGAGGCCCAAAGAACAAAGTGAGGTAAGCAGCTTTGCTTACCTGAAGTGTGGCATGCCTGTGGGAAGCTGAGAGACCTGCAGGTAATGAACACCAGGTAATGAGCTGCCATTCAGGACAACACTAGGAGGCAGATGTGCAGTCCTTTCTGGGCCTCTTGTCTTGATCAGATGTCAGGCTGATCAGCAGCAATCACCATTTTGTTGCCACCCTCCTCTCACTATGTCACTATGTGGGATGGAATGGCATTCTCACAGCGGCATCTGGCATTTCCTCCCTGCTTCTCTTTTCCCCAGGGACCCTCTGGGCCAGCCTCATCCCCCACAGGGGTGTGCAACCACCAGGGCCACCTGCAGAGCCCCATTCCCACTCTGCTGCCTCCTTGGCCTTTTCCCACATCTGGGCCAGCCTGCTGTTGCCAGGTGTTGGAAACATGCACACAGCATAGCACACCTGTCATTGAGCAATTTGATGCAGGAGCCCCTGCTGAGCACGGCTCTCCACCCCGGCCCTTTTCCCACCGAGCTGTGGCTCCATTTCGCCTCCATCTGCTGGCATACCCACTGTGAGGGACTGCTCAGGGACTGGATGCTCCTTGAATGTTGCCCACAGGCCTGATTTCCATGCCTCCCCATTCCTCCTACCCCTAAGGCTGCCTCAGCCATCTGAACACAATTTTTCTTACTCTAATGGCTTCCTGTGCCTTACTTGATACTGTAAGCAGAAGTACACCGTTTTGATTGTCTTTCTTCTAGAATTAATAAAAATAAGTTGGAAATACTCCTAGATTTTGCCATTTAAAACTTGAGGCAAGTGCAAAAAGTAGAGAAGCTTTCTGTGCAGCTTTTCAGGTAATTTGAGGTCTCCTTCCTCTTCACTCACTTTCAGCATATCTGTTGATTTTCCTTTGCTCTCATCTTTGAAGCTTCATCCCTTGTCTATCGATCTGCAAAAATAGCCTGTAAACCCAAGGCAAATTTACTATCCTTTGTATTTTTCCTCTTCTGGAAAAGCTAAGGCTCGTGTGATCTTCTCCTGTCATCTAGACTTTGATTCCCATCTTGGCTCTGGCTAAGAGCAGAACAAATGTAATTTATTGCCTGCTAGTATGATCTGCTAGCAAAGGTCACATTTAGAGCTAAGCATGATGCTTCCCTCCTTCCGTTGAATACACATCTTTGTGTCAAGGCCTGGTGACTTCCAGGAGCACCTGGAAGCTACTGCCAAGGACAAAAGTCTCACTCTTGCTGGTTTTGACACTCATGGGTTGGTAGGATTTTGATCTACGTCGACAGTGATCTACAGGAACTGGATCCTTGACACCAAGTGCCTTCAAGCAACATTTCTAAGCAGAGTGGGCAATGAAGTCCAGATACTAGTGAGTTGTGGTTTGTTTTAACTCTGTCTAACATATGGTACACTATCCCAAAACATGTTATTTTTGAGTGCTTCAGGCATTTAAAACTTAGGTTTATTCTTGTCAACACTTTTCTTTCCTCTCTTCAGAAATCTGCATGTCCAGCTACTAATTTCTTTCTCAGCTTGTTGAAAAGGTACCAGTCAGACAAGACTTGTTTCTTGACCCAGAGATGGGGCAAGCGTCACCGTTAGGCCGGACGTGGCATACACACGTGATCAGGGTCCAAGAAGAAAAAGGTTTGTTTGTTTTATTCTGCATGTTCTCCAGCTTATACACTCTGAACAAAGCGTGATCTCAAGTCACTAACTACATCACAATAACTTCTTCTATCCATTGGTGCAAAGCAATTAACATCAATATAACTGGCAAAAGTTTTACAGAAATTTATAAGGCACGTATGCACATCTACTTCGGCACCTAGTCTAGCATACGCAAATTTTCCTGTATCTCTTCTAATGGGTTTCCATGCTGATGGCCTTGTCTTCTTCCTTGCTATGGATACACTCAAAAACCATCAACTGCTATTTCTTCCGTGAACTCGGCTTTGCTTGCAGGCCAGCTGTCAAGCCCCTCCATAGGTCAGCATGCACCCGCGTGCTCAAGGAGCAACTGCAGCCTGCAATAGTCCTGGAAATTTATTATCTTTGCTTCGTTTGCCATCTAAATGTCACTGAAGAAGTTAGGCTTTTCCAAACCAGCTAGGATGCCACCTAGAAGAAGCAGACTTGCTTTCAGTCAAAGCTTTTGGGACCAAGAGTCATGTTTGCTTGCATTGCTTGGATGCCGCTTGGATTGGCGCATTCTCTGAGTTCGCCTGGCATGCCTTGAGCCCTGCCTTTGTGAGTGAGGAGAATTTCCCAGGCTTTTCTTTTGCATCAGCTGTACAGAAGGTTGTCTTGCTGGGCACAAGAAAGCCACAGAGCAGCTGCCATTGTGAGGTCAAGCCAGAGGTGCCACGTCACAGTGCTGTCAGCACAGCGTTGTCCCGGTGCGCGCCAGGCCTGGTCGTCCAGAGCAGCTCTTCCGCTGGCTCCCTGCAGGAGGATCCTTGTGCTCAAGGAGCTCTCAGCAGACGGCCTGCACCCCGAGAGGAGTCTTGGCTTTCCCTTGGGTGGCACTCAGCGTGCAAACGCGCACAGCGCTGCCAAAATGATCGGGCAAGTCTGTGCCGCCGTTTGCACCGTCTTTTCTGTTGTCTATTCTGGCTACTACCTGACCCAGCTGACTCGTAAGTAAAGGTTTCTCCTGGGGCTGGCATCACCCGACTTTTGCTTGGCTCTGCTCTTTATGCCGCACCAGTGGCCCAGTTTCTTTGGGAACAAAATGGCCATGAAGGTGCCACCGCTTTGGTCAATGTCCTGCCAGCAGCATCAGCTACAAAGGGGGCATCTGTACTGGGTGGCGCGTGCAGAGTATTTGCCATGCAACCTGCAGCGGTTGCCCTCCCTCCCCGGGAGAGTGCGCGGCAGCGGAGTCTGTCATTTATTTCCTCAGCTTGCTGCTTCAAGCAAGACAAGCTGCAAATTGCAGACTCTGAGGGCAGATCCTCAGAAGTACTTCTACCAACTCAGTGCTTCTCTCCAGGAGTGAAGGAAAGCACCTTTTGCTCCATATTCTGCCCCTCAGAGGCCTTGGCTGCATGACTTGAGCCTTTGATGCTGTGCCCAGACTGCGATTGCCTTGGCGATGCAGCACAAACTCCAGTGCAGGGAGGGTTTGCTGCTGAGCCCAGCAGCTGTTCCTGGGCTGCTTCAGCAGGGAGCTGCCACAGGGAAGGGACCCTTTGTGGAAGCTTTGCTGGGCTATCATCTTCAGCCAAGGCATGGGAATTAGGGCATGCAATTTGAAAGAATGTATATGGAAAATGCAGGAAAGGCAAGAGGGAAATGTAGCTTGAGCTGTTAGGCACAAGAGAAGCTCAAAGTTTTGAAGAGCAGCGGGCATTTCCAGCACCGTCTTCCTATTTCTCTCTTGGCAAAAGAGGCCCAAATGTAGACAGAGGCTCCCCTCGCGTCCATCTTGTTCTCTTGCTTGCTGTGGGAAAGAGCTGTTGCTCCTTTCCTGTTGGGAAAGGGAAATGCTCTGTGTTGGGACTGCCTTGTGTTGTGGGAGTGGCCAGCACAGGCACTTTTCTAAGGGCCTCTGGTTCCTTTTGCTTTGCTGGCTGCAGGTCACCTGACACGCGGATGGAGACAAGCCTGTCCTTTGGTGAGTGGCAAAGGAAGCTGTGACGTTGCTGGCGTGTGAGAATTGTGCAGCAATTCTGCCAGCTTGGCCTGTTGCAGCCGAGTGAGGAGTGCCGGCGTGGGAGGCTGAATGAAAAGGCCAGCTGCCCGGTGGCATCAGCAGTAGCAAAGGGAGCACTGGCTGTTTGCTGATTTTCCAGTGAAAAGCCTTTCAAGAGATGAAAGGCAAATGGGACAGCTCCAAGGCATCTTGCTGCTTCTAGGCAGCAGGGAAGCTCAAATGCACAGCAAGATGGAGTAGCAGCTCGTTCAGCCAGCTTCCTCGGGTTTGCGTGACTCAGAGGCCCACTTGTATCAAAGTCTATGATTTGCCCTTCTTCTGGGTCCTTTCCCAGCTCAATAGAAAGCAGCTCCTAGGGCACTGGCTTTTGCCCATCTCTCTCACTTCTGTCTGCCTGCAGGGCACAACAGCAGGGTCAGCAGCTCCTCTGGCTGCCTCTGTCATTGAGGAAGAGGATGAAGAGGAGCAAAGGAAGATGAAGCCTTCAGCCGCTGTCCCTTCACAGCCGGAACTTGCAGAGCCAGTAAGTGACAGCTGAGCTTGGCACTGCCTTTGGTGCAGGGCCAGGCTACCCATTTTGGAGCAGCCCTTGTTGCTCGTGGCTGAAGATGCTGGCGGCCGTGTGCCTGCTGTGACGTAGTGCGGCTTCAGGCAAGCCGGGGAGCCCTGGCCAATGGGTTCTGAAGTTTGACATTTAAGCTGGGATGCTGAGAGGGCGCCAGAGTGTCTCTTGGGATCAGACAGGAGGCAGCATTCAGTGACTCTCAGTGCAGGAGTCAGCCCCTTGTCCCCTTTGTCAGTGCAGGCTGCCGGTGGTCAGCGGACAGCGCGGCCCAAATTTGCAGTTGACAGCCTTGCATGGTACCTGGGAGACACTGGCCCCTGGAAGGGACCTGCTCTCTCCGTGGACTAATTAGCTTCAGGCTGTGCTTCACTTCCAGCCGGTCAGAGCAGAGTTTGGAGAGGAGAATCCTCGGAAGCCCTGCAGTGTAAAAGGGCGGGTGGGTCTGGGCAGGGCTGGAAAGGGGCTCCCAAGGGCCGCTCCCTAAAGGCTGCCATAGAGAAGGGAAATCCGTGAAACAGATCAGAGAAGGGACACGCTGCGGGCTTCTGAGCAGACTGTTGCGTGCCAACTCCGGGCTGATTTCATTCCGGCCCAGGAAAAGACAGGAGGAGGAAAGCAGCAAGGCTCTGGGGTCCTGCTCTGATCTCTTTGTGGATCTTGGCAGTCCCATCGATACCTTGTTGCCAGTGTCTTGCAGAAAAGCTGAACAGGTGGAGCGTGGAGGTGGTCGGGAGGGGCTGGATCCAAGTAGCCTTTGGGCTTCTCCCGAAGGTGCCTTTGAGAAGGGGACATGGGAACTGCCTCAGCTGGAGAGGCCTGGCCGTGGCTGGCAGCACCTTCCCAAGGCCTTGCTTTTGCTGTGCGCTTAGGGGGAGCATGTGTGCAAGCCACCCTTCTGACGGGCAATCCTTTCTTGTCCCAGCGCAAGACAGGCTCTGCCATTCAACCTGGTGCCGCCGGACCAGCATGGCCTGCAGCAGCCAGCTCAAGCCCCGCTGCCGGCACTTCCTGCAGCAGCGCAGCCCAGCAGCCCGAGATGAGGGAGGAGCAGGGCCTGAAGACACTGAGTACGTCCGTCCGGTGCATTTCTTGTCTGCCAGAGCAGGCTGTTGCGCGCGTGTCTGGGTGTAGGCTGCGCCAGATGCTGCCCTTCAGTCTCAGAGGCACTTAGGCCTCTCTGCAGAAGGTGTTGTTGTGCTCTGAGGCAGCGCGGCAGCGCTCAGGGAGTCCCTGCTGCCTGTGAGGGCGGCTGGGCCTGGCTTGGCCCTGCCTGGGCTGCCTTCTGGGCCAAAGACAAAAGCAGAGATTGTTTCTGCTTGAGCAGAAGGCTGGCACCTAGCAAGTGACTATTGCCCAGGGAGCTGTCTGGCCCCAGCTGTTTTCTGGCTCTGGTTCTTACTCCTCCTCCGGCCCAGACACTTTGTGCCCCTGGCAGCGGACCTGCCAGTGATGGTGGGTGTGACCGCGGAGGCTGCAAAGGCCCTTGGTTACCTCTTAGGGCCCCCTTCTTAAGGGCTCATCATTTTGGCTTATCGCGTGGGATGCTGCTCTTGAAAGAAATCAAGGCCTTCTTGGAAAGGCCACCTGATGAAAGGTGGAGAAGATGGCCCTCCCACTTGCTGGTCTCAGCAGCTGGAAGCCGAGGGACCGCAAAGGGCCCAGAGCTGCAGGCAGTGGGGCTGCCTTTGGGACGCTCTGGGCAGCGGCGTCTCTGTGTGCGAGTGAGCGCCCTGCACTGCTTTTGTCTTTCAGGGAGCATCGTGAGTCCGGGCCGGCCTACAGGCAAATACACGGCATTTGAGGAACTCGGGCAAGGGTAAGCGTGACGTCAGCTCATTTTACAAAAGTGTGGGCCAGGTCTTTGGCTGGTGCAATATCAAGCGTGAAGTCAGGCAAGCTCCAAACATGGTCAGGCTCTGGCTTGACCTCGTGTCGCCTGCCTGGACTGCTCGGTCAGAGCAATGCAAAGGCCTCATTAAAGACAAGTTGATGCTGGCAGTGTCTTGCTTGCAGCAGTGAGGAGCAGGAGCTGGGAAAACCCCTGGCCCTGCAGCTTTGTGGCCTGAAAGAGCCCCTTGCCATGCAAGAAAGATCAGATTGTCCAGGACAGTCTTGTGACTCAAATTGTTCTCCCTTTTTTGACACACACATGCATGCACACCCGCACAAGGAGAGAGTTCCCCTTAGGTTCTGAAATGACCTGGCAGGGTGTGCGCCTTGGAGATTTCCAGCGGCCCTTGGTCTTCATGCTGCACCTTAGTGTTCCCTTGGACAGCCTGCCCCACATGGCAGAGGGCTCACGGGCTGACGTGCTGTTGGCCGAAGAGATGCTGCAGCCAGGCATTGTTTCTAAGGAAGGCGTCCAGGCAGCCGGGGGAGATCTGCTGCCTGGGCTTGCTTTCCCTGCCAAAGGGATAAAGGTGTCTTTCTGCTGCTTTTGTCTTTCTAGAGGGTTTGGAGCTATTTATAAAGCCCTTGACACCAGCAGCGGACAACAGGTAAAGTGCCAACAGCCCCATGCCATTTTGCAGCTCTGGAGCGCTTTGCCCGCTGCTGTGAGCTGTGCTTGGAGGTTTGGGTGGCAGCTCCATGTCTGCAGCAGAGGCAGAAATACAGTCTGAAATACAGTCTAGGCTCCGGGGGCAGAATGCATTTGGGATGGCTTTTGGTGCTTCTGCTAAGCTCTGCTGTCTAGTGACAAGGCACTTTGGCCCAGCGTGCTGCCTCATTGCAGCAGCACTCGCTCCGTGCTCCTTGTGATCTCGAGCAGGGTGCGTCTTCTCAAGGTACCGGTGGCCAATGTCATTGCAGGTGGCAATCAAGATCATGTCACTCGAGGAGGAGATGTCCGAGGAGCTGGCTGCCAATGAAATCCTGGCCATGAGGGACAACAGGAGTCCCAATATCGTTACCTACTTAGACAGGTTGGCATATTCTGGTGTCAATGTAGCTTTAGCTGGTGCAAGCGCAAAGAGACGATGCCCTTTGGTCGCTGGCAGAGAACAGAGCTGGGGAGGATTTCTCTGCTGGTCTCCAGAGCGTGGGAGGAGGTGGAGCTGGTGTTCAATAGTCTCTTGTGGCACACGTAGCTTGGAGAGCAGCTGCAAAAACCTGTCTCAGGCCCTGGGGTGACGGAGGCTGTGCCCATTCTGTTTCTCCATGCCGTGGTTTTCTTCTTTCAGCTACCTGGTGGATGCGGAGCTCTGGCTGGCCATGGAGTTCATGGACGGCGGCACCTTGTTTGATGTGCTGAGGGCAGTGTACCTGGAGGAAGGACAGATAGGCGCTGTCTGTCGGGAGGTGAGGGATGCCGCTTGTGCTTGCCCAAGACTGCCCAGATGCTGCTTGTCAGCTGGAGCTTAAGGAGAGCCGAGATTTCTTGCTCTCACCTTTCTTTTGCTGCTGCTGCTGCTGCTCCTGTCACACCACACAGGAGAAGAAAGAGCATGGGAAGTGTACTGCCTGCCGGTGCCCTCGCACTCCTCAGGCACTGTTCTTGCACTCTTCCATCCTGTCTGTCCTCTGGCCTTGGTGCTCGCTCACTGGCTCAATTTCTCTTTCTTCCTCTTCCCAGCTTTGCCTGGGAATGTTTGCCTGGAACCTGTCTGTCTGTCCTACATTGCTTGCCACTGGAAGGCAGCATGCGGCTGGCAGAATTTCAAGCTAAGGGCAAAGAGCTGTCCTCAGCTTCAAAGGATAGCATTGCAGCCTGGATGGCGATGCATTCTGGAACAGCTCGAAGGTGCTGCTGTCACCAGCAGCTTCCTCTTCTGCTGCCACTAGGCTTCCCCAAAATTCTTGGCCCTGCCGCCTCCCAGCCAAAGGTGGCGCGCTTCCTACCCAAGGCCGGTGGAACTTTTGGGAGCCCGGATGCCTTTACTTGGAAATCTAGAAAAAACTTCCAAGAGTGTTGAAGCAGCAAGCTCTTCATGGTGACAGCAGCGTGATGTTTCGCCCTCGCTCACAATTCCCTGAGAAAGCCGCCAATCCCGTTGAGCTCTTTCCTTGCGGGTGGGATGAAATCAGATCCTGCACGTTAACTTTCCCTCCCTCCTTTTTCTCTCTCAGTGCCTGCAAGGACTGCATTTCCTTCATTCCCGCCAAGTCATCCACAGAGACATCAAAAGTTGCAACGTCCTGGTGGGCACGGACGGATCCGTCAAGTTGGGTGGGTATCCCTGCTGGGCGGCAGCATGTCCAGCATATGCCGTGCGCTTGCATTTTGGTGACGGCCACTGGGGCAGAAGCGCGGCTTGGCCAGTGCATGAATCGTCAGGGTGTTTTTGAAGCGGCCGATGCCTTATTTGCCTGGCTCCAGGCACGTGGAAGGAGAGCTCAGCTGCTTTTTCAGTTAGATTCAGCATGGCCTGGTCAGGGCAATGGTTTTGGCCACTTTGCCAGTGGTAGCTGGCTTTGTCAGGCTTTGTTTTTGTCCTCAGGTGACTTTGGCCTCTGTGCTCAGCTCAGCCCTGAGCACAGCAAGCGCAGCTCCAGCGTCGGCACTCCCAGCTGGATGGCACCGGAGGTGGTGAGAGGAGAAGCCTACGGCCCCAAAGTGGACATCTGGTCCCTGGGGATCATGGGGCTGGAAATGGTGGAAGGGGAAGCTCCTTACCAGCGGGAAGCCCGTCTCCGGGTAAGGTGCAGCTTAGCAAGAGGGCTCTGTGTGGAGAGAGCTGTGTGTGGCTAGCAAAGGAGCAGGTGGAGTGTCCTCTTGCATCCATGTGCTGTAGGTTTTTGAACTGCTAGAAAGGAACGGGCCCCCAAAACTGCAGAACCCCAGGCACCACTCGGCTCTCCTGCGCGACTTCCTCCGCTGCTGCCTGCAGGCAGATGAGGACAGGCGCTGGTCTGCCCAGGAGCTCCTACAGGTAAGAAAAAGCAAAGGGGCAAAAAGCCCTGGCAGCTGAGGACACCTGCATGAAGGGATGAGGAGGAGGAGGAGTGTGGGCCACGTGGCACAGAAAGCTGCCAGGACAGGAAGGCGCAGGGGGACATGCTGCCCTCAGTGCTCTTTGTGTGTCTTGCTTGTAGCCAAGGAATCCTGCTTGAGCCCGCCAGGATGTGATCCTGGAAAGTAAGTGTTCCTTTCTTTGTTCTTTTTCCTCTGGGCAGCATCCCTTCGTGACCTCAGGCCATCCTGCCTCCAGCCTGGCTGCTCTGATCATCTCAGCCAAGCGAGTGCAGGAAGACTGGAGAGGAGACACCTGCGCCTGAGGAGGCCCTGATGCCCCGCCAGCCAAGAGGAGGGAAAAGGGGATGTGTCATCTTTAGGCAGAGCTTGAGCCATCCCCCGAGTTTGAAGAGGAGCTGTGCCGTAGCTGGGAAACATGATAGTGTAGATATTTGCTCAGTTTAGCTGTTAGGTTAGCTGTTAGGTTAGGTTGAGTTAGGTTAGCATAGGTTGGATTAGGTTAGGTTTGGTTAGGTTAGGTTAGCTTAGCTTAGCTTAGGTTAGGTTAGGTTAGATATGTTGTTAGGTTCAATTGAAAGCTCTGTTGTTTTTCTTTCTGCAAAAGGTGAAAATTTAAAAAAATTAGGAAATACAGGGATCAACATTTAAGGACTATGGAACATAGACATCTTGGATAGTAGAGGATTGTTTATCTTAGGATAGAGTGTTGTTAATTTAGGGAAGCTTTGAAGTAGAAATGAAAGAATTGTCATAATAAGAATTAAGCAGTGAGAGGAAAAGCTGGGCTGCAGCAGAACTGGAGCCTGCAGGCACTCCAAGCTGTCAGCCTGAGCAGGCCACCTGCAGGACAGAATGATGAAGATGAAGAAGCAGCGAGGGGATACTTTGTTTCAGCCCGAGTGTCAATAAAAGTCGAAAATACCAGAGTGTTGTAAGGCTGCCTTCCTTGCCGGGCTGTAGCTAAGTGGACAGTCCATTTCAGAGGCCCAAAGAACAAAGTGAGGTAAGCAGCTTTGCTTACCTGAAGTGTGGCATGCCTGTGGGAAGCTGAGAGACCTACAGGTAATGAACACCAGGTAATGAGCTGCCATTCAGGACAACACTAGGAGGCAGATGTGCAGTCCTTTCTGGGCCTCTTGTCTTGATCAGATGTCAGGCTGATCAGCAGCAATCACCATTTTGTTGCCACCCTCCTCTCACTATGTCACTATGTGGGATGGAATGGCATTCTCACAGCGGCATCTGGCATTTCCTCCCTGCTTCTCTTTTCCCCAGGGACCCTCTGGGCCAGCCTCATCCCCCACAGGGGTGTGCAACCACCAGGGCCACCTGCAGAGCCCCATTCCCACTCTGCTGCCTCCTTGGCCTTTTCCCACATCTGGGCCAGCCTGCTGTTGCCAGGTGTTGGAAACATGCACACAGCATAGCACACCTGTCATTGAGCAATTTGATGCAGGAGCCCCTGCTGAGCACGGCTCCCCACCCCGGCCCTTTTCCCACCGAGCTGTGGCTCCATTTCGCCTCCATCTGCTGGCATACCCACTGTGAGGGACTGCTCAGGGACTGGATGCTCCTTGAATGTTGCCCACAGGCCTGATTTCCACGCCTCCCCATTCCTCCTAACCCTAAGGCTGCCTCAGCCGTCTGAACACAATTTTTCTTACTCTAATGGCTTCCTGTGCCTTACTTGATACTGTAAGCAGAAGTACACCGTTTTGATTGTCTTTCTTCTAGAATTAATAAAAATAAGTTGGAAATACTCCTAGATTTTGCCATTTAAAACTTGAGGCAAGTGCAAAAAGTAGAGAAGCTTTCTGTGCAGCTTTTCAGGTAATTTGAGGTCTCCTTCCTCTTCACTCACTTTCAGCATATCTGTTGATTTTCCTTTGCTCTCATCTTTGAAGCTTCATCCCTTGTCTATCGATCTGCAAAAATAGCCTGTAAACCCAAGGCAAATTTACTATCCTTTGTATTTTTCCTCCTCTGGAAAAGCTGAGGCTCGTGTGATCTTCTCCTGTCATCTAGACTTTGATTCCCATCTTGGCTCTGGCTAAGAGCAGAACAAATGTAATTTATTGCCCGCTAGTATGATCTGCTAGCAAAGGTCACATTTAGAGCTGAGCATGATGCTTCCCTCCTTCCGTTGAATACACATCTTTGTGTCAAGGCCTGGTGACTTCCAGGAGCACCTGGAAGCTACTGCCAAGGACAAAAGTCTCACTCTTGCTGGTTTTGACACTCATTGGTTGGTAGGATTTTGATCTACGTCGACAGTGATCTACAGGAACTGGATCCTTGACACCAAGTGCCTTCAAGCAACATTTCTAAGCAGAGTGGGCAATGAAGTCCAGATACTAGTGAGTTGTGGTTTGTTTTAACTCTGTCTAACATATGGTACACTATCCCAAAACATGTTATTTTTGAGTGCTTCAGGCATTTAAAACTTAGGTTTATTCTTGTCAACACTTTTCTTTCCTCTCTTCAGAAATCTGCATGTCCAGCTACTAATTTCTTTCTCAGCTTGTTGAAAAGGTACCAGTCAGACAAGACTTGTTTCTTGACCCAGAGATGGGGCAAGCGTCACCGTTAGGCCGGACGTGGCATACACACGTGATCAGGGTCCAAGAAGAAAAAGGTTTGTTTGTTTTATTCTGCATGTTCTCCAGCTTATACACTCTGAACAAAGCGTGATCTCAAGTCACTAACTACATCACAATAACTTCTTCTATCCATTGGTGCAAAGCAATTAACATCAATATAACTGGCAAAAGTTTTACAGAAATTTATAAGGCACGTATGCACATCTACTTCGGCACCTAGTCTAGCATACGCAAATTTTCCTGTATCTCTTCTAATGGGTTTCCATGCTGACGGCCTTGTCTTCTTCCTTGCTATGGATACACTCAAAAACCATCAACTGCTATTTCTTCCGTGAACTCGGCTTTGCTTGCAGGCCAGCTGTCAAGCCCCTCCATAGGTCAGCATGCACCCGCGTGCTCAAGGAGCAACTGCAGCCTGCAATAGTCCTGGAAATTTATTATCTTTGCTTCGTTTGCCATCTAAATGTCACTGAAGAAGTTAGGCTTTTCCAAACCAGCTAGGATGCCACCTAGAAGAAGCAGACTTGCTTTCAGTCAAAGCTTTTGGGACCAAGAGTCATGTTTGCTTGCATTGCTTGGATGCCGCTTGGATTGGCGCATTCTCTGAGTTCCCCTGGCATGCCTTGAGCCCTGCCTTTGTGAGTGAGGAGAATTTCCCAGGCTTTTCTTTTGCATCAGCTGTACAGAAGGTTGTCTTGCTGGGCACAAGAAAGCCACAGAGCAGCTGCCATTGTGAGGTCAAGCCAGAGGTGCCACGTCACAGTGCTGTCAGCACAGCGTTATCCCGGTGCGCGCCAGGCCTGGTCGTCCAGAGCAGCTCTTCCGCTGGCTCCCTGCAGGAGGATCCTTGTGCTCAAGGAGCTCTCAGCAGACGGCCTGCACCCCGAGAGGAGTCTTGGCTTTCCCTTGGGTGGCACTCAGCGTGCAAACGCGCACAGCGCTGCCAAAATGATCGGGCAAGTCTGTGCCGCCGTTTGCACCGTCTTTTCTGTTGTCTATTCTGGCTACTACCTGACCCAGCTGACTCGTAAGTAAAGGTTTCTCCTGGGGCTGGCATCGCCCGACTTTTGCTTGGCTCTGCTCTTTATGCCGCACCAGTGGCCCAGTTTCTTTGGGAACAAAATGGCCATGAAGGTGCCACCGCTTTGGTCAATGTCCTGCCAGCAGCATCAGCTACAAAGGGGGCATCTGTACTGGGTGGCGTGTGCAGAGTATTTGCCATGCAACCTGCAGCGGTTGCCTTCCCTCCCCGGGAGAGTGCGCGGCAGCGGAGTCTGTCATTTATTTCCTCAGCTTGCTGCTTCAAGCAAGACAAGCTGCAAATTGCAGACTCTGAGGGCAGATCCTCAGAAGTACTTCTACCAACTCAGTGCTTCTCTCCAGGAGTGAAGGAAAGCACCTTTTGCTCCATATTCTGCCCCTCAGAGGCCTTGGCTGCATGACTTGAGCCTTTGATGCTGTGCCAAGACTGCGATTGCCTTGGCGATGCAGCACAAACTCCAGTGCAGGGAGGGTTTGCTGCTGAGCCCAGCAGCTGTTCCTGGGCTGCTTCAGCAGGGAGCTGCCACAGGGAAGGGACCCTTTGTGGAAGCTTTGCTGGGCTATCATCTTCAGCCAAGGCATGGGAATTAGGGCATGCAATTTGAAAGAATGTATATGGAAAATGCAGGAAAGGCAAGAGGGAAATGTAGCTTGAGCTGTTAGGCACAAGAGAAGCTCAAAGTTTTGAAGAGCAGCGGGCATTTCCAGCACCGTCTTCCTATTTCTCTCTTGGCAAAAGAGGCCCAAATGTAGACAGAGGCTCCCCTCGCGTCCATCTTGTTCTCTTGCTTGCTGTGGGAAAGAGCTGTTGCTCCTTTCCTGTTGGGAAAGGGAAATGCTCTGTGTTGGGACTGCCTTGTGTTGTGGGAGTTGCCAGCACAGGCACTTTTCTAAGGGCCTCTGGTTCCTTTTGCTTTGCTGGCTGCAGGTCACCTGACACGCGGATGGAGACAAGCCTGTCCTTTGGTGAGTGGCAAAGGAAGCTGTGACGTTGCTGGCGTGTGAGAATTGTGCAGCAATTCTGCCAGCTTGGCCTGTTGCAGCCGAGTGAGGAGTGCCGGCGTGGGAGGCTGAATGAAAAGGCCAGCTGCCCGGTGGCATCAGCAGTAGCAAAGGGAGCACTGGCTGTTTGCTGATTTTCCAGTGAAAAGCCTTTCAAGAGATGAAAGGCAAATGGGACAGCTCCAAGGCATCTTGCTGCTTCTAGGCAGCAGGGAAGCTCAAATGCACAGCAAGATGGAGTAGCAGCTCGTTCAGCCAGCTTCCTCGGGTTTGCGTGACTCAGAGGCCCACTTGTATCAAAGTCTATGATTTGCCCTTCTTCTGGGTCCTTTCCCAGCTCAATAGAAAGCAGCTCCTAGGGCACTGGCTTTTGCTCATCTCTCTCACTTCTGTCTGCCTGCAGGGCACAACAGCAGGGTCAGCAGCTCCTCTGGCTGCCTCTGTCATTGAGGAAGAGGATGAAGAGGAGCAAAGGAAGATGAAGCCTTCAGCCGCTGTCCCTTCACAGCCGGAACTTGCAGAGCCAGTAAGTGACAGCTGAGCTTGGCACTGCCTTTGGTGCAGGGCCAGGCTACCCATTTTGGAGCAGCCCTTGTTGCTCGTGGCTGAAGATGCTGGCGGCCGTGTGCCTGCTGTGACGTAGTGCGGCTTCAGGCAAGCCGGGGAGCCCTGGCCAATGGGTTCTGAAGTTTGACATTTAAGCTGGGATGCTGAGAGGGTGCCAGAGTGTCTCTTGGGATCAGACAGGAGGCAGCATTCAGTGACTCTCAGTGCAGGAGTCAGCCCCTTGTCCCCTTTGTCAGTGCAGGCTGCCGGTGGTCAGCGGACAGCGCGGCCCAAATTTGCAGTTGACAGCCTTGCATGGTACCTGGGAGACACTGGCCCCTGGAAGGGACCTGCTCTCTCCGTGGACTAATTAGCTTCAGGCTGTGCTTCACTTCCAGCCGGTCAGAGCAGAGTTTGGAGAGGAGAATCCTCGGCAGCCCTGCAGTGTAAAAGGGCGGGTGGGTCTGGGCAGGGCTGGAAAGGGGCTCCCAAGGGCCGCTCCCTAAAGGCTGCCATAGAGAAGGGAAATCCGTGAAACAGATCAGAGAAGGGACACGCTGCGGGCTTCTGAGCAGACTGTTGCGTGCCAACTCCGGGCTGATTTCATTCCGGCCCAGGAAAAGACAGGAGGAGGAAAGCGGCAAGGCTCTGGGGTCCTGCTCTGATCTCTTTGTGGATCTTGGCAGCCCCATCGATACCTTGTTGCCAGTGTCTTGTAGAAAAGCTGAACAGGTGGAGCGTGGCGGTGGTCGGGAGGGGCTGGATCCAAGTAGCCTTTGGGCTTCTCCCGAAGGTGCCTTTGAGAAGGGGACATGGGAACTGCCTCAGCTGGAGAGGCCTGGCCGTGGCTGGCAGCACCTTCCCAAGGCCTTGCTTTTGCTGTGCGCTTAGGGGGAGCATGTGTGCCAGCCACCCTTCTGACGGGCAATCCTTTCTTGTCCCAGCGCAAGACAGGCTCTGCCATTCAACCTGGTGCCGCCGGACCAGCATGGCCTGCAGCAGCCAGCTCAAGCCCCGCTGCCGGCACTTCCTGCAGCAGCGCAGCCCAGCAGCCCGAGATGAGGGAGGAGCAGGGCCTGAAGACACTGAGTACGTCCGTCCGGTGCATTTCTTGTCTGCCAGAGCAGGCTGTTGCGCGCGTGTCTGGGTGTAGGCTGCGCCAGATGCTGCCCCTCTGTCTCAGAGGCACGTAGGCCTCTCTGCAGAAGGTGTTGTTGTGCTCTGAGGCAGCGCGGCAGCGCTCAGGGAGTCCCTGCTGCCTGTGAGGGCGGCTGGGCCTGGCTTGGCCCTGCCTGGGCTGCCTTCTGGGCCAAAGACAAAAGCAGAGATTGTTTCTGCTTGAGCAGAAGGCTGGCACCTAGCAAGTGACTATTGCCCAGGGAGCTGTCTGGCCCCAGCTGTTTTCTGGCTCTGGTTCTTACTCCTCCTCTGGCCCAGACACTTTGTGCCCCTGGCAGTAGACCTGCCAGTGACCGCGGAGGCTGCAAAGGCCCTTGGTTACCTCTTAGGGCCCCCTTCTTAAGGGCTCATCATTTTGGCTTATCGCGTGGGATGCTGCTCTTGAAAGAAATCAAGGCCTTCTTGGAAAGGCCACCTGATGAAAGGTGGAGAAGATGGCCCTCCCACTTGCTGGTCTCAGCAGCTGGAAGCCGAGGGACCGCAAAGGGCCCAGAGCTGCAGGCAGTGGGGCTGCCTTTGGGACGCTCTGGGCAGCGGCGTCTCTGTGTGCGAGTGAGCGCCCTGCACTGCTTTTGTCTTTCAGGGAGCATCGTGAGTCCGGGCCGGCCTACAGGCAAATACACGGCATTTGAGGAACTCGGGCAAGGGTAAGCGTGACGTCAGCTCATTTTACAAAAGTGTGGGCCAGGTCTTTGGCTGGTGCAATATCAAGCGTGAAGTCAGGCAAGCTCCAAACATGGTCAGGCTCTGGCTTGACCTCGTGTCGCCTGCCTGGACTGCTCGGTCAGAGCAATGCAAAGGCCTCATTAAAGACAAGTTGATGCTGGCAGTGTCTTGCTTGCAGCAGTGAGGAGCAGGAGCTGGGAAAACCCCTGGCCCTGCAGCTTTGTGGCCTGAAAGAGCCCCTTGCCATGCAAGAAAGATCAGATTGTCCAGGACAGTCTTGTGACTCAAATTGTTCTCCCTTTTTTGACACACACATGCATGCACACCCGCACAAGGAGAGAGTTCCCCTTAGGTTCTGAAATGACCTGGCAGGGTGTGCGCCTTGGAGATTTCCAGTGGCCCTTGGTCTTCATGCTGCACCTTAGTGCTGTTCCCTTGGACAGCCTGCCCCGCATGGCAGAGGGCTCACGGGCTGTTGGCCGAAGAGATGCTGCAGCCAGGCATTTTTTCTAAGGAAGGCGTCCAGGCAGCCGGGGGAGATCTGCTGCCTGGGCTTGCTTTCACTGCCAAAGGGATAAAGGTGTCTTTCTGCTGCTTTTGTCTTTCTAGAGGGTTTGGAGCTGTTTATAAAGCCCTTGACACCAGCAGCGGACAACAGGTAAAGTGCCAACAGCCCCATGCCATTTTGCAGCTCTGGAGCGCTTTGCCCGCTGCTGTGAGCTGTGCTTGGAGGTTTGGGTGGCAGCTCCATGTCTGCAGCAGAGGCTGTTCCTCTGAAATACAGTCTAGGCTCAGGGGGCAGAATGCATTTGGGATGGCTTTTGGTGCTTCTGCTAAGCTCTGCTGTCTAGTGACAAGGCACTTTGGCCCAGCGTGCTGCCTCATTGCAGCAGCACTCGCTCCGTGCTCCTTGTGATCTCGAGCAGGGTGCGTCTTCTCAAGGTACCGGTGGCCAATGTCATTGCAGGTGGCAATCAAGATCATGTCACTCGAGGAGGAGATGTCCGCGGAGCTGGCTGCCAATGAAATCCTGGCCATGAGGGACAACAGGAGTCCCAATATCGTTACCTACTTAGACAGGTTGGCATATTCTGGTGTCAATGTAGCTTTAGCTGGTGCAAGCGCAAAGAGACGATGCCCTTTGGTCGCTGGCAGAGAACAGAGCTGGGGAGGATTTCTCTGCTGGTCTCCAGAGCGTGGGAGGAGGTGGAGCTGGTGTTCAATAGTCTCTTGTGGCACACGTAGCTTGGAGAGCAGCTGCAAAAACCTGTCTCAGGCCCTGGGGTGACGGAGGCTGTGCCCATTCTGTTTCTCCATGCCGTGGTTTTCTTCTTTCAGCTACCTGGTGGATGCGGAGCTCTGGCTGGCCATGGAGTTCATGGACGGCGGCACCTTGTTTGATGTGCTGAGGGCAGTGTACCTGGAGGAAGGACAGATAGGCGCTGTCTGTCGGGAGGTGAGGGATGCCGCTTGTGCTTGCCCAAGACTGCCCGGATGCTGCTTGTCAGCTGGAGCTTAAGGAGAGCCGAGATTTCTTGCTCTCACCTTTCTTTTGCTGCTGCTGCTGCTGCTCCTGTCACACCACACAGGAGAAGAAAGAGCATGGGAAGTGTACTGCCTGCCGGTGCCCTCGCACTCCTCAGGCTCTGTTCTTGCACTCTTCCATCCTGTCTGTCCTCTGGCCTTGGTGCTCACTCACTGGCTCAATTTCTCTTTCTTCCTCTTCTCAGCTTTGCCTAGGAATGTTTGCCTGGAGCCTGTCTGTCTGTCCTACATTGCTTGCCACTGGAAGGCAGCATGCGGCTGGCAGAATTTCAAGCTAAGGGCAAAGAGCTGTCCTCAGCTTCAAAGGATAGCATTGCAGCCTGGATGGCGATGCATTCAAAGGTCAACAGCTCAAAGGTGCTGCTGTCACCAGCAGCTTCCTCTTCTGCTGCCACTAGGCTTCCCCAAAATTCTTGGCCCTGCCGCCTCCCAGCCAAAGGTGGCGCGCTTCCTACCCAAGGCCGGTGGAACTTTTGGGAGCCCGGATGCCTTTGCTTGGAAATCTAGAAAAAACTTCCAAGAGTGTTGAAGCAGCAAGCGCTTCATGGTGACAGCAGCGTGATGTTTCGCCCTCGCTCACAATTCCCTGAGAAAGCCGCCAATCCCGTTGAGCTCTTTCCTTGCGGGTGGGATGAAATCAGATCCTGCACGTTAACTTTCCCTCCCTCCTTTTTCTCTCTCAGTGCCTGCAAGGACTGCATTTCCTTCATTCCCGCCAAGTCATCCACAGAGACATCAAAAGTTGCAACGTCCTGGTGGGCACGGACGGATCCGTCAAGTTGGGTGGGTATCCCTGCTGGGCGGCAGCATGTCCAGCATATGCCGTGCGCTTGCATTTTGGTGACGGCCACTGGGGCAGAAGCGCGGCTTGGCCAGTGCGTGAATCGTCAGGGTGTTTTTGAAGCGGCCGATGCCTTATTTGCCTGGCTCCAGGCACGTGGAAGGAGAGCTCAGCTGCTTTTTCAGTTAGATTCAGCATGGCCTGGTCAGGGCAATGGTTTTGGCCACTTTGCCAGTGGTAGCTGGCTTTGTCAGGCTTTGCTTTTGTCCTCAGGTGACTTTGGCCTCTGTGCTCAGCTCAGCCCTGAGCACAGCAAGCGCAGCTCCAGCGTCGGCACTCCCAGCTGGATGGCACCGGAGGTGGTGAGAGGAGAAGCCTACGGCCCCAAAGTGGACATCTGGTCCCTGGGGATCATGGGGCTGGAAATGGTGGAAGGGGAAGCTCCTTACCAGCGGGAAGCCCGTCTCCGGGTAAGGTGCAGCTTAGCAAGAGGGCTCTGTGTGGAGAGAGCTGTGTGTGGCTAGCAAAGGAGCAGGTGGAGTGTCCTCTTGCATCCATGTGCTGTAGGTTTTTGAACTGCTAGAAAGGAACGGGCCCCCAAAACTGCAGAACCCCAGGCACCACTCGGCTCTCCTGCGCGACTTCCTCCGCTGCTGCCTGCAGGCAGATGAGGACAGGCGCTGGTCTGCCCAGGAGCTCCTACAGGTAAGAAAAAGCAAAGGGGCAAAAAGCCCTGGCAGCTGAGGACACCTGCATGAAGGGATGAGGAGGAGGAGGAGTGTGGGCCACGTGGCACAGAAAGCTGCCAGGACAGGAAGGCGCAGGGGCACATGCTGCCCTCAGTGCTCTTTGTGTGTCTTGCTGGTAGCCAGGGAATCCTGCTTGAGCCTGCAAGGATGTGATCCTGGAAAGTAAGAGTTCCTTTCTTTGTTCTTTTTCCTCTGGACAGCATCCCTTCGTGACCTCAGGCGATCCTGCCTCCAGCCTGGCTGCTCTGATCATCTCAGCCAAGCGAGTGCAGGAAGACTGGAGAGGAGAAACCTGCGCCTGAGGAGGCCCTGATGCCCCGCCAGCCAAGAGGGGGGAAAAGGGGATGTGTCATCTTTAGGCAGAGCTTCAGCCATCCCCCGAGTTTGAAGAGGAGCTGTGCCGTAGCTAGGAAACATGATAGTGTAGATATTTGCTCAGTTTAGCTGTTAGGTTAGCTGTTAGGTTAGGTTGGGTTAGGTTAGCATAGGTTGGATTAGGTTAGGTTAGGTTAGGTTAGGTTAGGTTAGGTTAGGTTAGGTTAGGTTAGGTTAGGTTAGGTTAGGTTAGGTTAGGTTAGGTTAGGTTAGATATGTTGTTAGGTTCAATTGAAAGCTCTGTTGTTTTTCTTCCTGCAAAAGATGAAAATTTAAAAAAATTAGGAAATACAGGGATCAACTTTTAAGGACTATGGAACATAGACATCTTGGATAGTAGAGGATTCTTTAGCTTAGGATAGAGTGTTGTTAATTTAGGGAAGCTTTGAAGTAGAAATGAAAGAATTGTCATAATAAGAATTAAGCAGTGAGAGGAAAAGCTGGGCTGCAGCAGAACTGGAGCCTGCAGGCGCTCCAAGCTGTCAGCCTGAGCAGGCCACCTGCAGGACAGAATGATGAAGATGAAGAAGCAGCGAGGGGATACTTTGTTTCAGCCCGAGTGTCAATAAAAGTCGAAAATACCAGAGTGTTGTAAGGCTGCCTTCCTTGCCGGGCTGTAGCTAAGTGGACAGTCCATTTCAGAGGCCCAAAGAACAAAGTGAGGTAAGCAGCTTTGCTTACCTGAAGTGTGGCATGCCTGTGGGAAGCTGAGAGACCTACAGGTAATGAACACCAGGTAATGAGCTGCCATTCAGGACAACACTAGGAGGCAGATGTGCAGTCCTTTCTGGGCCTCTTGTCTTGATCAGATGTCAGGCTGATCAGCAGCAATCACCATTTTGTTGCCACCCTCCTCTCACTATGTCACTATGTGGGATGGAATGGCATTCTCACAGCGGCATCTGGCATTTCCTCCCTGCTTCTCTTTTCCCCACTTTTCACCCCAGACCCCCAGGGACCCTCTGGGCCAGCCTCATCCCCCACAGGGGTGTGCAACCACCAGGGCCACCTGCAGAGCCCCATTCCCACTCTGCTGCCTCCTTGGCCTTTTCCCACATCTGGGCCAGCCTGCTGTTGCCAGGTGTTGGAAACATGCACACAGCATAGCACACCTGTCATTGAGCAATTTGATGCAGGAGCCCCTGCTGAGCACGGCTCCCCACCCCGGCCCTTTTCCCACCGAGCTGTGGCTCCATTTCGCCTCCATCTGCTGGCATACCCACTGTGAGGGACTGCTCAGGGACTGGATGCTCCTTGAATGTTGCCCACAGGCCTGATTTCCACGCCTCCCCATTCCTCCTAACCCTAAGGCTGCCTCAGCCGTCTGAACACAATTTTTCTTACTCTAATGGCTTCCTGTGCCTTACTTGATACTGTAAGCAGAAGTACACCGTTTTGATTGTCTTTCTTCTAGAATTAATAAAAATAAGTTGGAAATACTCCTAGATTTTGCCATTTAAAACTTGAGGCAAGTGCAAAAAGTAGAGAAGCTTTCTGTGCAGCTTTTCAGGTAATTTGAGGTCTCCTTCCTCTTCACTCACTTTCAGCATATCTGTTGATTTTCCTTTGCTCTCATCTTTGAAGCTTCATCCCTTGTCTATCCATCTGCAAAAATAGCCTGTAAACCCAAGGCAAATTTACTATCCTTTGTATTTTTCCTCTTCTGGAAAAGCTGAGGCTCGTGTGATCTTCTCCTGTCATCTAGACTTTGATTCCCATCTTGGCTCTGGCTAAGAGCAGAACAAATGTAATTTATTGCCTGCTAGTATGATCTGCTAGCAAAGGTCACATTTAGAGCTAAGCATGATGCTTCTCTCCCTCCGTTGAATACACATCTTTGTGTCAAGGCCTGGTGACTTCCAGGAGCACCTGGAAGCTACTGCCAAGGACAAAAGTCTCACTCTTGCTGGTTTTGACACTCATTGGTTGGTAGGATTTTGATCTACGTCGACAGTGATCTACAGGAACTGGATCCTTGACACCAAGTGCCTTCAAGCAACATTTCTAAGCAGAGTGCGCAATGAAGTCCAGATACTAATGAGTTGTGGTTTGTTTTAACTCTGTCTAACATATGGTACACTATCCCAAAACATGTTATTTTTGAGTGCTTCAGGCATTTAAAACTTAGGTTTATTCTTGTCAACACTTTTCTTTCCTCTCTTCAGAAATCTGCATGTCCAGCTACTAATTTCTTTCTCAGCTTGTTGAAAAGACAAGACTTGTTTCTTGACCCAGAGATGGGGTAAGTGTGAGTCATTTTACAAACTTGTATTCTATTTTTAGTCTCATTAGAAGGGCTAGACCTTACAGACGTTATAATTCACTCTATCACAACTAGAATCTGACTCTTTCTGAATTATAATACATTATAAGCTTTTCTTGTCCTATTTTGCTTTTTCTTTTGCCATGCTATAGGTGCCTTAAAACTAGTCATCTAAAACTACTCCTTATGGTTCTGTATACAGTACATCCTTCATAGTTGTATTTCTCTAATTTTTCTAGTCTTTTTTGCAAGGGTATCTTTTCAAACTTTTTTCTAACTCCATTTCTCTCTGAACAATATCTATCCTATTCAATGGCTTCTCTAATTCATTATTTCTTTTCTCAAGGTGCTCACTTGGAGATGCATACTGTGTAGGCCTTCTGTCAGGCCCTGAGAACTGTCTTCCATTTCCCGCATTTACCAATATACAAGTTTTTTGCTTTAGAGTCAGCCACTGAAATAAAAAATGAACACATATCATGTAATTTCAAGATCTGAATGGTAGTGTATGTTGGGATGGGGAGAGAGGGAAGAAAGGAAATTATTTGAAAATAAACTATATTTTAAAATGGGACCCTCATCTAATATTCCAGTATTTGGATATGAAACTAACTCTCCTCCTTTCTTTGATCTCAGCCAAAAATATACTTTTTCTTTCATGATATGAGCTACACAGAGGATTTCTGGAACTTATCCGTGAATTTGCCAAGGCTTGCTATTTCCTTGAGGTCCCTTGTCGTCCTGAGAATGTGGTACCTTTTTGAGTATAAATATAGCAGCCGGAAAAATTCTCCTTCTTCCTTGTTTTCCCCCTAGGGATTCTGTGGAGGTTCCACAAGGCATTCTCTGAGAATCCTCTTTAGGTTTGGATTCAGCAGGCCCAGCCTTGGATCATAAGATGCCTACTGCTAATTTCTTGGTATTAGGGAGTTGTGACTGTGTTCACAGGGGTCCAAGGAAGAGGTAAGAGATGAGGATCTGACTCCATGTTTCAGAAGGCTTGATTTATTATTTTATGATACGTATTATATTAAAACTATACTAAAAGAGTAGAAGAAAGGATTTCATCAGAAGGCTAGCTAAGAATAGAAAAAGAAGGAATCATAACAAAGGCTTGTGTCTCGGACAGAAAGTCCAAGCCAGCTGGCTGTGATTGGCCCTTTATTAGAAACAACCAACATGGGCCCATCAAAGATCCACCTGCTGCATTCCACAGAAGCAGATAACCATTGTTTGCATTTTGTTCTTGAGGCCTCTCAGCTTCTTAGAAGGACAAATCCGAAGAAAAGGATTTTTAATAAAAGATGTCTGTGACAGGGAGCAGTGTCTGTTTTGTATCATTCTGATCTAAAATGGAAGCCTTGAACTGAAAAAGAATTTAAAAGTCTTAGTGCAAAGTCAGTGACTTGAAAGTTAGTGACTTCAAGTGAAGTCACTGCTTGCCACTCCAAATACCCACTTTGCAGACATTCAGGCTCAGAAGTGTTTATTTTTATTACCTGGCCACATTTTATCTAGTTGTAAGAATTTATCTTTTTGTTTAATTTTTAAGGTATATATATGACGTATATATACCCTATATATATATATACACTCTATCTATAGTACATATAGTATATAGTATGTATACTATATACTATGTATCTCTCTGCTAGAGATCCACAATCCATCTGAATTTTCATTTGGGTGGTGTGTTTTACGTGAGACTCTACTGTTCCGTGCTAACTGGAAAAACACACCTTTTCCTCTTACCCGTCAGTGTAATAAAGCCTTCATCCTTTGTGTCCCAACACATGGAGAATTGAATCCTAGCTGAAACTTAGCAGACTGAAAAGTACACAAATGACTGCTTTATTCAAATCCAAATTACATTTTATATGACTCCTGATTTTCATTTTTTTTCCCTAGTAGGTTCTCTTACAAATGCTATAAACCATGAATATGTACAATTTAGTTTTGCATTTAGGTATGATGAATGATAAAGGCAGACCAAAGGAATGTACCAAAAATTAGAATAAAAAAATATAAAGGTAGTTTCACTCCCTTTTATGCCCTTGTTGCTAAAAATATTGGGTCGATACATTCTTAAGTATACCCCATTCTGCTTCTTTTTGATTGGTGCATAAATACATGGCAGGAAAAGTGGTTTCCCAGCCTTTTAGAAATGAAAACTTTTCCCATACAGATTTTAGGTTGTTCACTTCTTTTTCTTTTTCTTTTTCTTTTTCTTTTTCTTTTTCTTTTTCTTTTTCTTTTTCTTTTTCTTTTTCTTTTTCTTTTTCTTTTTCTTTTTCTTTTTCTTTTTCTTTTTCTTTTTCTTTTTCTTTTTCTTTTTCTTTTTCTTTTTCTTTTTCTTTTTCTTTTTCTTTTTCTTTTTTTTTCTTTTTTCTTTTTCTTTTTCTTTTCGTTATGCATGACTTAATGGAAAACCAATGAGAAGAATCCATTTCATCAGTGTTGGAAGCCAACTTGATGGGGTGAAATCTGGGAGTTCCCTTGGCTGATTCTGGAGAGCAAACAGGACTCCTGTGTATCCATATAATTTTATTTCAGAGCCTTTTCTTCAAAATTATTTCTTTTTTTTAACTGATAGTTAGGCATAGGTTAGGTTCCTCAGGTGGTGGGCTACAAGAATTTCCTTCTGCCACAGGAGTCAGTGCTCCTGCTGCCTCACCTTCCCCCTCTCCTTTCCCTGCAGCATGGTGGAACCTCTGGAACCGCTGTGCCAAGGAAGAGCCCAACTGCCCAACGGCCACAAACTGCCCAACTGCCCAACGGCTGCAGCGCTGTGCCTGTCACCCTGCGGCCCCACTGCTCCTACAGCACTCTAGGGCTGTGTTTGTTCTCACATCTCTCTGGGTGTTGAAAAAGTTTGTGTCTCCAACAGAAAGGTCTCGGCATGGACCATAGGAAGGTACTTGTAGACTTCTAAGTAAAGAGGAGAGCTTTCCTCTACACATCAAATGTTTAACAAATGCAAGCACTGCATAATTTTAAGATGGCAATCTTGTAATTGCTCAAATGAGAAAAGTTTTTTATTTCTTCTTTCACCTAGAATAAAAGTGATGGAGAAAAGGAAGAGGAGTTTTTAGTGGAAAACAGTGCTCCAACTCTTGAGTCACCTTCCGTTGTAGCTGTAGCAGAGCACAGTAACCATCAATCCACTGTCATTGTCTCTGGGAGTCTGCCACCAAATCAAGAAGGCAAACAAAGCACCACAAATGAAATGCATGGCACGGCAGAGGCACAGAATACTGCAGGGCAGATGCAAGATCTCCAATCTCACCAAAATATTTCTTCAAAAGATTTTGATGCCAGGGTCAGCTCCAGTAGTGGTAATCAATCAGAGCCAGAGCATGCTGAAAATGGTAAAGGAAAGGGTAAAAAGAACTGTCTTCAACCTAAGCTACTTTCATTTTACCATTGCGCATGTATCTTCATTCTGTTATAGTTCTGCTGCTGGGAAGTGAATTTTTGTAGGAAATAGTAGCCTACTGTCTACTTCAAATGTGTGGAAAAGGTGCAATCATCTAGTGAAAAAAAATACAACTGCCAGGAAGTTTCTTGGCCTTTTGTTAGGAATTGTAATGGTTTCAATGAGGAAAAAATGTATATAAGAATGATGTTTTATACTGGACTTGAAAAGAAAGGCCCAGAACAATCTGTAATACAGTGTTTAAGGAATATTTCTTGTAGCAAGATGAAAGCATTTTGAGTGCCCTGCTTGTAAGTAGAAGATGCTGTTTCTTGCACAAAACCTGATTCTCTGTAAGCTATTTAATTTGTGGGAGAAAGTGCCGTTATTGCACGTTTGGGAAACCATTGCCCCTTGTGAAGTTAATGTTTTGAAAAATGGAAGTCAAGCTGATATCAAACATTGACCTTCTTAGCTGGGTTTCACATTTGTGTGATTTTGAGATTCATCCTGAGACCACCAGAGAGAAGAGGACAATAAACACAACCAACACTTGTGCACATGATGTCAGTGTACTGCTGCCTGCATTTTAACTGCTGGCAAGGCTGGATTCAAAAGCTTTTTTGTGAAAGTGACTGGCTCTTTTGCTGTTCATCAAAAATACAGATGTGTTGACTGTGCTGTAGTGCCTGAAAAACACTGAGGAAGAAAATGGTTGCCTGACTATACTCCTTGTTTTTTTCATTGCAACAGACTTCAGTTAACAATTAACTGAATTTCCTCAAAATGCCCTTGAGGTGTGTTACTATAATTCATCTGGAAATGTTGTTCTAAAAGAATGCAATAAAATGTGTTTCGTTCAACAAAGGCAAGAGTTTGAACGAGGTCAATAGGCAGCCATCAAAAAATATATCTCTATCGATTTGTTAATTGTAGATGTACATACTTTGAGAAAAATGCAGAGAAATGCAGGCTTTTTTTTAATTGTTGTTGTTGTTATTTCTATTTCTGTCTACTTTTTGGGGTCTTTTTCCTCCTTTATAGTGTTTAGAGGACAAAAAACCCTTCAAAATGCTCAGGGAAGAGACAGCTCCTCCAAAAAGCAGAAAACAAGCCTCAAAACATCTGTAAACATCAAAAAGAAGAACAAAAGTAGTAAGTACAGCAGCTCAGTGTGAAATAAAATGTGTGAAAGTTGTTTGAAATGAATATTAAAAAAGGTGAATAGGAGCTAGGACGTAATAATCAGTCTTGCAAAGTCTTTTAAAGACTATATAGCTCCGTAAGTAGAAACATGTGGATAATTTTGGCACCTACGTGAACACATTACAGTGCCTCTTTGCCTTATTTTCTGATGCAGGCAATTTATTTATGGCTGTGATTCTAAAGCAATAAGTGCACTGCTGTCGTGATCCAGTTGGAGAGTAGAGTGGACTATGGCTATACGAACCTTGAGCAGCTGGATCGTATTCAAGAATCTCCTTCCAGGAAGTGTGTCCCTACCCTACCTCCCTATGTTCACCCACATACACATTCAGTTAAACACCTGCCAGTTTTTGGGATGGATTGTGGAGCCACAGTCTCCTACTTTTATCAGCCTTCTAGGTCTGTAGGACTATGGTTCCCATAAATCCACAGAACAGATCTGAGTCTATGTGCACAACAACTAACTGGCCGGTGTTTCCAGTGCAAGGTTTCCCTTTCCCAGCATGCCAGAATTAGTGGGGTCCCATTACAGACCTGGTTTGAGGTCCTGTACCTGGGCACCCATGGTGCAGAGAGCTGTGTGCCAAGCTGCTACACCAGGATGGATTCTGTCATGTTAGAGTAAGACAGCTCCTGGTAAGCTTTGGGTTGGGTGGGAAAGTTGCTTTGTTTTGTAACAATCTACCTTCCCACAGGAAAATGTGGGCAAAGTGGAGAGAGGGAGTCTGATCTAAAAGAACATGATAGTCATTTGCCCAAAGGTTGCAAATGGAGTTTTCAAGTGTGTAAGTATCTTTTTTGAAGCATGCCTCTTGTGGTCTTGTGGTATACTATAAGAAGGCTTTTGGAATTTTCTGGTTTTGAGCATTTTTTAATTCTAAAATCACTCCATCCCCAGTTTGCTTAATTTTGCCATACATCCTGATAGTTTTCCTTTCTTGCTGTTTTACTCCTTGCTCTCTGTTTCTTGCTCAGCCTCTAAGATTTTAAATTTTTAAATCTTCCCCTTCCATTTTGCCATAACGAACCAAGACTTGTTCTGTGTTTCTTGTAAGAAGAAGTTTCAGTGTGTTTGTGTCGGGCAAGATAGCGATAATAAACAGCAGTTTCTGTTTCTCAGCTTTGCTGCCTGCTACCTCAAAGCACATCACTAAGATTTGAGTACATTCCCCTTCATCAAAGCCTCAGAAGGCTTGGGAACTACTGCAATGCAATAATTAACAGAAATTGTTTAACTTGCAGCTGACTTGCAAAATTTGAGTAGCACCGAGCGCATAACAGTTCTCCAAGCAAAAATGCAGGAAATCCGGAAACGCTACCGGCTGCTGAAAGCTGAGTTGGCTGCCATTGACCGGACAAAGCGTTTAAAGAAAAAAAAAGAGCTCGAAAGTAAGTGCTGGGTACTAAAATACATCTTTAGAGAGCTAACTTGCATGTCATCTTACTAAGGTTAAGGTTTTAACAAGAGTTGGGTAATCTTTAGGGAGATTACTGCTGTTAGCATGTTTATGATTACTGTTTTTCTGAAAACAGTGGATACAGTTATTTATGACTTTTAGAAGGTCCAGATCAGATACCCAATGATGATGTAAGGGGAGAAACATGAACAAGGCAGTCATTCTAGTTAATTCTGTTAAGGCAGAACTATTTTATACAGGAAACAATATACAGGAAAAAAACTTTTCTAAGCAGCAAAGAAAGAATGGGTTTTAATAACTTCTCATTTTTTGTCAAGTTAGATACATTTCCTGTAACATTGCCTGTGTGCTTACTTAGTGCTTTCCACTTAGGATTAGGGATTTATTTCAAGAGTGTAAGAGACACAATCAATAAAATGTTTAATTTTTCTGAGGCTGCCACATGTCTTACTGCAGGAAATGTTCTAGTGTGCCTTGTGCCAAGAGTGTTAAAAGGATAATTTTCTCCATGCCTTGTTCATGCATGCATTTAAGAGTCCATGAGTACATGAAGAACGAGTGAAATTACAGTACGATTTCATGGCTGCAGTCATTGCAAGGGAACTGCAGTTGCTACTTGGTTGCCAGAGGAGGTACAGATTCAGTGGTGGGACAGGGTCCTATTTATGCCAACTCCCAGAGGAAAGAAAGAGAATAGTTGACTTGCTGGTGGGTCAGGAATAGGTTCTGGCATCCTCTGGCTGGACTCTTGACCTGCACGGCCGGTCAGTCAGGGCTTTAAGGGGCAACAGTGCCAAAATTGGGGAAAGAGGCTTTTTTTTTCATCACTCAGCATTAAACACTGAAGTCAGTATATATGTCCTCATTTTAGCCAGGAGAGGGTTCATCTTTTGCAGCAGCCAGGAGAAAGCATGGCTAGGTTATTCCATACTGCCTCACATCACTGCCAGTGTTATGAATAAGAAGCTTGACTAGGCCAATATTCAAGCAGCAATCAATTTATTATTTAATATGGTAAAGTATGAGCAATACAGTGCTGGGTACAGTGGGGGAAGTTTTCCCTCCAACTGCACACCGATAGTTGAGGGTTACAGGTATTTATAGGGGTACTCATCAGCTTTTTCAGCAGTTTCTATTTCCAATTTTTTACTCATCAGGAATTTTCATTCCAAATTATTACATCAAAATTCTATACACTGTTGTGATCTTAGTTTCTCTGGATGTATCTCAAAAGGAGTATCCCCAGATGGTGATGGTCCAGTTTCCAAAAGAAGAAAGACAAATTCCATCTGGTGGAGTCCAGCTCAACCCGGATGGACCCAGATGTGGGTCCACCTTTTAATTGCAGAGACTATAAATCTCATAACAGTGATGTCCAGCTTCCCTTTGGTCAAAACCATAAATCCTTGAGGTGATGTTCTTCTTCCTTTCTCAAGCTGTTTTTCTTTGCTTCAATAAGGTGTGAGATAAGCATGTTTCCTTTATATATATTCCAAAGCTATAGTTTCAAGGATACAAGTAATATTCTAAAATTATACTTCAAAAGGTTATTATTGCAGAGCTTTTTATGGATTAAATGCAAGCAAAAAGCACCATCCTTAACACTTTAGTTCCAATGCTCCTAAATCAACCAGGGTTAATTGCAAACAAGAGATAGATTCAAAAGATAGGTTCTTTTTCCATGCTTTATTTTCCTCAGTTATTATTAGAATTCATAGCTCTCCCATTGTCAGGGCCCACACATTTCGCATTCACAAATACACACGTTGCCTGTTTGTACCTGACACGAGACACAACTTTGTATTTTACACCAGGAGCAAGGAAAAGGGACTCTATTCTGGAGAGAAGGAGTTTGTCCAGTCAAGAAAATGTGGCAAAGGGAGCTGTCTAATATTGTTTATTATCCAGGTTGTTTTTTTTTCCCATGGAATTTCTTTTTTTCATATACCCTCTGACATTAGTATTGTTGCTGTTACCATTTGGTTTTGTATCTCATTGCTGTTTCAAGTAAGTTGTTCTTATCTTAACCAATGACCATTGCCTTTCATGCCTCCAATACTCCTCTCCAGCATGCTGCAGCAGCATGAGGGAGCAAGAGAGAACAGTGTGTAGTTTGGTAAAGTCTCAGTGGGGGTACTGAACTGGAGAGTATCGTTCCTAAACCACAAAAGCCTTATTTGTCTCCCAGTGTAGGGCTTGAAGGGTTGAGATAATAACAGATCTGGCCAGTGTGAGCTGGAAAAGATTTGATCTAAGCATTAGTTGTATTAGGTACAGAGCCAGTGGTCACAATGCTGCTGCGCGTACTCATGTGAGTGTGCTACCTAACTCCATGGTGGGTGGAGCATGACTGGGTGCCGCCAAAGCCTCTCTATGATCCCCTCTGCAGCTAGACAGGAGAGAGAAAATATAACAAAAGGTTGATGAGCTGAGGACCAGGAGAGATCACTCACCAAATACTGTCACAGGCAAAACCAGCTAGAATTAGGGATATTAATGCAATTTATTACTAACAAAATCAGAGAAGGATAATAAGAGATAAAACAAAAACACCTGCCTCCCACCTCTTCCACCTTCCCAGCTCTATGTCCTTCCCTTCAGCATCACAGGGAGACAGGGAATGGACAGTTCAGTTAGTTCATTGTGTGTTTCTGCTGCTGCTCAGGGAGAGGCATCCTTCTTCTGCTCCAGCATGAGGTCCCTCCCACTGGAGACAGTTCTCCATGAACTCCTCCAATGTGAGTCTATCCCGTCAACAACAGCTCTTCACAAACTGCTGCAACAGGGATTACTCTTCCACTGTGTACTTCAAGAACAGGCTGCTCTAACATGGATCCTCCAAAGGGTCACAAGTCCTATCAGGAAATCTGCTCCAGCATGGGTTCCTCTCTCCATGGGCCTGTGGGTCCCTGCCAGGAACCTGCTTTGGCACAGGCCTCCCGTGAATTCACAGCCTCTTCTTGGCATTCACCTGAGCCTGGCGCTCCTCCGCAGACTGCAGGTGGATCACAGCTCCCCACCTCCTTCCCCGTTTACCTTGATGTCTACAGAGTTGTTCCTCTCAAATATTCTTCTGCTCTTCTCTGGCCACAGTTGCATCTGTGCAAAAAGTTTTTTTTTTCCTTCTTCTTGAATATGTTTTTGCAGAGTCATTACCGTGATTTATGATTGGCCCAGCCTTGCCTAGTGACACACCTGTCCTGGATCTAGCTGGAGTTGTCTCTGCCAGACGGCAAGGAAGGTTCCAGCAGCCTCTCACAGAAGCCATCCCTGTATCCCTCCCAGTACCAAAATAGAAACTAAATACGTTTCCATATATGTACTCTGTGCCCATTGTGTTTCTTTTTCAAAGCATGGAGAGGGATCAGGATTGCTCCATTGCACTCTCTGATATTAGCTCATAACATGATAATATCAAGGGTCATTTGGGATGTGAATTCAGTATTGCTCTCCTACCCTTAACTAAGGTGCTACCCTTGGGAGCCAATTATTAAAAGCATCCAGAGAGAGGAAAGAGGAGGATGATTTTCCCCAACCTTTCGCCTCCTTTCACCCCTTCATGCCTATTACAACAGCTTTTAGGAATTCTGAATTCCCTTTAGATGTTAAGGAAAGTATGTTCTTATTGCTAGGTCTACTAGGTCTCCTCAGTGCAGTGCACACCATATTTAGAGCCAAGAAAGATTTCTAGGGAGGTTATTCAGAGATCTGCCCTGAAGTAGGATAGTAATGAGGGGCATGGAATGTAGGAGGACACAAGCCAGTGTTGGCTCCAATAGTTTAGCAGTTCACCCATGAACAACTACATGGGTAGTTTAGGTTATCACTTTAACAACCTGATAAAGTGGTGAAATGTGTCAAAGCTCCAGAGAGGCACGAACTTACACAATGCATTCTGTCCTGGCTACTGTTTACTGGACACTGCTCAATAGCAGACATCATTCCCAGGGGTGGAGAAAGGAAGCAGACCAGCAGGCACCATGGCCACACAAACTGCTGCTGAACCAGAGGAACAGCCAGTAGCAGTCAACTCTATACAGAAAAAGAAATCCAACATATAATCAGTTGACTGCATGAGGGATGAAGAGGAAGCAGAGCCCCCAAAACACGAGGAAGAGGCAGGGCCAGAGATAATCACCCAATCCCAGTCCTCAGGTGAGCTATGAGATATACAAATAGATTTCAGCCTCTAGTCAGGAGAGCCCCTTGTGACCTGGCTGCTCTAATTCTGGAATGCCATGGCCCTTGATATGAAACTGGATGGTGGTGAAGCCAAGCAGCTGGGATCTCTGTCCTGGAATATGGGCATTGACAAGATGATTGGGAAGAGCACAGAAACTCTCAGCCACTGGAGACAGTTTGTGTCAAGTGTGAGGGAAAGCTATTCTCTCAAGGATGATCTTACCTGGTCTCTCAGGGGACCCTTTGCTGTGGGATTGCTGAGGGTTGAAGAACAACAGGTACTGATGGCTACTACAAGTGCATTGTTGGCAATACCACACCAACCAGGACTCTGTGACCCCCATCCAGGAGATGATTTGAGAGCTGGAGAGCCAGGGAGTGGTCAGCAAGATTCGCTGGCCCTTTACTAGTCCTATAAGGCCAATGTGTAAGCTCAATGGAGAGTGGAGACTGACAATAGACTGTTGCCCCAGGGGTGGAAACACAGCCCAACTATTTGCCGTGGGCTGATCCAGGTTGCACTAGAAAAAGGCAAGGCTCCAGAACACTTGCAGTGCATCAATGATATTATATGGGGCAACACAGCAAAGGAGGTTCTTGAGAAAGGGGAGAAGAAAATCCAGATCCTCCTGAAGGCTGGTTTTGCCATAAAGCAAAGTAAACTCAATGGATCTGCCAAGGAAATTCAGCTTTTAGAAGTAAAATGGCAAGAGGGATGTCATCAGATTACAATGGATGTGGTAAACAAACAAGCAGCTATGTACCCACCAACCAGCAGAAAGCAAGCACAGGTTTTCCTAGCCCCTACAGGTTTCTGGAGGATGCATGTTATAGATTACAATCAGATTGTAAGCCCTCTGAATATTATGTGACATGGAAGAAGAATAATTTAAAGGGGGGTCCTGAAAAATAACAGGCTTTTGAATGATCTACACAGGAGATTGTTCATGCAGTAACCTTTGGGCCAGTCAGGATAGGAGCACATGTGAAAAATTTGCTCTACACTGCAGATAGGGAGAATGGTCTTTCCTGGAGTCTCTGGCAAAAAGTACCCAGGGAGACTTCAGGATGACCAGCGGAGTTCTGGACTCAGAGATACAAGAGATCTAAGGTGTGTTATACCCCACATGAAAAAGAGATCCTGGCAGCTTATGAAGGGTTTTGAGGTGCTTTGGAAGTGATTGGAACCCAAGCACAGCTCCTCCTGGCACCCTGACTGCCAGTGCTGGGCTGGATGTTAAAAAGAAAGTCCCTGCCAGTGCCACACATCATGGCAGTGATGCTACATGGAGTAAGTGAGTTGTGATGATCACTCAGCAAGCTCAATAAAAAATACCAGCCACCTAGGAATGTTGGAAATCAAGGAAGACAAACATTTTGGACTATCATCATCAGAGGAGGACGAAAAGGTGACGTACTGAGGAGGCTCCATCATATAATCAGCTACCAGAAAAAGGAAAACGGCCTCACCATGGACAGCTCCTGCTGTATTGTTGCAGTGTGATGTCATGGTTTGCCTCAGATACCCCAGGTTCCTCCCTGATAATTCCCTGCCAGGTGTGTCAATCATCCCTCCTTTCCACACCATGACCCCTGCTGAGGGCTGTCTGTCAATCTTGGCATTCCAGAAAGGGCGTCCAGTGATCAGCAGAGTTCAAAAGATGGCTCCACCCCTGGAGGACATTGGGCCATCCAGGTGCCATTTGTCCCTTAAGACTTCCCCCCCTACCTGGTTGGTGGGATCCCTATCCCTTCCCACCCCTTCTCCCCGGGGTTAAAAGGAACAGCAGCGACCCGGTTCAGGGAGTTCTGTTGGAGCTGTTGCTGGGTTCAGAGGCCTGTGGGCCAGGAATAAAGCTCTCGATCAAAGCCCTCCAACAGAACCCGACTCCTTTTCCTTCACCATCGCCTCGAAGCTTCTCTGCCAAAGGTAAACCTGAGCTCCTGCAAGCCTGGACTTGCCTTCAAGTGCCCAGCTACAGCATCCAGCTAGCCAAAGGTGTCTGTGAGGTGAAAGCACCACTGTTGCTGCCTTTTGGTCAAGCAGCAAGGGCCAGACAAGGTCAGGCAGGTCCCATTCGGTTATATTGGTATTATTATTCCAATACCATATCTTGGGGATAAATCAAAAATAGGAAGCTGCTATATGGAGTACTACATGGCAAGTTGCAGAAGCTACTACACAACAAGGTGGATCAAGTAAATTTGCAGACCTGAAAGCCATCCAGATGGCTTTAGATATCACTAAACATGAGAAATGGTCAGTGCCCTTCGTCTACACTGACCACTGAACACTATGTAGGGGTGGGTGGATCAATGGAAAAATAGAAACTTTAGTAGAACAGAGGTTAACCCGTCTGGGCTGCCGAAGATCGACAAGACATCACTGCTTGGAGAGAAAAGCTGGCTGTAAAAGCACATCACATAGATGTGCTTTTACATGCAGCTGTGAGCTGGGCTACTGAAGAACATCACAACAATGGACAGGTGGATTGGGTTGCCAAGATCAAAGTGTCTCAGGTGGATCTGAACTGGGAACATAAGGGTGAATTATTTCTGGCTCATTGGGCCCATGATGCTTCAGGTCATCAGAGAAGAGATGTAACAATACAGACGGGCTCAGGACTGAGGGGTGGACTTAACCACGGACACTATCTCCCAGATTACCGTTAGCTGTGAAACATGCACTGCAATCAAGCAGGCCGACTAAAGCCTCTGTGGTATGGGGAACAATGCCCAAAATACAAATATGGGGAGCCTTGGCTAGTTAGACTGCACTTCCACAAACCAGTGAAGGCAAGCGCCATGTGCTGACAGGGGTGGAATCCACCACGGGGTGACTGGAGATGTACCCTGTGCCCAAATACCATCTTGGGCCTTGAAAAGCAAGGACTGTGGTGATGTGGAGCCCCAGAAAAAGCTGAGTCAGACAAGACAATGGGATTAATTGCAAAAGTAGTCTCACAGACCCCTGGGCCAGAGAGCACTGTAGTATTGAGTAGGTGTCATATTTCTTACTGTGCATCAGCTTCTGGCATGGTCAAAAAACTGTGCACAGTTTGGGAGAGCCTCAGTGGGGCACTGAACTGAGGAGTAACATTCCTAAATCATGACAATACACCAGTGCTTACTGAATGGAAAAACATTTTAACTGCTTATTTATAAATCCTTATAATTTGTGTTTTCTTCTTCCTGTGCAGGGGCTGCTGCCACATCAAGTTCTTCACCAAATGGAATGCCAGGGGAATGCAGGTGACAGGAGGACTTGCCAAATCCCTTTGCACTTAATGGCTGCTGCAGGCCACTCTTTTTAATCAGTACTGAAAACAAAATATGAGGATCCATTAAAAGAAGCACACAAAACCAACCAACCACCCAAACCAAATACTGACTAATGTTTATAGGTTTCAATTAGATTTAAAAAAGTTACTCTGGGTTTTGAGAACCCATTAATTGGGATAAAACTGCAGTATTTTGCCACATTTAAATGTATTTTTAAATTTTGTTTAAATACATTATAAAAAAAAAGAAAACAGCTAAAAAATTAAGTATCATTATTAAGTACTGATGTATGAAGATTGCATTCAATCTGCTTGAAGTATTTTTTCATAATGGATTAAACAGGTATATGTTTTTGTATTTTCTTGTAACTGTTTTCCTGTGAAAACAACAAATATTTCATTTGTAATGCTTATTTTGAGCTTCTAGAAGGCTTCAAGAGAATGTGACCTTGTATAAGTTTATAGAAAAAAGTAATGAAAGATATATTAGGTTTTGCAGAAAATGGAGAGCTATTCAATGTATTGTACACATATAAGCAAAGACCTCTGAAATAAAATGGCGCAGTTTTTGAACTCCTGATTTTGTTTCTAATAGTTCCATTAACTAACCATAGTGTCTTCATGAAAATGACATCAAGCTACAGAATCTGTTGATAAATGATTAATTCAGATCCATTCTCTCTTTTAGCAGAAAGCAAAAGTGTGGTCCAGCATTAATGCAACACCTGTCAAAACAAAGCTGAATTTTGATTCCTGTTCATTATGGTAGTTTGAAAATGTCAAAGCAAGCTCCTAAAAATATTTGCTGACTGCTTGAATCAACTGCCTTGTGGTCAGATTGGTTGGAATTGAAACTGGAATAAATATTCAAGTGTTCTCTGCTTACATTGTGTCTGACTGTATTTTAATTGACCAAAATATTGTTACACCTGCTAAATGACACCTTACTGATGAGACTGCTAAAATACAATGATAAGCTTTGGAAGCACTGACTGTGTTAAGCATTACCAGTAACCTGGGACAGACAGGAATCATTGTAAAAATTTCAGTGAGGATATTATACTCAAAACAGAATGAGCAAGTATTCTCAGAAGGGAACTTTCTCCATGCTAAGACAGCCAGGTAGTAGAACTAAAGATCACTGCAACCAGTGCTATCCTAAAGAAAAACAGAAAGCAATGCAAACATAAATCTGAAGAGAATCACTACTGTGCATGTCATAACCACAAAGTTATTTAACCTGACAATTATCTTGCCCTAAACTTAAAGCCTCATTTAGTTTTCCATCTTTTTAAAGTCTAAGGATATTATTTTAAGTTACCTTCATGTGGTGGCATCCTGAATAGTATTCTGGAGAAGATCAGTGCCCACAAGAAGGCAGTGCAGTATAATTAAATGCTTGGATTTCTAGGAGAGGAAGAACAAAAACCATCACTACTTAATTACTGACTGGACAAGCTTATTAGCAGTGCTTCCAAAGCAACAGACTACAGGAATAATGAATGCAAAGCAAACTAGATGCACCTGGAATACTTTGTATTCTCAGCTGACAGTGGAAAAATGTTTCATCTTAGAAAGGACTAACAGTATTTTGCACACACAAACCGTCTTTAGGAGGATCTCTGCAGACCTGAGTCAGGAATTAAAACGTCTTCTGAAAGTCTAAGCACTCTTTCTGGAGTGGGTAGAACAAAACACAGCTAACAAAGCAAAAACTGAGGCATTGTCAAGTTGCTTGGGTTTTTTCAAGGCAACAAACAAGATGTTTGTGCTGTCAGAGTAACAGCTGCTTTTAAGATCTACTCTTCTTCTCTCAGAAGCATGACTGTTTTCAAAACACTGAGTTAAGTAGAAATCAAGTGCATACAAACTGGACAACTGGAACAAAACCAAAATATTATTCAACTATAGCCCAACACAGTAGTTCTGATCTGACTAGAAATCTTTGAAGTGTTCTCATTTCTTGTGAAAAGACACAACTTATTTCTAGGAAGTGCTTGAGGCAAACACCCACAAATGAAAAGTATCTTTTTTTAATGCATGTATTAAAAAAAGGTGAAGGAAGAAATGGAGACAGAAAGGAAAAAAGCAAACACATTCAGGGAGTAATGGTATACTTGCTAGGACACAATCCAAACACAGATCACTTATTCAGAACACGTGAGGCAGAAGCGACACTCCCCCTGTGAGAGAGGAGGGACTCCTTCTCCCTTTTAACAGGCTACAGCAAGAGATTGTCACTGCTTTGTGAGATCACACCAGCTAGCAAAAGGCAGCTTTTCTGTCAGATTAAGGCAAAAAGATCTAGTACAGCATCTTCCTTGCAGAATCTTGCTCTTGAGCCCCCTTCTTCAACTCTTCTCGCTTCTGGTCACAGGAAGAAAAAGCACATCCTGTCCACATGAGCCCATGCTGCATCCACTTTGTCTACAGTGACAGGAGGCACCTGTGATTCCTCTCCAAAGACATTTACATATAGAAGCCAGCTGAGAGGTGTACTATGGAAGCATAAGCTACACTGGGAGCATGGCATCATAACAAAACAGCAATTACAAAAGTTATCCTAAAATAGTAGCTTGCAATATCTGTACACTTTTATATCACAGAAGAACAGATGGAAAAACAAGACTCCTGTTTACTATAAAATGTGTTCCAAACTACTCAAGCAGCCACAGGCACCTCCCACTCTCAGTATACATGGCATCATTGAGTGGTGAAAGCAGAGTCACCACTGACACCAGTGAGAAGTTTCAACACCAGCCTTGGGGATTTTTAACCCCACAACATGAAGCACGTTGGGTCTGTCTGTTCTCACTTGCCAATGCCATTGCAGGGCCTCTGCTGTAAGGAAGGATATCAGCTGACAAAATGGTCCACAAGAGCTGAACCTCAAGGCCAGCAGAACCAAAGGCTGCTGACAATGGCCACGTGTCCTTGGAAATGGGGAGTTCCGTGTGCCAGGCTGGCCAGGATGTCACTGAGGAGCGGGACACGACATAGTCGGGGCAGAGGGATTTCACAATGGGCACAGGTAGGGAATGCCCCGCCCTGTCCCAATCCTGGCTCTGCTCATTTCCAAGTGCAGAAAGGAGCACCCCACCAACCCCAGTAGCTGCAGCTGTGTAAAACAAGGCCTGAGGGAGCACTCTGGTTTTCCTTAAGTAACCAGTTGGCACTCCTGGAAAAAAAGACATGGTGCAAAGGACAGCTACTGCCTTGAACTCTGCTGTCTTCCTCAATCCTTCTGTAAGGAATCAGCATCTCAAATCAAGCTGGAACAGCTTAGGGAGCATCCAGTTTCCTGCTGAAGTCGCAATAATGCACTGCAAAGCTCACAGGTTCACAAAAGCCCAGGAGACTGATGAGCAGACCAAACTGCTAGAGAGGTGGCAGAACAAAGCATCTTGTTGGCAATTCTTTTCAAAGTTGTGAACCTTTCCAAATCACACACAGAACACCATGATGAAAACAATCATTCAGCAAAATCCTTACATATCTGATTTAATCCTGAATTGTGGTGGTATCATGAAATCAACAAGTTACAGTTCCTCAAGCAGTAATGACACAAACTGGAGAAGACAAAGAAACCCATTGGGGTATTGAAGGTTCAGTAGACAATTTGTTAAGGCAGCTCCTTAGTGTTAGGTTGACAGGGACTGTGACAACTGAAATGTAAAATCTACTTACAGATCAATGCACAGTTTTACAAAAGACTGCTCTTAGGGATCCCCAAAAAGGGAATTAGTGCCAGATATTAATGACATGAGCATTTTTCGAGTTAACAAGAAGTACATTTAAATACTTATTGGGTTTAATGGACACATTTTCTGCATGGCCAGAGGCTTTTCCTTGTCACACCAACAAAGCTAGAGAAATACCTCCAGTTAAAAATAAAAATACTACTAAGATTAAGGATTCCTTTTGGGTTGCCAGTGGATAGAGATTCTCATTTCATAGCTGAAACTGTACAAAATTTATGAAAAAAGTCCAAGTTAATTGAAACTTATTCAGCCCATGGAGGTCTTACCCTAGCAGCAAGATTGACAGAGCAAATCAGAGCCTACAAAGACAAATGAGTAACATTTTCCAGGAAACCTCACTAAAGTGGCCAAAAGTGCTTTCCCTGCCACTGTTGAGAATCAGAATTCCAGTGGCTTTTAAAGAAAAAGTCATGCCACATGAAATGCTCTATGGAAGACAATTCCAAATTACAATCTTTTCTAGAGAAAGTTGTGTGATAGGAAATATGAATTTAGGTCCCTTTTTACCTTCCTTGCAAAAAGTACTCTCATCTCTGCAGAAATTTTGGGTATGAGCATCCCTGAGGACTTTGGATGCTCAGGTATATCCTAATCAACCTGGGGACTGTGTTATGTCATAAAGCACAACAACAAGGCACTTAAAGAAAAGTAGAAAGGACCATTTCAAGTACTCCTAAACACTGTTCCAGCAGTAAAAGGGGATGGGACCAGTGCATTCATACGTCTTCCCCCAAGGGCAGCCAACACACAAGAAACTGGAAGGGAAAATAGAGTCAGCCGGGAATATGAAGATTAGACTTGTAAAAGCATGGAAATATAACTTCTTTATGCAGTGTAAAATTAGTTAGAAGAAATTCCATAAAAAGTGAGATAGGTCATGAAGGGGTAACTATTAAAAATCCTCACTCTCAGCCCACCCTCACCCACAGCATTCCTGCATACTCTGTTATGCAGCAGCAGCCACCAGGCCATGAGGAGGTTCCCCAGCACAATTCACCCCATGACCCCCACGGCAGCATTCCTGGGGCTGCTGCACTGCAGAGCTGCAGCAGCAACACCTGACCCAAAATGGCAAAATGGACCCAAATTTCAGGGCTTAAGAGGTGACATTTTAATGAACTTCACTTGATGGAGAACAGAAAGGCAATGATGGCTCAGGTGTTCAATCAGAAAACACTTGAAAATCTCTCAGGTAGGGAATTAACATCATTGCATGGAGACAATTGAGAATTTGTAGAATCCTCTCTAAGGAAAAGGGGCATTCAAAGCCCCCTGTGAGTGTTCCCAAACATTTTCCTGCCTCAGACAATTTCATATTTTTCCCCAAAAGAAGGTTAAGGTTTTTGTGGTAACAAGTCTACCGTTTAAGCTAAATAAATAAATGGCAGAAAACTTAGGAAAAGGTCTTTATTCCAAGTTCCCAGAGATCTGTAAAGGAATCAAGATCTGAGTCTCTCTAGAAAGGCTGGTTGAGACAGACTGGTTTAAATATGCAAAGAAATGGACAGCATTTCCATAGGGCCACTTGAACCCAATTTCTCTTTAAAACCCATTGAAGTACCTTGACTCCAACACCACTCCACGTATTTTACAAAACTCTTGCAAAGATCTGGGTATTCCTTGGCTCACTGACAAGGGAAGGCCATGACTTAAAATCTGTTTTGAGAGCTGCTTCAGACGACAACTGAGAGCAGTTTATGTGCACTCCTCTGTAACCCTCCAAACCAAAGGCATTTGCTGACAGACTTGTCCAAACTTCAATGTCTTTCACCACTTAGGCAAAGATTTTGCATAAACAAGAAAAAGGTCAAAAAACACACCAAAACTTATAAAGAATTTCCATCAGCCAAAATCGATTCTTAAAATGCGCATAACTTCATAGTACAGGTAGTGGGCTTCCACCCTCTAGTGGACAAACTTAAGACTTGAAGAACAGAATTGACAGAAGAAATCCACTCCAAATATCATAGAAGAAACAATGAGAGAAGGACTTATAAATAGTGAGATTTCTTTATTGTTAACATTCAACACTATCATCTTTCAACTTCTTAAACTTACTAAACTTCTTTGAACTAATCCAACATTTTAAGAGATATTCTACGGCTCAGTGCTTACATAACCTACTGTTCAATACTAACTTAAAAAATCCTAAAACCTAATCTTCTACTTGAAATAAAAAATCCAGGGTCTTCAGATGTCATGAGGCTGAAGCAGATATCTGGTGCCAGTACTCCACTCACTGCTGGTCATATTCAGAAATGCGGCTCTGAATATGGGCCAGCTTTTTGTGGAGGTACAGGCACCTGCTCTTCATTTCAGAGTAGCTGGGGCTACCCTGTGAAGGAGAAAGAAAAATTAGGGCATGAAAACACTTCTGCAGAGTCTAGAGTCTGATGTCCTTTGCTTTAAAAAAGCCTTGAGGCAGACTCAGCAGTTACCATGGCCCTGCAGCTCTGGTGTCACACGTACCTGTTGTAACTGCTGATAATCTGCTAGGATTTGATGATGCAGCCTCTACAAGAAAATAAACATGAGGAATTTTTCTCCACCAGCATAAAATGCAAACTTAGGTAAAACACTAAAAGTTCACTCTGCCTGACTTTAGACATTTTCTTCTCTGTCAGCCACCATTCTTCTGGGACATTTGCAAGAACAAATCTCCCTCAACCAGCATCACCCAAGATCTGCAATTAAGCCTCTCAATAGGCAACAGAATGAGCCCATGCTCTAAGACTCTGCTTGGGACGCCTCTTCCCTTTCTGTTTCATCATAGACAGCTCAAACAGGGGCTTTTGGGCAGGGCCTTGCAAAAATCAGACCCAGCCCAAGCAGTGTCTGAGCATATATGCCAATTCCACCGGTTCTCTTTGTGTCTCTGAGCAGCTCCAGGGAATCCAAAACGCTGCTGTGATGATGAAGCACAGCCTTCATGGTTTTGTCCTTCTTTACCTGATAGGCTTCAGAGCCTGGTGTCAGAGACTTCCATTGCTCCTGAAACTGTCTAAATTTCTTTGTGGTCTTGTCAATCACAGAGTGTAAATTCCGGTATTCCTCATACTCTGCATTGAAGTCATCCTTGTAGCACTGGCGTTGCTCCAAGGAGACAATGGCTACGTATTTTCTAATGGAAAAAAAAATGAGACCATTTTTCTATGAGTGAACTCTAAGAGAACATTCCAGTATGTTTCTAGTCCATAAAACACATGTGTAATATTACACCAAGCACAGGGTAATGTCCAACACAGACACCCAAGCTTTGAGTCTGATGCTCTGGGACTGACAGTTTCTACTTTCAAGCTCATGTGCTTCAAGTGCATGTAGTTAGGTAACTCTAGGAATCTGCCACATTTCTATGACACTTAGTTACTTATAGTTTACATTGTGGAGGTTTTCTTCATTAGCAAGTGGAGCACACTTAAAAAACATTTCCTTTAATTTCAAATGTCAAAGGACAAACAAACCCAGCAGCCTCAGGAAGAGGAGATACATTACTAAATTATTATCTCTTCCTCTGTAGGAAAAGCTTAAATTAGTTGCATTTACTTGTGAAGATACATCTCTAAAACATATTTGTCAGGGAATGTATTTATGGAGTTGAGTGCACAGAGTTGGACTTTTGAGCTACATTCTTTACTGTCTAACACCAAAGCAGTGTTAATGATAATATTTGATTCTTCTAGTGGACAGCAGTTGCATCACTGACCATGGAACTGAGGCATTGGTAACACAGCCACAAAAACAATCTCTAGATCAGTCTGAAGCTACAACTACTATCCAAACAGCATCTGCTGCTAAAGAGGGAAAATTCATTATTGCTTAAAGCCACTGATGGGAGTCAAATATTCTTCAATCCCTTCTCCCTCAAATCAACAGATGTGAGGTTTATCAAACTCAAGATACAAATCCAATTGAAATGGCAATGAGAAGAATTGATACCACTTCCCAACACTCTCACACCAATACTTCTGCTCCTCTGGGCCTGAAGATCTTGTTCTTTTTGGATGACAAAAACACCTTTCACATGAGAATAAATAATTCAAACCATCCTGAGATTAATATTTACAAGCAGTAAATCCTCAACAAGATGAAGTTCAGTCCCAGGACGGACAACAGTTTGTGCCAAGGATGCATCCCAGGCCAGATACACCTGACTAGTGTGCAGGATGAGTTTGAAAAGAAAACTACAGATGCCTTGCAACATTTTGGGAGGCACCAGAGCAATGTGACCCAGGGCCCTGCCGCGCCTGCTCCAAAGGCCACAGCTGCCCCAGAGCCCCAGAGCTGCAGGAGGCCTGACTGCCCTTGACAACATCCCTGCTCTCACACAAGCTGGCAGCAACTTCCAATCTTTTATACCACACACACACACACACACACACACACACACACACATGCTTCTCCCTCCCCTCCTGCACTGCAAATTCGATGAGGGGATGCAGCACCACTGCTGCAGCTGAGCCTGTGCAAGTGCACTGCAGGAAGGGAGGGCCCGTCCAGGCCTAACCCACCTCGGTGTTCATCTCTGCTCTGAGCTTTCCAGGCCCAAATAAATCTGCTCAAACTCATCCTTTTAGCACAGGAAAGAGCTGGACACTGCATCCCACTGAGAGTGGCAAGAGTTAATGGCTACTTTGCTCACCTCAAGTAGTCTTGTTGGTCGCTTATTGCAGAGCATGGGGAGGCAATGGAAGTCTCTTTTCTTGTTCCTGCAGAGAAGCAGAATTTTGACACCCGTCATCAGGAGATCTTCAAAAGGTCAAAAGATCCCCATTGGACAGTCTAGAAAAAGTCCTTCAGTGTTCTTCTCATAGCAAATTACTCAGAAGGATTAACAACTTTTAACAATAGGGCACATAAGACCTTCTCCAAAGTAGCCCTGCCTGGGAGGTAGATAGAGGGAATGGCCACTGTATTCTACAGGTTGTGCATTCCCACAGTGTTAGCCCCAGCTCAGCTTTTCCTATTTGAAGGCATGAGGCGGCATCTGCACAGCCATCTGCACAGTCACACAGAAAATTATGCAGCTTCAAAAGACAACAGCTTGAGAGAAATCAATGTCGAGGTTCCAACAAAAAAGAAAGAAGAAAGCTGAAGTTCTTTTACTGCCGTGTTTCTATCCCCACTTCCCTGCTAATTCCAGAGGCCCACAGTTCCAATGAGTGCCTGCACTCTTGTCAGCAGGAAAGCCAGTTCCACTCTCTAGGGCTTACTGGCACTAAGGCTCCAATACCCAGCAGTCAAAACTCAGTGCTTCTCATTAATGTGGCAGGATGGGGCAGGAAACAGCTCTGCATTTGTGACTTGCCCTTTGCCTCTTGGGAAGCATTGCACACATAACCTCGAAGCCCTCTTTCCTAAGAAATGTGGAAGAATTACCATGATAATAAACAGAACTGCCATAAGGAAAAGTCAGCTGAAACAGGAAGGAATACTCAGGAGCTTGGAAATCCCTCTCTGCTTTCTATTTCAGGTTTTGTGTCAAGCATAAAAATCCCACATATTCCTTTCCATTCCTTATCAGCTTCCATTGCCATTGTTTACATAAAGTAATTTTGTTAAAACTCAGCCATTCTTGACAATTTCTAAGCTACCTGAGCTTCAATTCTTGAGGAAGGAGCTGTTGTGTGATCGTCGACTTGCTTTTGTTGATTTCCTTTGTATAGCAGAAGTATAAAAAGAAGTGTACAAGTGGTAATACAACTGGACAGAAATACTAATAGTCACTGTATGTTCAATACAATTTGGAAGAACAGCTTTGCTGTGAGCATTTCATTTCCAAAAGTGCATTTCCTCTCATGGCTCAGTCCATATGAAAGCTTCCTAAGCCCCAACTTGAAACACAGAACATATTTTTCCTTCATAGCTGGGCAGAATTTGGGAACTGGTTCTTCAAGAAAGCTGCTCATGTGTTTATAGATTCAAGCAGAAATCCTTCCAAAGGCATTCCAAGGTTTGCAGGCACCGTGTGTATGTCCAGAAGAAATGTGGAAAGACCATCTCAAAGCGCCTGTTTCTACAAGCACACCATCATTTACAAGAGGCATCTGCACACTCCAAACCTGCCTCCAGGCTAAACTCAACTTGTCATTTGCAAGGTCAAACTCCAAAGGAGGCAACCCCCAGATTTAACAAAGCAACGGAACTCTGCCCTGCTGGGTGTGTCCCTGTCATCAGAAATCAAGTGTTCTTTATGTGTTTCTGTTTAGCTTTTCAATGTTGTTTTCAGTATGTACTACTTCCACAGCTTTTGAAGAATGAAATTCTGCAGCTAGGATAGAGAGGAACTCCCAGCCCAGTTCAAAGTAGAACTCCAGGAAACCACAGCCTGCGTTTTGTAGCTTTTGAAGTTTCCATGAAAAGGTGGAGTTCAACAAATAGCCATGGAATCCCTGAGATTTGGTTTCAGTCAACTAGTCTGCAATAAATTTGGGACAGGTTTCTGCCTTCATCATGCAGTCTTGAAAATCTGCTGATTGAAAAAGTGCAGTCTCAGTCAACACTTGTCATTTTACTAGAAATCAGATGGAAAGAAAAATAATCCATTTCCTCTGGCTTCTAGTGTCTGGCTCTTCCTTTTAACCAGCTTCTCCCAAAAGAAACCTATTTAAAATTCATTTGTTCTTGATTGGTTTTGCACTACTTTGAGAGAAAATTTCTAAAAATCTATGTACTTTTAGAGAAGGTTCCAGCCACACAAGTTCTGGGCTTTGCGGTTTTTAGCTTTTAAACCAAGAGTTACAATGTAATATAATGGGGAAAAAAATAAAAAAGTCTTGATTTTTCATGACCATCCAGCAGAGAGAATGGTATAGCAGTAATGTAGAGCAGTGCCTTCGTGTATCCAGCGCCTGCTTTCAAAGCTCCTTTTCACAAGGTGCAAGAGCACAATTAACTATTTCAGAATGCTGTCAAAGAAGGATGTTCCCATAAGATAAGCCACCACAACAGGAATTTGAAAGAAGCACAATTGGCAAGAATAAAAGCACAAAGCCTTTGCCTAACAGAGGTGAGGGTTTGGAATTAAGACACCAGACAAAAACCTTCACTGTAGAGACTGTGGGTAAGGAAAATCAGTGCTTGCATGGCTTCTAGCCCAAGATGTGGGGACAGCTGTGACCACCCTGTGGATTCTCCAATCTTGGAAAGTATAAACGTGGTACCTCCAGAGAGACTAGGGGATCCCCACCACTGAGAAGACCAAGGGTGAAGAAGGACAGGCTGGATAATAGAGAGTCCATGTGGTGATGATATCTCCCCGCTTAATGTCTCTCTCTTCCCTTCACCCTGCCTCTCTTCTCTCTTTTCTTTCTATCTCCCTAGTTTGCATTTACTATTCAATAACATTTTTACTATTGACTGTGAAAAAGGGTCATGCTTGCACCTTAATTTGGGCAGAAGCTTCTCTTCATAACCAAATCTTTACACCACAGTTATCCACACAGGAGTCAGGAAAACCAGCACATCAATACCTTCATTGAAATCCAAGTTGTGCCACTGCTTCAGCCTCCCCAGTTCATTTTTCTTCCCACTTGAATTGGGGATCTCCTCCTGCTTCCTGGCAGGTCCTGGGATCATGGAACTCTGAAATTTCTCTGTTGGTTGCACCACATGGGTGCACGGGGAAACAGAGCCGGCACTTGGAGACATGTCCAAAGAGAACAGAGATGTGGAGGGCAGAAGGAAGGAAGAAAAGTGGCCACCAGCTGCTGGCTGGACATGACTGGGCTGGTGGGCAATTCTCCTCTTCTTGCTTGTCACAGGACTGGTACAGTCAGAAGCCAGAGGCTGTTTCTGCATCAATAACAAAATAATTCATTCATTAACCTATGATCAGGATCAGACTTTGCTCCCAGTCTGAAAAAGCAGCATTTCTGAACTGGGCCAGTTTGAACACACATCTTTCTTCACTAAAAAGAACATTCAAACCAGAAGTTCTGCAGGTAAATAAAGGCTCTGTCTCATTCCTACATTCCCATCTTAGCACTCAGCAAGTCCTACTTCAAGTCTGTAGCTAAAATTCTTTGGGAGAAAGACACTCCCTTCAGGAGCTCCATCAAAGGCTTCCCCAAATGGGAAGGTCCTGCACATCATTCACATGACAATTTTGCACCACCAGCAAGTCTGCTAAAATTTACCATACAGTCCAGAATGTTAAAAATGCACAAAATACCTGAGCAGGTCTTGCTGGAGCATCTCTCTCAGAAGGTGCCAGAGATGTTGCTTGACTGGTGTTGGTGCTGTTCTGAGATGGAGCTGATTTTCTGCATGGATGGTCCAATATTTCATGTTACAAGGCCTAAATATCAACTGTCAAAATTCGTTCCTTGCAGGGAAAACAGAGTCCTTCAGCGTCAGGACTCAAGGAAACAGCATGAAGGTGAGTTGAGGGAGGTTTAGGCAGGTTATCAGGAAAACATTCATGGCCCAGAGGGTGCTTGAGCACTGCAACAGGCTCCCCCAGGCCAGTGGTCACTGCAGGAAGCTTCAAGAAGTCTTTGGACAAAACGCTTGGGAATCTGGTGTGCTCCTCATGGTGTCCTGTGCAGGGCCAGGATCCTGGCAGGTCCCTGATACCTTCACCATATTCTAACAATCTAAGCTTCATTAACCAGGGATTTTTCTTTTTTCTTTTCTCTGAGAGACTGAACTTACCCAGAAAGTATTAACTTCAACTTCTGTCTGTCTACTTCAGTGTAGCCAGGCCAATCAGTCTGAAGGGTTTGAAATAGATGTTCCTTCAGACTGAAGGAATTATCCTTTGCATTCCACTTGGCTACCTACAAGCAGACATGTAGGAAAACAAATCTTTATTATGCTTGCTGCATGCAAACTAGAGAAATATGATTGGTCCTGAACAGCTGCTTGTGAGAACCCTGTCTCAATTAATCAATGTGCACATGCCTATCTGTATTCCTTTGAAATGAATTGAGGATCATACCTTCCTCAAGACAAATAGAAAGTCACCTCCAAAAAGTAAATTGAGGTAGTAAAACCCGAAGACCACTGATATCAAAAGTGCAGGTTTAGATTTCATCCCCTGACACCTGCTCAGAGTTCCACAGAAAAGTCCATTGGAAAGTCCCCATCAATTTGACCCCTGAAACACACTGAATAACTCATCTAAGACACCACTAACATCTGTCACAACTTTGACTTTTCTTCTTGAAAATATGATAAACATTCATAATTTGGGTCTGTGTTGATGCCTGTCTGCCCACAGCGGAAAAAGAAATGTAAAAGTAACAAAGATACCCAGAATCAGGGATTCACTTCTTCGAAGCTGAACTCAGGTTGTGTGTGTTGGAAGGGAAGCAAGTGTGTGTGTATGAGATCTCAGCAAGCTCACATTGTCCATTTGGGATTTATACAAAATAAACCCCCACTTGCTCTGATATCTACAAAAGCCTGAGCACAGCATCTCAGGCTACAGGGCTGCTCACACAGAACTTTCAGAATGCAAACCTAGACCCTGAGGGAGTTCACACCTCCTACAGCATACTGACACCAGAGAAATCTCATCAAACCTTGCAATGGAACAGGAAAAATGTTTCCATCCATTGCCTTCTTAGGAGCTGAGCTTTGAAAATGTATAATCAACTTGAAATCTAAATGGGCTACTTCAGTTGGGAGGGCAGAACATGACCCTCATTATATTGTGAATATTTTCAGGGTGAAAAAGCCCTGCCACTGCCCTGGGCAAACCTCGCAACAAACTTCCCAGGTTTAGGGAATGAGTTCTTAAAAGTCACTGTGGGATCAACTGAAACTGTATTGAATTTTCCTCCCTTGACTAAGTTCCAAGACACTGTTTTCCTAGCTAAAGAGGAAATGTTCCCACTTGATATATTAATGCCAGCATAATTCAGCAACACTCTAGGGGAGGAGGGAATTTTGAAAAGGGAATGAGAGAAATATTGCATCTTTCAATGCATGTGCATCCTATTGCTGGCTGTGAAAATGAAATACCAGTGGAATTCAAAGGAGCACTGGAGAAGTTATTGAATAATTGAGTTCCAAGAAGAGGGATATTTAAACAACGTGACAGCAAAGAAATCCTCTGCTCAAAGTTTGGCTACCATCTTTATCATAGAGGATGTGCCTGAAACACCTCTGGAAGAAAATCCCCACAGATCCCGGAGAAGCCAAGTACCATTGAGAGGCCACTAACTGTGTTCAAATGAAATACTGGCCTCTGCAGTTCCTGAACTCTGGAACTTCTTCCAGGAAATTTTAAGTGCAGCCATAAACCATTTCACACAATCAAGGAACCCCTGTGAAGTTACTCCATGAAGCAGTTAAACAGTGCACAGAAAAGAAAGAGAATGGAATAAGGCATGAGGAGCAACAACATTACAAAGTGTTACTCATTGCCAGCCATTCTAGCAAAACAGCAATGCCCCAAAATTTTCAAGTTTTCTTTCTTTTTGTCACATGGACCTGCAGCATGAGACCTCTGGATGAAGTTGATGGAAAAACTTAACAGGGAGCATTTCCAAACTTATTCTTCCAGATCCAATTTAAAGAGTAGAGGAACAAGTGACAATTAGGAGCAAAAGAATAGCATGGTGGAAATAATGCTGGCACAAACTCCACAATCTCACCTGCTGAAGGATCTTGGCAAGGGTGCCCTTGTCCTTTTGCATGACTCCATCTCTCTTCAAGCGAGCAAGTAGCTCTGGCTTCTTGTATGTCCTCAGAGCAAGTAAATGAATCACCCTGTCCCTGTAGGGTCGCCGATAAACAGCACTGCAAGGATTCTGTTCATTCTCTGCAGGCTTCTTGGGCTTTGTTCTCTTGTCCTCAGGGGCAGGACATGAAGTGTGTGATTTGGCTCTTCTCACATCTGCTTGTTTTCCCAAAGGAAAGGAAAACAGAAAAAGAAGTGTCAAATGGGAAGTTGGCAGAAGGCAAAAGAGTTGATTTACAATGATGATGGATATTCTTGGGGACAGAGCTGAGTTTGAATATCCTTGTGGAATTCCTTTGAACTCACATATTCTCTGATTCTGTGAAGAAACCTAGTCCCTAACTGGTCCTGTATGGAGCATGTTGCAAAGGCACCCTGTACTCTACCAGCAACCAGACCTGTCTCACCTGAGATTTTTTGTGCCAGCCTAAAGCAGATGTGATAAAAATTCTACAGTTGACTCCCTAATGCCAGTTCTCACACCCCAGTAACTCAATGTTAAATATTCCCTTAGGATCTCTGTAGATCACTATCAAGAATCACACAAACCATCACCGAAATGTAAAACAGAACATCCCCAATGAGAAATTCAGAAGTCAACTTTTGTCTCTCCAAAAGCCACTATGTTGCCCAAAAATGCTCTGCACTAGGCTAAGGCAGAGCAAGAGCTGCACTTGCAGTGGCAGGGATGTCCCTGCAGGCAGGTGACTGCAGCCACAGCCAGGTCAGAGCCTGTTTTTCTCAGGGCAGCTGGCTGGGCCTGGCTCAGCTCACTGCTGCAGGCAGCACCACTGAGTGCCTGGAAGGGGAATGTGCACCTGGTGTCTGCCTGGAGCCAGGCTCCTTGGGGAAACAGCACTCAGAACACATTAATACAAATGGCACCTCCTAAGCACACTGAGCTGTGTGGGAAATGCTGGTATTGGTGGGCAAGATGACATCAATATCTTCCTTTCAATATCCTTGAGAAGAGCCCAATGTAGTATTGGGGCAACATTCACTTATTAATGACCAAGACAAATAAATCAGTCAAGTATGGTTTCCATCTTGAACTTATGAAATTCTCTATGCAACTTCCTCAAAGTCATTTTCTTTCAATTTTCCAATTAAATTTCAATGGTTAAAGACAGTTGATAGGTCTTCCAAAACAAAAAGCTTAGCTTCCAAGTCTGTGAATTTAAGTGCATAAGATGGTAAAAATCTTGACCTCCATGCTCCAAATTCCAACCCATCAAACAGTATGGGAACAACGGACTGGCAGGCTTTCTCAGGGGAAAACAAACCAGTGGCTGAATGCAGTGACAAGAGACTGCAAGTCTGACCTGAGGCCAAACCAACTTCAGGTTGAGATCTCTGAACACAAGAGATCCCGTTTCCAATGAATATGCTGCAAAAATAAATGACCAAGTGGAAAATATTACGGATATTGAGCAAAATATGAAAGCCAACCATACCTCCAAGTGGGTTATACAATTTGACAACCTGTGCGCTTCCACTGTGCAACACCTCACTGGTATTTGGCTAAAATGAGAAAGAAATATTTTGTAAAATCTTCAGCCTACTCTTTATTACTGCTGATTAACTAGGCCATCCATTTTAAACAAGAGCTGTATTTGCAAAGGTTTGCTGTCTCATCACCAAAAAGATCTGCTTTGACACAGTTCTCCCTCTGAAAGCAGCCAGCTACAAAAGTGCCCTGAGAGAGCAACCCTCAATTAGCCTCTAATGCAGCCAAGCCCTCCAGTAGCAAGTCATCCTTTCCCAATTGCTGGAATTTATAGGCACCGGCTTCCCTTGAAATCAAGTGCCTGAGTACAAGTGACCTGGTCAGTGCTAAGCTAAAAATCCAGAGAGGATCACAAAGGATTTAAAAGTCAGGGCAGCACCTGACACTGGGATTTATTTGGCATTAAGGAAGAACATCTTGGAGTCAGCTCCAAGAATAACTTCAACTGCAAAAAGATGAATTTCAACTGTAACAGGCACCAAAACCCTTTCTCTTTTCCTCAGCTCTAGATGCAATTATTTCCATAGATGTAAAATATTTTATTCTAAGTTATAGGAAATAGTTTATCCTAAGTTAGTCAGAGATTATAAAATTTGGGTGCCTGGCTGAACTCATCATTTAGTACAGATTATGACATGTCCCATTGGAACTCAAAATCACTCAAATGTCTATTGACACAAGCATATTTTTTACCAAAAACAATTACTGCCATCCATCTGCCTAATTTGGAAGGCAAAATTGGCTGAAGAAAATCTTAAAAGCCATGATAAATGGACTGAAACTTGTGGACTAATTACCATGAGAAGGGAGACATCACTACACAATAGAATATAAAATATTACTCTATGGAAGGAATTCTGCAATTAAGAACAAATGAAAATAAATTTCTATGCTTACTAAAAGTGTATCAATAATTAGAAAAGCTTTGAGATGAGGTACATGTAGCTGCAGTTCTCCACTAGGCATGACAGCTAGGAATAAATAATGGCTATTCCTTATACTTTAAAAAAAATTTAGAAAGTTTCCTTTATCCTTACGTGTTCAGTGAGTGCCATACAAACTTGGAATCATGAGAAATCCATGCATTTTGGCCATGAGCCATGTCCAGAGCATGAATTTCCTGAGTGTCACAGCATGGAGAATATCTGACTTTCACTGGGACCTCCTCTGTATCATCCCTGAGTGCCACTTGCAACCGTGAAATCAACTTCCCACTTCCACTGGCACCTTCTCCATATCATTACCTGAGAGCCACTTCCTGCAGACAACCTCCCACTTCCACAAACACCTCCTCCATGTCATCGCTGTGAGTCGCTTCCCCCCAGGCAGCTGCCTCAAAGGGGCCCTTGGAGCACCACTGGGGCCCCAGCCCTGCCCAACAGGTCCCGTGGGCTCAGCAGCACCTGACACCAACACCATGGCCAAGCCCCCCCCTGCTGCCAACCCACAGAGCCCCACACCTGCCCCTCACCTCTTGCTCCTGGCACCTCTGGCTCACCCTGACGGGCATGGCAGTGCTGGTGGGGACCCTGTGGGACGCAGTGCAGATTGGGGCCCTGCGGAACTCACTGGATCCTGCCCAAGCCCGCAGCTCTGCCATCCCGCTCTGCCTCAGCTGCTCCAGCTCCCACACAAACACTGATCCTGCTGAAAATCTGCACAATGCAAAACATTTCTTAGAAAAATGTGTTCCTGGATGCTTGTCCTTTGTGGTTTCAAAGACTCATCAACAAGAAAGGAGATGATTGCCATGAAACAAGAAGTAGCCAACAAGCTGGAAGCGATAGCCAGGCCTTGGAAAGGCAGGTGACTTCTTGCCTGAATTGCCTTGTTGAGGTGCAGGGCTTCACGGGCTTCACTAACCTCAGACACAGGGCCGGTTAGCAAGGCCTGGGAAGAGGGATGCAATACTCATGGTGGACACAAAGAAAGCAGAATTTATGGACATAAATAAGGACATTTGGCAGAACCCCTGAAAAAAAGAACAAACTGATAAGAGCAATGCAGCAACTGTGCTGAATCAGCTCTGTCCGGGAAAAAAGGCCATTCCAGCTTTTTACACAAGAAACCTCACTGTGAATAAGGGGAGATTGGGCATGCAGAATAATGAGCATAAGAAGTGAGAGGATCATTACCAAACAGCAGAAAGTATACTCATTTTGGAGAGAATTAGGAAAACTTAGAGTCAATGAACACTAATTGCTTTCTTTGCTCAAATGTATAAACACTGAAATGTTCTGGTTGTTGTGCTGTTGCCTTTGTGAATTTGTCCCTGAGCCCCCCTTTCTGCACAGAACTGTAAATAATTACCTCCACTCACTGGGTGGATTGGGCTCTTGAATAATGGGTGCTGCAACCAGCCAAGCTGGAACAACCCTCGCTGTGGCTCTGACACCCCCGCTCTCGCTGCAGCCACTGAAGGCTCTGAGTGGTCCTGCCCTGTGCCAGTGACAATGGCCACGTGTCCTTGGAAACGGGGAGTTCCATGTGCCAGGCTGGCCGGGATGTCACTGAGGAGCACAACATGACGGAAGTCGGGGCAGAGGGATTTCACAATGGGCACCGGTAGGGAATGCCCCGCCCTGTCCCATCACTGACTCTGCTCATTTCCAAGTGCAGAAAGGGGCACCCCACCAACCCCAGTAGCTGCAGCTGTGCAAAGCAGGGCTAATGAAGTGTTTCTGCACAGAAGTGCTGCACTTGGCTCTCTCTGAGGCAAAGGAGCAGCTCAACACCTCTAACCAGGGCAGCAAGGTGCAGCCCTGTCAGCTCGGGGCCACTCTGTCGTGGGCCCGTCAGTCTGTGAGGCTTCCAGCACATACACAATCACTCAAATATCATCTCTTTGACACAACCCCCCAACCTTTCCTCATCCCAGTCTCCTCAAAGGAAACAAGCCAGCAGCATGCCCAGGCCCCCATGTGCTCTGCAGGAGGAGCTGACATGGAAAGGCCAGGGAGGACCATGAACACAATTCCAGGCTGACAGTTGTGCTGACTGCAGGTCCCCATTGGAATTATTGACACATCTGGAGAAATGTTTTATACTCAGCTTCTGATCATTTGACTTACATTTTCCCCATACTCAAGCTTACTCCTGATCTCAGTCAGCTGGCAACATAGAACCCATAACAGGGAGAGGGAATAAAACATGCCATTGAGAATGGCTTGAATATTAGCATGCAAAGCTCATTTTCCATTGTCACAAAATATTTTCTTTGTCTTCAAGGCCATATCCATATGCACCCATGTTTGGTTTCCTGGTTGCCACAGTCAAAGAGACAGTGTAGTTTTGGGGACAGAAAGGAAGGTAGCAATTTACCAAACATCAGAGCTAACATATTTAAAATAACTGTGTCCCTTTTTGGGAATGACTGGATTGTGATGGTTATGGATCCCCAGTTATGGACTGTTGGAAAAACTTTTGTATGAACCTTGAAGGGAATCTCATGAGGTGTTACCCTCCGGAAAGTCCAACAGCCTTTCCATATCTTAAAAAGACATTGATGACAACCCCGGTTCTGGAGTTACCAGATTTGACTGATCCCTTTGCACTATTCGTACATGAGTGCCTTTGCCTTGTACAGTAAATCCATATTTATCTCAAAGACTGGGAATGCAGGAAAGAATCCCTTGGAAAAAGCATATTTCCTAAAAGAACATCTAAACATTGTCTCCAAGGGATGAAGAGTGTCCTTGAGAGCAGGAGCCACCACAGTCCTGATTGATAGAATAGACTTGAAAACACATGGGAACAAATGTGTCAGTTTATGTGCTGCACATGGTAATGTCTGGTGTAGAGCAAAAAGGAGCTCACTGGTTTTCCTAAAGTAACAGGGGGTACTCCTGGAAGAAAAGATATGGTGCTAAAGACAGCTACTGCCTTGAACCCTGCTGTGTTCCACAATCCTTCTGCAAGGAATCAGCATCTCCAATCAAACAGGGACAGCTTTGGGAGCATCAAGTTTCCTGCTAAAGTAGCAATAATGCACTGCAAAGCTCAACAGTTCACAAAAGCCCAGGAGACTGATAAGCAGACCAAACTGCTGGAGAGGAGGCAGAACAAAGCATCTTGTTGGCAATTCTTTTCAAAGTTGTGAACCTTTCCAAATCACACACAGAACACCATGATGAAAACATTCCTCAAAATCCTTAAATGTCTAATTTGGTCCTGAAGGGTGGTAGGTATCAAGAAATCAACAAGTTAGGGTGCCTCAAGCAATAATGAACCAAACTGGAGAAGACAAACACAAAGAAACCCATTGGGGTATTGAAGGTACAGTAGACAATTTGTTAAGGCAGCTACTTAGTGTTAGGCTGACAGGGACTGTGACAACTGAAATGTAAAATCTGCTTACAGATCAATGCACAGTTTTACAAAAGACTGCCTTTTTGGATCCCAAAACAGGGAAGTAGTACCAGATATTAATGACAAGGACATTTTTCTGAGTTAAGAAGAAGTAAATATAAATATTTATTGGGTTTAATGGACGCATTTTCTGCATGGCCAGAGGCTTTTCCTTGTCACACCAACAAAGCTAGAGAAATACTTCCAGTTAAAAATAAAAAATACTACTAAGATTAAGGATTCCTTTTGGTATGCCAGCAGATAGTGATTCTCATTTCATAGCTGACACTGTACAAAATTTCAGCAAAACACTTCCAGTTAAATGAGATTTATGCTGCTCATGGAGGTCTACCCCAGCAGCAAGACTGAGAGAAAAAAATCAGAGCCTACAAAGACAAATGAGTAAAATTTTCCAGGAAACATCACTGAAGTGGTCAAAAATGCTTCCCCTGCCACTAATGAGGATCAGAATTCCAGTGGCTTTTAAAGAAAAAATCATCCCACATGAAATGCTCCATGAAAGATCTTACCACGATCCTGTCCCTGCTAGGGTCATGTGATAGGAAATGAAAATTTAAGTCCTTTTTTACCATTTTTGTGAAAAGCGCTCTCATCTCTGCAGAAATTTTGTGTATGAGCATCACTGATGACTCTGGATGCTAAGGTACATTCTCATCAACCTGGGGACTGTGTCTTATATCAGAAAGCACAGTAACAAGGCACTTAAAGAAAAGTGGAAAGGACCATTTCAAGTGTTCCCAAGCACTCCTGCAGCAGTAAAAGGGGACGGGACGAGTGCGTTCATACACCTGCCCCCAAGGAAAGCCTGCCCCAACACATGAGGAAGTGGAGGGGAAAATAGAGTCAGACACGGATTTGAAGATTGGACTTATAAAAGCATAAAAATTACTTTTTTTAATGTGTACAAACAATTAGAAGAAATGTCATAAAAGGAAAGATGAATCATGAAGGGGTAACTATGAAAAATCCTCACTCACAGCCCACCCTCACCCACAGCATTCCTGCATACTCTGTCAACCAGCAGCCACCACCAGGCCATGAGGAGGCTCCCCAGCACAATTCACCCCATGTCCCCCACAGCAGCGTCCCTGGGGCTGCTGCACTGCAGAGCTGCAGCAGCAGCCCCTGACCCTGGCAAAAAAGCATCCAAGTCTCAGGGTGTAAGAGGTGACATTTTGTTGAACTTCCCTTGAAGGAGAACAGAAGGGCAATGATGGCTCAGCTGTTCAATCACAAAAACACCTCAAGAGCTCTCAGGTTCGGGGGCTCACAATCATGGCATGGAAACAACTCAGGAATTTGTAGAATACTGTCCATGAAGAAAGAGGCATTCTCAGCCCTACTGAGTGTTCCCAAATGTTATCCTCCTTCAGTCAATTTCCTATTCTTCCCCTAAAAAGGTTATGGCATTGATGGTAACAGCTCTACTGTGTCAGGTAAATAAATAAATGGCAGGAAACTTAGGAATAGGACTTTATTTCAGGGCCCCATAGCTCTGTGCATGAATCAACATCTGTCTCTCTCTAGACAGGCTGGTTGTGACAGAGTAGTTTAAAATATGCAAAGAAATGGACAGCATTTCCATAGGGTCACTTGAACACAATTTCTCTTTAAAACCCATTGAAGTACCTTGTCTCCAACACTTCTCCATCTGTTTTACTGAACTCTTGTAAAAGATCTGGATATTCCTTGGCTCACTGACAAGATGAGGCCATGATTTACAAGCAGTCCTGAGAGCTGCTTCAGCTGACACCTTAGAGCTGCCCATGTGCACTCCTCTGTAACCCTCCAGAATGAGGTCATTTGGGGACAGCGTTGACCAAACCTCTATGCCTTCCACCACTTAAGGCAAAGATTTAAATTAACAAGAAAGGTCGGAAAACAGGCTTATTCTAATCATAAAGAATTTCCATTTGCTGCAATCTTTTCTTAAAATGTGCACAACTTCACAGTAGAGGTAGTGGGCATTAACCCTCTACAGATAAAACTCAGTCTTGAAGAGAAGAATTGACCAGAAGGAAGACACTCCCAATATGATATAAGTGACAATAGGAGAAGGAGTTAACAATCATGAAAACTCTTTATTACTAAAGTTCAATACTAACTTTTATAATCCTAGAAGCACTAATCCTACGTTTTAAACAAATAATCATCTCCTCATTGCTAACTTGAAGAATCCTAAAACAGCTAATCTTCTCTTAAAATAAAAAAGCTGGAGTTAATAGATGTTCCCTTGCTGATGCAGACGACTGGTGCCAGGACTCCACTTGCTGCTGGCCAATTTCAGATACTCATTGCTGAATGTGGAACAGCTTTTTGGGGAGGTACTGGCACCTGCTCTTCATCTCAGAGTAGCTGGGACTACCCTGTGAAGGAAAAATCAAAAGACAATTAGAGCATACCAACATTTCTGCAGAGTTTAGAATTTCACGACCTTTGCTTTAAAAGAGCCTTGAGGCACACTCAGAGGTTACCAAGCCTGGCCAGTTTGTTTTCTTCATGTAAAACAGAAAAAATACTCTCAGTTAGACTTTTGAGCTATTTTTCTCTGTGAACTTTGCAAACTGAGGCTGTTGTAATACAGACCTAAAACCAAACTCTAGACATATCTGAAACCACCACAAAAACAACCCAAAGCACATCAGCTCCAAAGGAGACTAAAACTCATTAATGCTTAAAGCCACTGATGGGAGTCAAACCTTCTTCATTCCCTTCTCCCTCAAATCAACAGATGTGAGGTTTTTCCAGCTATTGATAGAAATCCAAGGTGACATGGAAATGAGAATAGTAGATGCCACTTCCCAACACTCTCACATCAATACTTCTGCTCCTCTGGGCCTGAAGACCTGGCTCTTTTTGGATGACAAAAACTCCTTCCACATGGGAATAAACAATTCAAACTGTACTGAGATTAATACTTACAAGCAGTAAATCTTCAACAAGTTGAAATTCAGTACCAGGACTGAAAACAACTTGAGCCGAGGATGCATCCCAGGCCAGATGCACATGACTGGCATGCAGGATAATTTTGAAAAGAAAACTACAGATGCCTTGCAACATTTTGGGAGGCACCAGAGCAATGTGACCCAGGGCCCTGCCATGCCTGCTCCAAAGGTCACAGCTGCCCCAGAGCCCCAGAGCTGCAGGAGGCCTGACTGCCCTTGACAACATCCCTGCTCTCACACAAGCTGGCACTAATTCCCACTCTTTTACACCACACACACACACACACACACACACACACACACACACACACACACACACACTCACACACTTCTCCCTCCCCTCCTGCACTGCAAATTCGATGAGGGGATGCAGCACCACTGCTGCAGCTGAGCCTGTGCAACTGCACTGCAGGAGGGGAGGGCCCGTCCGGGCCTAACCCACCTCGGTGTTCATCTCTGCATTTCCCCCCACCTGGCCCATCTCCTTCTTTCTTTGTTCTATCTCCCTAGATCACATTTACTTGTAAATAACATCATAGTAATTTTAATACGTATAAACTGTATAACTGTAGTATTAACTCTGAAATATGGTCTTGCTTGCACCTTAATTCATACAGAGGCTTCTCTGAATAATCAAATTTTACTCCAGCATTATCCACACTGGAGTTAGGAAAAGAAACACATTAATACCTTCATTGAAATCCAAGGGACACTACTGCTTCAACCTCCTCAGTTCTCTTCACATCTCTTTGGACATGGTAGTCGTCTGCACACAAGGGCTGGCATTCTAAAACTCCAAATTTGACTTTCTCTTAAAGCCTAAAGGGTGCAGGAGAAATGGAGCCCAGACTTGGAGACGGGTAGGAAGTAGAATGGGTTGTCAAAGCCAGCACTCAGGAAGAAGAGAGGCCACCAGCTGCTGCCTGGATGTAACTGAGCTACGGCTCAGTCCTCTGCTTCTTGCTCTTCACAGGACTGGTCAAGCCAGAAGCCTGAGGCCGTTTCTGCAACAGTAAAATAATTCATTATACTATGATCAGGATCAGCTTTTGCTCATATTCTAAAAAAGCAGCAATTGGCAAAGGTTCAAAACAAATCTTGTTTAATTCAAACTAGCTGTCTAACATGGAAGACCTGCAGGTAAATATCTGCTCTGCTGCAATCCTACTTTCTCATCTTAGGACTTAGCAAGTCCTTCTCCAAGTCTACTGCAAAAAGGCTTTGGGAAGTAGACACTCCCTTCAGCAGCTCCAGCATAGCCACGACAAAATGGGGATGCCCATTAAGATTTGTCTACGTCCAATTACTGCTCGCATACCCCAGGAAAAAACTCAGCTTTTGCTGTCACACACCCATGTGATTTACTAAAGAGGAACAAGCCTGTTTTGGAGTTTTATATGTTAAAAACAAGACTAAAACCCAGGAGTAAAGGCTATGATGGTTGGCTGTGAATTATCATCAGGATGAGCACAGACAGCTGCTGCATGACAAGAAACAGCTGCTGCATGACAAGAAACTCTTGCTCATTTAGGTACAGCTGTCTTCAATCCAGCAGGCTCCCCACTCTGCAGACTCAAAAGCTGTTGGCTAACAAGCCCTTAAAATTGTACAAGAGAGTTTCACAAGAGGTTACCAAAAGCCCTAACTGTTGCTCAGTGCCCTTTACTCATCTCGTCCCAAGGAGCTTCTCAAAAGTGCTGACTCACAAGCCACAGCACATGGCCACAAGCTCCCCACAAGCACAGCAAAGCTCAGGACCAAGGATGGAGCAGAACAGGACAGCCATGCTGTGCCCAGGCACAGGGAGGGAGGAGAGAAAGTAAGGCAGAGGAGGGAGTGAGGGAATATCACCATTCTGTAGGTCCTGTGTTTTGTCCAGCCACGTGGATAGTGTAGAGCTGGGGTCAACAATGAGAGGGACAGAGAGACAGAGGGAGAAGAGAGCAAGAGGGCCCCATCTGCCCCATCCTCATGCAGCCTCCAATGAGATTTTTCATGCAGTTCTGTCACACGTGCAGAGCCAGCCCTTGGAGCCCTTCTGCAGGGAATGAGTTGAGGCTGCGGACTGAGCTCAAGTCTTCAGGCAGAGCAGAAAGTTGCCTCAGGTCAATGCTGCTCCAACCCTGCAGGATCCTCTCTTCTTGTCACACCTTCCCGTCACAGCACTCAGAATGTCTGAGGCAAAACATGCTTAGGCCTGCTCCTGCACATTCCCGTCAGAGCTTTTACACTACCAGCAAGTCTGTTAAAATTTACTAAACATTCCAGAATGTTAAAAATGCGCAAAATACCTGAGCAGGTCTTGCTGGAGCATCTCTCTCAGAAGACCCTGGAGATGTCACTTGGCTGCTGCTGGTGAGGTTCAGAGATGGAGCTGATTTTCTGTATGGATGGTCCAATATTTCATGTTATAAGGCCTAAATATTGACTGCTATAGTTCTTTCCTTGCAGGGAAAACAGAGTCCTTCAGCGTCAGGACTCAAGGAAACCCCATGAAGCTGAGTTGAGGGAGCTCTAGGCAGGATATCAGGAAAACATTCATGGCCCAGAGGGTGCTTGAGCACTGCAACAGGCTCCCCAGGCCAGTGGTCACTGCACCAAGAGCTCTAGAGGAGTTTGAACAACACTCTTGGGCATAGGGTGTGACTCTTGTGGAGTCCTGTGCAGTCCCAGGAGTTGGATTCCATGACCCTGATGGGCCTCTGCTGGGACAGCATATTCTAAGAATCCAGACCTCATTTCCTAGGGCTTTCTTCAGAAAAGGCTCTTTTCCTTCCCCAAAAGACTGAACTTACCTAGAAAGTATCAACTTCAAATTCTCTCTATCCATTTTACTGTAGTCAGGCCAATCAGTCTGAAGGGCTTAAAAGAGACGTTCCTTCAGACTGAAGGAATTATCCTTTGCATTCCACTTGGCTACCTACAGGCAGACATTCAGGAAAACAAATGTTCATTACACCTACATGCAAACTACAGAAATCTAAATGAGCCACTTCAGCTGGGATGGCAGAACATGGCTCTCATTATATTGTGAATGTCTTCAGGGTGAAAAATCCCTGCCATTGCCCTGGGCAAACTTCCCAGGTTCAGGGAATGAGTTCTTAAAAGTCACTGTGGGATCAACTGAAACTGTCTCCACATTGAATTTGAGTCATTTGACTAGGTTCCAAAATGTTTTTTCCTGGCTAAAGAAGAAATATTCCTAGTTGATATAATACTGATTACCTAATTCATCAACAGCCTACGTAGATGGGGAATATTTAAAAAGGAAAGAAAGAGCTACTGCATTTTTTCATGGGTGTTCATCTTATGAAAGCCAATCAAAAAGAAATAGCTGTGGAACTTAAATCAAAGGAGAATTGGAAAAGACTCTAATTTGAACAGGTGAGGAAGTAGTAAAATTAACAGCAGAACAGCATGATGGAAGAATTGCTGGCACAGGCTCCATGATCTCACCTGCTGAAGGATCTTTCCAAGGGAATCCTTGTCCTTTGGCCTGACCCCATCTCTCTGCAGCCAAGCATGCAACTCTGGCTCCTTGTAATCCCTCAGGGCAAGTAAATGAATCATCCTGTCCCTGTAGGGTCGGCCGTAAACAGCAGCGCAGCCGCTCCAGTCGAGCTCTGCAAGTCTCACAGGCATCATCCTCTTCTTCTCAGGCACAGGCCCTGAATTGTTTTCTTTGGCTCCTCTGACCTCTGCTTTTTCTCCTAAAGTGAGGGAAAACCAGAAACCAACAGTTCAAACTGGAGGTATGGAGAAGTCAAGGAAGTTGATTCAAAAGGATGCACCAAGGTTGTTGAACTTCTATTTGTTCGGCATTCACAGATCTATAAGAATCCTAATAGTAAAGCATTAAAAAGAAACCATCATTAAAAGCTGATAAAGAAGTGATATTGGATGGGAAGTTTTCATCAAAAATTCAGTTTATGCATGATGCTTTGAAATTATTTCCCCAGTTTGTAAGCTCAAGCACTGAGCTATGTCAAGAATGACATGGACAGTGGGATTAGGTGCACTCTCAGCAGTCTGCCAACACCAGAGGCCTGGGATGCTATCCACAGGGACCAGGACAAGCTTGAGAACTATGGCCCTGGGTACCTCATCAGATTTAACAAGGTCAAGAGCAAACTGCTGCATCTTTGTCTTTGTAACATGCCCTGGCATCAAGACAGGCTTGGGCCTGAAGGTGGGTTCATATCACAGCTTGGACATCAAGAGCAAGTGGGATAAAACATCAGACATGGTGGAGAATATTTAAAAAATCACAAAATACCTGAGCAGTTCTGGGTGGAGAAGGTCCCAGAGATGGTGACAGGCTGGTACTGGGGGCATTCTGAGATGCAGCTGGTTTTCTGTAAGCATGGTCCAACATTTCAGGTTATAAGGCAAAAATATCAACAGTCATGGCTCTTTCCTCACAGGGAAAACAGACTTTCATTTCCCAGAGAATTTTCTGAAATGCTTGTTGTCCTGAACTTACTGAGAAAGGATCACCTTCAATGTCTGTCTATCCCTTTCACTGTATCCAGGCCATTCTTCCTGAATGTCTTTAAAGAAATGTTCCCTCAGGGTGAAAGAATCCTCATTTGCATCCAGGTTGGCTACCTAAGGACAGACATTTCAAACATACATGTTCATTACACCTGAAATCAAACTACAGATGTAAAACTGGTACTGCAAACCTCAAGCAAAGCTGGAAAGAAATTCAAGCAGCAGTTTTCCAGGACTTTTGTTCAATGTGAAGAACAAAGCAGCTGACATGGAAGAGGCAACAAGATTAAACAGGTCTTGTCCACTGGGGCTGTGAAATTTGGATGTAAGTAAATGCCCAACTGCTGCAAGCATGGAGGAAATGGACACTACAAAAACCTCTCCCTGCACCAGGGATTCAGGTTTTTTGGTCTTTAACACAGCTTTGAGAGTCAAAGTACACTATGCGAAAACTCTTATTCTTCAGCATTTGAAATACATGGAGAGGCCAGGTATTTCCCTTCTGTTTCATTTTCTTTTGAGTAGGACCTGAAGAACATCATCTCTGTGGGCAATTCCATATTTTTCCCCCTCAGGAGGACACCAGCTGCCCTCTTGTTTCCCCCAGCTGCATTGCCATGGCAGAGCACAGCCTGAGCCTCTAGCAGGGCATGTTTTCACCATCCCACATCACACCACAGGATGCTGGCATTTGTCTCTACAAACAGACCTGCTTTTCTTTCTCAAGTGCCTCTCAGAGAAAACTACAGCTTCCTATGGAACACTTTTATGAGATAATCTGCCTAGAGCTACTCTTCGAGGGTTTAAAAATAACCAAGATAGCCAGATTTAGGAATTCACTTCTTAAAAGCAGAACTAAGGGGCTGTGTTGGAAGAAGGAAGGCTGTGAGTATACGAGCTCAGCAAGTTCACACAACTGGTTTTTCATTTATACCCAAAATCAACACCACCTCCCTATGAAGTTCAGGAAAAGGTGAATAACAGTTTTCAGGATGAAGTGCTGTTCACACAGGCCTTTCAGAATGCAAACCAGTACCTTGAGGCAGTTCACACTGCAAACAAGAAATTACTCCTTCAAAATCTCCTTAAACATTGACAAGAGGAAAGGGAAAGGTAACCGTTTTTTTACCACTTGCCCTCTAAGGAGCTGAGCATGAAATCCTAGGATCCCTTCTTTCATAGCTAAAAAGGAAATATTAGTATTTGAGATGCTACTTAATGCTTCCATAATTCAGCAACAGCCTACATGGATGGAAATTATTGAAACAGAAAGGAAACAGCCACTGCATCCTGCAATCAATGTGAATTGTATGGATGATAAAGGAATAAAGACATAAAGTGATAAAGATATGCCAGTGGAACTAAAAGGACAGCTGAAAAGTCACTGAATAATAATAGGGTTCCAAGGAAGCTGAAGACTCGATCCATACCACAGCAAAGAACCCCTGTGCTCAAATCTGGGCCACCACCTCTCTCATGGGGGATTTGTCTGGAACACCCTTCCCTGGAAGGCAATCCCCACAGATCCCAGCAGAAGCCAGGTACCACTGAGAGGCCACCAGCTCCGTTCAAGTGAAATGGTGCCCTAGGCAGCTACCAAAACTTCTCTCCTCTGAAACCTGTCCCAGGATATTTTAAGGACCTCAGCTAAGTGTTTCACCCAGTTGAGAGTTTCACCCTGTGAAGTTACTCCATGAAGCAGTTAAACAGTGCAAGGCAAAGAGAGAGGATTAAAAAAAGTCACGAGAAGCAACAACATTACAAAGAATTTATCATTGCCAGCCATTCTAGAAAAACAACAATGCCTCCAAAGTTTGGAAGGTTTCTTCTTTCTTCACATGGACTTGCCGTTGGGGGGAAACTGGGTAAAGCTGATGGAAAATTGTAAACAAGGAGCATGTCCCAAGATTCTCATTATTTCTAATTGAAACGCTGAAGTAAGACATCTAAAAGTTAGCATTGCCAGCAGCAACTCCAGGATCTCACCTCCTGAAGGACCTTTCCAAGGGATTCATTGTCCTTTTCCACAATTCCCTCTCTTTCTAAGTGGGAAAGCAGCTCTGCCTTCTTGTAATTCTTCAGAGCCAGCAAATGAATCACCCTGTCTCTGATGGGTCATTGAGAAACAGTCCTGAAAGGTCTCTGGAAGAATTTGGCAGGGTTCGTGGGCATCGTTCTCTTCCTCTCAGGCACAAGATCCGGAGAGCTCTGTGGAGCTCTCCTGTGCTCAGGTATTTTTACTTCAGTAAAGGAAAAACAGAGGAACAATTGTCAAATGGGGGACTGGGAAATGGAAGGAAGTTGATTCAAAAGGATGTAACGAGACTGTTGAAACTCTATTTGTTCAGCATTTATAGATCAGTAAGGATCCAAACAGTAAAGCATTAGGAAGAAACAGTCATTAAAAGTACCTGGTAAGGAAGGGTAGTATTTATGAAAAATTACTTTTATGCATAGTGCTTTGATATGATTTCCCCAGTTTGTAAGCCCAAGCATTGGCTATGTCAAGAATTACATGGACAGTGGGATTAAATGCACCCTCAGCAAATTTGCCAGCACCAGAGGCCTGGGATGCCATCCCGAGGGACAGAGGGAGAACCTTGGTGAACCCTGGGAACCTCATCAGATTCAACCAGGGCAAGAGCAAAGTGCTGCATCTTTGGGGCTGGGACATGATCTGGCACCCAGGCATGCCTGGGGATCAAGGTGGGGAGGACTTGGAGGTGCTGCTGGATGAGAGGCTGGGCACGAGCTGGCAACGTGTGCTCGCAGCCCAGAAAGGCAACCGTGTCCTGGGCTGCATCAGGGGAAGTGTGGCCAGCAGGTCAAGGGAGGGGATTTGACACACCAGGCACTGTTCTCTATTGGGAAAAAAGGCTCCCAATATTACCAGTTAGATTGTGCCTGGGCCAGTCTGACCCTCGCTGCCGGGCCAAAGGCAGCAACTGCAGTGTATCACCCCAGAGATACCTTGGCTTGCTGGTGGTTGCAGCTGGGCACTGAACAAGTCCAGGCTTGTAAGGAACCCCGTTACCTCAGGAGGATAGCTTCAGGCGATGGTGAAGAGAAAAAGGAGATGGATTCTGCTGGAGGGTTTAATGTCCAGAGGTTTATTCCATGGTTACAGAGGTCTGGACGTGAGCAACTTCTCCAACAGAACCAGGACCGCATGCTCTGATCACCTTTTTAAGCTCAGGGACAGGGGGAGGGGAGGTACAGGTGAGCCACCAACCAGGTGAGAGGGGCAGGGTCTCAGGGGAAGATGACACACAGACAGGCCAATGACCCCCAGGCCTGAGTGGCATCCTTTGAACTTGACCAACCACACGACGCCTTGCTGGAATGTTTAGCCTGATTGACAGGACTCACTCAGCATGGGGGCAAGGGGGAAGGGAGAGAGACATAGGCACGCCTGGGGAAATGACCTGGAAGGCCAAAATGGGACATTACAGCACACCACAACATCTCCCCCTAGTTTTGTTTAAAAAGAAGAGGACTGTGTTTGTGGTGCAGAATGATTGCCAAACCATGGTTGGTAAATCAGTTCTTCCTCTACAGGAGGGTCAGTGTTTTCCACTGAGGCTTCCAGGTCATCCATTGGAGCACTGAGGGCTTCCAAATGGTAGACCTCAGGAGGGGGAGATGAGCTTGAAATTAACTTGAGCACCATGCATTTGATTAGTCCAAAAACAATACTAAAAACTACAATAACTATAACTAAAATAAACAGCACTAAAACCACAGTTTTCAGAATAGATCCCAACCAGCCCGAGAGTCCCCGGCCTTTGAACAGTCCATTCAGCCAGTTGTCAGTTTCTCTGTTGATGTCTGAGAGCCATTGTCAAGGTAGTCCATATGTGGTTTGGGCTGAGGGACTATGCAGGAGATCGCAGGTGGGATGATCACGAGTAGGACGAGAAGCAGGCTCGGTCTCACGGCATCTCGAGGCTACACACGAACAGTGGGATCTAAACTGGTACAAAAACTTGAAACAAACATATATTATAAACCATTCCAGATAGGAGGTTTAAGTGGAAATTCCTCCAGAGAACGCGTGTGGCGTTTTCTTCTCCAGGCAGCATGAGCAACCTGGGGTGCTTCTGTAGATTTCTCTGAGACCTTGGGAACATAGGGCTTTACCCATTTGGAAGGAACCCACCTTAAACCAGAGGGGGTGGACACACAGGCGTATCCACGTCCCCAAGTAACCAATTTGTAGGGTCCCACCATTTTCCAAGTCTCAGGGTCCTTTACTAAAACTGGAGGTTTTTCCTTAATTAACCTATGATTGCTCCCCTCAAAGTGGCGTAGGATGGGTGGGTTCAGGCTGTCAAAAGAACAATTCAGAAAATTTATTGTGAATAGCGCCCTGGATAACCGGATGTGGGGAGGTTCCACCTTCAGAACCTGTTGTTGCTGGTCCAGGACCCTTTTAATATCACGGTGAGTTCTTTCTACAATGGCTTGACCTGTAGGGGAGTAGGGGATGCCAGTTTTGTGCTCTACTCCCCATTGCTGCAGGAAGCTCCCGAATTCCTTGGATTTGTAAGCAGGCCCATTATCAATTTTCAGCTCCTTGGGGATGCCCATGAAAGAAAAAGCCTGTAAGAGGTGCTTAATAGCATCCATAGATGATTCTCCTGTGTGGGCAGAAGCATAGACCGCTCCAGAAAAGGTATCTACACTAACATGAACATATTTCTGCTGTCCAAAAGACCGTATGTGTGTTACATCTGTTTGCCACAGTTCACAACTGTTCAATCCCCTTGGGTTTGCTCCCGTACTCACTGTAGGGAGTGCATGTTGTTGGCAATTTGGGCATGTGGCCACAATTGCTTTGGCCTGTTCTCGAGTGATGTTAAACTGATGAACCAGGCCAGGTGCATTTTGGTGGAAAAGCTGGTGGCTGATTTTTGCCTGTTCAAAAACATTTGGGAGAGTGGCCATCACTGCAGGTGCAGCAAGAGCATCTGCCCTTCTGTTGCCTTCAGCGATAAACCCTGGCAAGTCAGTGTGTGACCTGACGTGCATCACATAAAATGGTTGCTCTCGGTGAGTGACTAACTTTACCAGTTTTGAGAGCAATTCGAAAAGTGCGATGTTAGACACATCTTGCAGTATTGCTTGATCTGCCCTGGATACTACTCCTGCCACGTATGCAGAATCTGTAACCAGATTAAATGGTTCTGAGAACCTTTCAAAGGTCCTAACAACCACAGCCAATTCAGCAACTTGAGGTGAACCTTCCACCTCAGCAATGTCCGTCTCCCACTGCTGGGTTTGAGGATCCTTCCAAGTCATAACAGACTTGTGGGACCTCCCGGATGCATCTGTGAAGACAGTTAGAGCCCTTTTTAAAGGTCTCCTACTTAGAGCACTTCTCAGTTTTAAGGTAAATTGAACATCTTGTTCGAACAATTTGTGAGCGGGCCGCGCTACCGAAATTTGTCCTGAGTAGGAATCCAGAGCAAACTGCAACACTTCATTTTCTTGAAACAATTGTTCCAGTATTTTCACAGTATTTTGACCTGATTTTAGCTCAACTGGAATGTGAATGCACTTAAAATCACATCCTGCTAACTCCCTGATCCGGGTCCTTGCTTTTCGGATCAGTTCTGCTACCAGCTCCTGAGGCTTTGTCAGTCTCTTGGACCTTTTGTGACTGAGGAAAACCCATTCTATGATCAAAAGAGGGTCCCTCTGGTCCCGGTCCTTTTTTGGTGTGTTCTTTGCCTTAGGTGTTTGTTTTTCCTCCCACTGGAAAATAATTCCATGGAGGTGCGGCAACTTACCTAGGATGATAAAATTGAATGGCAGGTCAGGCCGGCATCGGTTGGCCTGTCTTGTGGACATTGCAATTTGAACCTTTTCTAGAGCTTTCCGTGCCTCTGGGGTAACAGACCTAGGAGCACCTGGGTCCTCTCCCCCTTTCAATAAATTGAAAAGAAGGGCAAGGTCTTCATTAGTCAGACCGAGCCATGGTCTTACCCAATTCAAAGACCCACACAACTCGTGGACATCTCCAAGGGTCTTGATCTTTGGATTGATTTCTAGTTTTTGAGGAACAATGGTCCTATTTCCAATTTCTAAGCCCAAATACTTCCAAGGTGGCATCTTTTGAATTTTCTTTTCCTGGAGCTCGAACCCTGCAACAATCAATGCATCGATTGTTAGGTCAAGCGCATGCGTGAGTAAATCATCATTGGGGGCACACACAAGGATTTCATCCATATAATGATAGATGATGGCCTTCTCTGCGGCTGCACGTACTGGGGAAAGCAGGGAAGACACATACCACTGGCAGATAGCTGGAGATACCTTTAATCCCTGAGGAAGAACGGTCCAATGGTACCTTTTCATAGGGGATTCCATATTAATAGAAGGAACTGAGAATGCAAAACGTGGTGCATCATCAGGGTGCAAGGGGATTTGGAAAAAACAATCCTTAATATCAATAACAGCTAATTTCCAATCTTGGGGAAGCATTGTTGGGGATGGCATACCAGGTTGGGGAGAACCCATATCTTCAATTACATTATTAATTTGTCAGAGGTCGCAGAGGAGCCGCCATCTCTTTTTGTCAGATTTTTGGATGACAAACACTGGAGAGTTCCATGGGGACATGGTCTCCACAATGTGACCCGTTTTTAGTTGCTCTTCTACTAGTTCCTGAAGCACCTTTATTTTTTGTTTACTGAGCGGCCACTGTTTCACCTGAACTGGTTTGTCTGTTATCCACTTCAGTTTTTGGGTGGGGCACTGTTGTTCAATGGCTGCTGTACAAATATGCTGTGGAGAGTCTGGAATATCAATTGTGACACCCCACTGGGCCATCAAATCTCTCCCTAACAAAGGTTCTGAATAATCTAACACAAACGGACGGATATTTGCCAATTGTCCGTTTGGTCCCTCAAATTGAATAATGCTTTTGGATTGTCTTGCCAATTGCAGGCCTCCTACACCTCAAAGATGACCGGCAACATTTTGCAAAGGCCAATGTGCTGGCCAGTCTTGTACTGGAATCACTGTGCAGTCTGCACCTGCGTCTACAAGCATTTCAATGCGTTTAGACTCCCCACCCCCACTGACATTACACCATAATTTGGGTTTGTCTTTCCCAATAACTTGTACTCTGGCAACTGTGGGCCCTTGTTTTTTGATATTTTCAGGTAAAGATGGCACAGGGATAGCTTGCGCAACAATTTGTCCCTTGGGAAGAAACAGGGGTGGGTGGAAACAATGCAGGCCGAGAACGAATTGCTCAGGATCTGATGTTGTCATTCCCGGAGCAATTCTGATCTCTTGTGGTGTGTGTTTGGTGTCCCCAATGACGATGTACTTACAACGAATTCGGTTCCAAGTACCTTTCTGTTCAGGATTTACAGACACAAAATGCCAATCAGTGTCCTCCAGATGGAGTGACTCAGTCAGCTGCAACCTGTAGGGCTCATTGATAGAAGACACGGTTAACACAGGATCACTTAAATCATACACAGTCTTTGAAGCACCTGTTTCACTTACACAAACATTAATATTATGGCGTGCTTGATTTGTTTTGCTACCCTTATTCCCTTGGCCTGCTCTTTTTGTGTCTGCGCGCCTGGCAGGCGGGCGCTTTCTTTTCAGTTTTTTTGTTGTTGTTGACCCCCAGGGAGGGCTTGTAGTTCTCCTCCCCTGCCATTTCTAAATTCATCAAATTGCCTTTTCAGGGGGCACTGGTTACTCCAGTGCCCTAGGTTGTTACAAAGCAGGCATGGTTTTGTGGGCTCAGCCGTTGCTGGTCTCCGCTGCTGCCCAGGGTACTGCTGTGCTGAGGGGAAAGGCGCAGGGCTGGCAACGGCGACACGCTGAGGTGGTCTTGGCAGCAGCCTTGGTCTGGTGTCTTCAGCCACACTCATCAGAGGCACCTTCCTGTTACAGACTAGGAGCGTGTCTTTTAATGTTGGAGAAGGTTCGATAGGAAGGCTCAGGATTGCTGCTTGACACAGTTCATTAGCATTTGTAAATGCCATTTCTTCTAAAATCGCTTCTCTAGCATTCTCTTTTTTAACTTGTATTTCAATAGCTCTAGTTAACCTTTCTACAAATTTCAAAAAAGGCTCTGATGGTAGCTGTTTAATTTTACTATAGGGCTCAAAAGGCCCCTCAGGTTGTAGGGAAAAGAATGCTTTTTCAGCTGCTTCTTTTACTTTCTCGAGTGTTTCTGCAGGAATTGCAGTAGCTTGGATTGGGGGAGAAGACCATTGGCCCTCACCACAAAGGTGCTCAATGGTGATAGGGTTACCACTGTTGTCTTTGGCTGTGTTTGGATCAGCATGCAAGCCTGGGAGAGCATAATTCAGCATTTGTTTCCATGCTATTTCCCATAATTTGAATTCCGTGGAGGTCATGAGACAGGAAAAAAGCTGTTTTAAATCATGTGGAATCACTACAGTCCTACTCAATTCAGAATTTAAAAGGCCACAGAAATATGGACTGTGTGGACCATATTCTTTATGAGATTTACAGATCTCTTTAATCAATTGTCGTCCAAAAGAACTCCAATTAGCAGTTGGAGCTGCTCCCCCCTGAGCTGCAGGCTGAAAGGTAACAGGAGCCAGTGACAACATGGGACTATGCATTGAATCTGCTGTTCCCTGCTCTGTATCCCTTGAAACAGAAGCATTGGGATCACAGCTACAGGTTTGGTGGATGGCAGTGGGTGTGTCTCCATCGTGGGAACCCGGGGAGGGGGCGGGGATGCAACGGGTGCAGGGGGTGGGGACAGGGGGCCAGCAAGGGGCGGGGACACCGTGGGAACAGGGGGCGGGGTCAGGGGGCAAGCAGGGGGCGGGGACACCGTGGGAACAAGGGGCGGGGTCAAGGGGCTGGCAGGGGGCGGGGATACCTGGTGACATCACATCAGCAGACGCCCCCTGGGAGGAGTAGAGGGGTGGAGCTGAGGGTATTGCGGGAAAGGGAGGGGGAGGGGGGAAGGTGTCATGAGGAACAGGAGGAGAGGGGGATGGGGCTGGAGTTTTGGGATGCTTAAGAGGATTTTGGGAAGAAGAAGACCAGGTTTGGGAAGATGCCACGTGGCATCCACCATCTTGTGGACCCCCTAGGGACTGGGGGCAATTTTGGGTAACACTACTCTCTGCAAAGCTAACATGTGCTATGGGTTTCTGAGGATGGGACACAGCGGATTGGGAAAGGTTCCACGCAGCCTGGCCAGGGCCTTGTGGACAGGGCAACTCAGGCATTTTAGCAGACTCCGGGAGCCGACTTCCCAATGAGTTTGCTCTCTTTAAAATACCAAGTTTTGGGGAAAGAGGTTTAGGGGTTTTAGAGCTAGGAGAGAGAGAAACAGGGAGAGCAGAGGTACATGGCTTTACATTTGGCTTTTTCTCCATTTCCTTTTGTTTGAGCAATGCTGTACGAATTTGTAAACTCCAAAACACAAATTTAGCTGAGGGGGCATTGCCAGATTGCCCTAAGGTTATCAATTCATTTCCAACTTTATCCCAGAATTGAATATTGTGGATTTCTTCAGAGGGGATTTGTGGGAAGTGGAGGAAAAGCCATCTTAGAAACTGTTTCAATTTTCCTTTAGAGAACTTAACATTACCACTGTCCAAAATGCTTACAATATTATAATACACTCCTTTTTGTACAATGCTGAGTTTCAAACCCATGTTAAATGTAAAAAGCAAAGTACTAAATCCCGCCTGACTAAAAACAAAGCCAAAATCAGCTACTGATTTCTAAAAAAACCCCCACAGATGGAAAGGGATAACGAGCCGACAAAAGCTTCACAATGCAGCTGTATATACTGCTTTTAAAATTCCCGGGCAGCAGCAGCAAGGCACGCCCTGCCGAGCAGAGGCAGAAACAAAGACTCCCCCGCCGTGGAATGCAGCCCCCCGTGCGGAGCAGAGAGAGCAGCCACGCCACGTGGCAAGCCGAAACCGGGGCCCCCCCGCGCCGCGTGTGCAGAGAACCCCCCCTTCCCCCACAGAGAGAGAGAGAGAGAAAGATCTCCCGACCATGTGGACAGAGCCAAGCCTGCAGAGCCAAGAGGAAGGGCAGAGAGCTCCCGCGCGAATTCCAAAAGACAGCAAAACACGCGGCAGAAAGCTAATAGCTAGAAATCAATGAATTCCCGTCTGTGGGGCTGCGCAGCCAAAAATGCAAATGCAAAAAGGAACAGAACTCACGGCAGAGTCTGTTTGTGAGCTCCTGCCCTACCGAGAGCAAGGATACTCACCCGAAATGGAAGCTGTAGCTGGCTGGGTACAGGCAGGTCTCTTCACCGGAACAGGACCTCTCTGTGGGCGAGAGAGGCTCCCCTGTCCTCCCTCTGGAAAATCTGCTCACCAGAAAGGAGCTGGGCTTAACAGAGGCGCCGAACAGTCCACGAAACTTCTTCTGGGAATATTCCCAAAGTCTCTAGCCGAGGGCGATGAAACCAAAGCCCCTTTCAGCTGGATGCACGGCTGCCAGAAGGTTCTCCGAGGTGCTGCGGGTCTGTCTCGGGCTGCAGAGTCGCTTTGCCCACCCAGGGACGCCAAATATTGGAAAGAAAGGCTCCCAATATTACCAGTTAGATTGTGCCTGGGCCAGTCTGACCATCGCTGCCGGCCCAGAGGCAGCAAATGCGGTGTATCACCCCAGAGATACCTTGGCTTGCTGGTGGTTGCAGCTGGGCACTGAACAAGTCCAGGCTTGTAAGGAACCCCGTCACCTCAGGAGGAATAGCTTCAGGCGATGGTGAAGAGAAAAAGGAGATGGATTCTGCTGGAGGGTTTAATGTCCAGAGGTTTATTCCATGGTTACAGAGATCTGGACGTGAGCAACTTCTCCAACAGAACCAGGACCGCATGCTCTGATCACCTTTTTAAGCTCAGGGACAGGGGGAGGGGAGGTACAGGTGAGCCACCAACCAGGTGAGAGGGGCAGGGTCTCAGGGGAAGATGACACACAGACAGGCCAATGACCTCTGGGAATAGGGGCATCCTTTGAACTTGACCAACCACACGACGCCTTGCTGGAATGTTTAGCCTGATTGACAGGACTCACTCAGCATGGGGCAAGGGGGAAGGGAGAGAGTATAGGCACACCTGGGAAAGTGACCTGGAAGGCCAAAATGGGACAATACAGCACACCACAACAGGTGCTGAGGTCTCTTCCTTTCCTCCAGGACGACAGCCAGGCGCTGCTGCTCTTCATTCAGCTCTTCAGCAAAGTGATGGAGCTGGTAGACGAAGAGGGGGAAAAGCCTCTCATGAGAATTGTGAGCCAGAGCCTGCTCCCTCTCTTCTTGCACTGGCACGATGACAACTGGCGTGTGGCAAAGGTCAGGTTTTGTGTGACGCTGCTGCATCCCTGGCAAGGAGCTGGGCTGCCTCCTGCCCTGGCAGCTTGCAGGCTCCAGCCTTCCCTGGCCTTGGCACAGGCATGTGGGTCCTGTGCCCTGGGCTCTGGTGCCACCTGCGGCTCTCTGCTGCTCTCCAGGCCTCTTTCCAAGCCCTGCTTTGTGCAGCCCGCTTCCAGAGGAGAAGGGACCTGGAGGAGCTGCTGACGAAGCAGCAGCAGCAGATGAAGTTCGCCGAGCGCCTGGTAAGGACAGCCAGGGAGCCCCAACTGTGGGCTGCAGAAGCCTCCTGCCTCCCGTGCTGCAGCTGGCAGCTGTGTCCCTGCCCAGCACCGCAGCCGAGCCCAGCAGTCTGCGCCTCACACGCCGCTCCCTGCCCTGGCCCGTGCGGGCCGGCTCGGCCACTGCTGGGTGCAGGGAGCGCCCGGCCGAGGGGCAGAGCCCGCATCAAGCCTTCCCCGTCGGTCCTCCCCGCAGCTGCTTGACGACGAGAGCCGAGCGGCCGAGCACCTGCGCTGGGCCCTGCGCTTCCTGCAGAGCCCACAGAAGCGCCTGCGACAGGCGGCCGTCAGGTTGATCGGTGAGCCAGCAGCCCCGCGCCCCTCCATGTCCCCAGAGGGTATGTGCGGCTGCAGGGCTGGCAGCCGCTGTGTCGGGCAGCTGTGCCTCCTGGCGCCGCCACGGGCTCTGTCTTGCCAGGGGTTGCTGGAGTGCTCATGATGGGGCAGAAGGAGGAGCTCCAGGTCCTCAGTCAGGGTGAGTGGGGGCAGCCGCGCGGGTGCCAGTGGGGGCCGTCAGGGGAGGCTACAAATCCCGGCTCCGGAGTTACAATCCCTGCCCGGGCTGCCGAGGGCTCTGCTCCCTGTGCGGACGGACGAGGGGCGGCGGGGGCAGAGCCCGGAGAGCTTTCAGGCACACGGCGGGGAGCCGAGGCCAGCACCTTCCGGCCCGAGCCCTTGTCTCCGCCTCCCTTCTGGCCATAGCAGGAGCCGGCTGGGATGGCCCTGGCAGGAGCGTTTCCCTGGATTCCCGCAATCCGGCCTCTAACCGTGGCCCTGTGCTTCTTTTTTCCAGCCCTTCAAGCCCTGAGGGAATATGAGTGCCCCTCCTTCATCAACAAATTTATCCAGCTGAACTTCGAGGCAAGAGCTGCCGAACTTGGTCTGCAGGACCAGAAGAAACTGTGTCCTTCATCAACCCCCATTTCCCAGTGAAGATGAGACCACCTGCAGAGCACAGGGGACCAGCTGGAACTCCAGGCACAGCTCTTGTTGGTAACAGCTGAGCCTGTGGGAAGCTCCAGGAGCGCGTTGTCATTCTAACCCCCTCCCTCCCCTCCTCCCTCCCCTCCTCCCTCCCTCCCCTCCTCCCTCCCTCCCGCCCTGCCCTGCCCATCCCCTTTTTTGCCTCCCAGTTCACCCTTCACTTTGCCTTCCCTAATAAACAGTTTACTTTTGTCACTTTACCCATGTGTCCATGGAGCTGAAGCGGCACAAATCCTGAGCGCGGGGACACGCAGCGCCCTGCTGCCGTTCTCTTCCACGCTGTGTTCTCTGCATGGGCAGAGAGGAACAAGGGCATCTCAGGCTGCAAAGGTGCCTGTCCTGCTGCTTCAGTGGCACAGCACCATGGAGTTCAAGGTCATGCTGAGCATGCTGAAGGGTGACACCGGCCGGGGGCTATTTACAGATGCGAACAAGACGGGGCTGCTATGGAAAGGGCCTCGAGCTGTTTATTTTTCAGCATCAGTCTCATTCATTACATGATTATGCTAATGGGAAGATGCTAGCAGCTCAAAATCCAGGCAGCAGGCCAAAAAACATATGTTACAACTTTCTTTATAAGTTTCTTGACCAATCACACAAAGCAAAAGCATACTGACAGAAGTTCTATCCAATCACCATAACCACACGTATGTTTGGTTAAAACAGTGCTTGCTTATTTCGGATACAATACTTCATTGTAAGACACAAGGCAAAGAGCTCCATTTTTAAGCTTTAAGCTTCCTAATATCTTGCTAGATAAACTTTCTGCAGCTTAGAGACCTATTCAGACAAGCATTATTTCACAGGCCTATTGTTCGATTTGCCCTTGCTTTTTCTACAGTTTAAATAATTTTTCTGCTGACCTATCTCATGACTGTTGCTTTAGCTCTGCTCACAATTCTGCTGGATCTAAGGCCTGCCTTTTGCAGCTTTCCCTAAACCCTCTAATTTTAAGGATTCCCACAATTCCCCCTCTCTGTGCACCCAAAAAGAAACCTTCCCAATCGTGTCATTCATTACTTGTCATTTATTTCGTACTCTTACTCTAATATTTTTTGTTTATTCTCTGCTTAAAGCATGTTCTTGCTGGAACTAAGCATTGCTATATTACAACACAGCAATCTAATGCTGTGAAGGTCCAGTCAGTGGAAAGGGCATAAATTACGCCTGACAATAGTTACAAGTCATTGTTCCAAAAAAGTCTCGTCTGTTCCAGGGTCTTAACTCAAAACCTTCCTCCATTTCTATACCTTCATCCACCATCTCCGTGAGATTTCAAGAACTCTCTGTGAATCCATTTCCTACCTCTCTCTCTCGTATGATAAAAATTTCTTGGACAGTTTTGTTCATCATTCGTCACACACTCTGAAATACGCAAGGTATTCCTATTAATATCACTACCAAAACACCCAGTACATAGAGACCTGTCTTGCAAAGTTCCCTTAGCCAAGGTGCAAAGCTCCATCCTTGGAACAAATCATCTAACCAGGACCCACCATCTTCTTTAATTTGGGCTGTCAAATCTTTCAGGTTTTGTATGCTGTTGTGGGTGGATTCAGAATGATCTGACAGGTTCATACAACACAATCCTTCAAATTCCTCACAACCGTGGCCTTGTGCCAGTAAACGAAAATCAATTGCTGCTCTGTTTTGAAGGGTAGCATGTCTAACACTATTAACATCGGTCAACATGTCACTGATTGCAGTGGATGTGGCATTAGTTTGTTTACTCAGCCAACATCCAACCTGATCTAATAGTTTCAATGCATTGCTGAAGTCAGTTGGGGTAAAAGCAAACCCTGTTCGCAGCCTTCCAAGGCATGAAATCACTTCTACAGTTCTCATCATAATGACGAGCAGATCTTGTTCCCCTTTGTTTCTTTTAATGACCGCTTTGGCAGTAGGCGCAATTAGTGTGAGCATCCCAATGCTACATGGGCCACCTTCAAGGTGGGATGGAATGCCCTGCCAAGCCCTATCTCCACAAATGAACCGATATCCCTTGGGCAATTGTCATGGACATTGGTCAGCCTCAGAAAGCACATGCCAACTGTTAGAATAGTTACACAAAACTTAAGTTTCTGTATGCAAAACAAAGGGGAGTAACATTGTACTTTGGAGGATCACCTTCTCATCAATCATTAGCTAAATTTTGTAGCTATTATCTTGCTCTCTAGCACAATTTGGTTTACTACAGCAATTAAAGCAAGTTTAAACTGCAATCACAGTAACAATCTTTGCTTATCTATTTCTATCAAAGATACATCTTGGAGAAAACTCTGCTATCTTCTTGAGTTACGCCTTACAAGTTTAGCTAATGCCATTCTCGGGCTAAATACTGTTAAGTGTGCAAGAGCAGTTGTTGCATATTAGTTTAATAGGCCTAAATTTTTGCTTTTTCCCTCGGACCACTACTAAATTATGTTCTTGACAAACTTGTTGCCAAGTTTTTCAGTTACACTTGATACAATGAACCTTAAGCCATGGCTTACATGCACAACTATGCAGATATCAAGCATTTTCTATCTGATTTATAACTTGTGATGGAAGTGAAGGTCCACGTGGCTGGAATCCAACGAATGCCTTTATCGTAAGTAAGCACATAGAACTTCTTCCTCTTAATTTGGCTGCAGCTGGTCCTTGCCACACCCCTGTTCCTGGACTTTTGAACATGAACTGAATGCTGTCAGGCAATTCCTCCCTTGGATTATGTGTGAGGGCATGATGCACAAGAACAGGTGGATCTTTCCTATCTCCTGTTGTTCTGAGGTAATTAGGCACAAAAATGGCTTTAGCTGTTTTTTCCTCAGGGATAACCCTGGAGTTCCCCCTTTTTGTTTTTGCAGCATGCCCTTGAACTTGTGATGGCCACGCTCAATAATTTCCTGTCCAGTAGGATTGTGGGGAATACCAGTGTCTCGTCAAATACCCCATAAATTACATAAAGAAACCTTTGAATCTTAAGGAACAGGAAGTAGGACTATTGTCAGTCTTAATTGCTAACGGGATACCTAATATGGCAAAGCAATTGTACAAATGTTTCTCAACATGACGTTTCACCTGTTAAGGGAGTAGTCCATAAAACACAAGCATAGGTATCAATGCAAATATGTACAAATTCTTTCTGACCAAATTCTTCTACATAAGTTAGATCCATTTGCCATAATTGCAAGGGTTGGGTACCCCCAGGGTTAACACCATGCCTAAACCAATGCCATCTCGTTGACAGATCAGGACAGGATCACACAATACTAGAAGCATCAGTAAGGGGAACAGCAAATTGTTTACCTAACATTTTTGCAGATTGATGAAGAAATGCATGCGAAGTTTTGGCTTGCTGAAATGCATGAGAGTTTGGCATTGGCCAGACAGTGGCTACTAACCGATCAGCTCGAGCATTACCTTCAGACAGACCAGGGAGAGCTTGATGACTATGAACATAAAGTATTCCTGCCCTCATTGATTTAGGGTTTTAAGCAATCAGCTTAAAAGGGAATACAAATTCTTATTAGTCACCTCCTTAAGTACTGCTCTTTCAAGGTGTTGGACACAGCCAACTACATAAAGTGAATGAGAAACAATGTTAATGGCCTCATTATTCCAATTTTCAAAAGCCCAAATCACAGCTCTCAATTCTATTGTCTGCAACATATCCTTTACCTCTCTGAAAACAACATGCTTTTTCCACAACTTTGTCTTGCTGCCAAGTGCAGGCAGCCCTTTTGGACCTTTTACCTGCATCTGTAAATACTGTCTGCTTTGATACTGAACAGTCAGATCTCCAGGGTCTGTCCTCCAGACGCTGATGCTCCACTAAAGATAACACCCGGTGCCGTGGATAAGTATTGTGAACTTTACCATCATATCCAGCCCAAGCTATCCATAATGAAACAGAATGTCTAATTCCCCATTCAAGATACCAGTGAGCCATTGAATATGGTTCATGTCCCCAGATTTCCAATATTCTCCTCTGCCCTTCATAATCAAATGAGCAAAAATCTCCATTTGCGTGGCAATAGTTCTAATTGTTTTACAGGTAAAAATACCCATTCCAAAAGAATGAAAGGACTAGCCCAACTTTTAACCCATTGAAAAATCAAGGCAAAAGGATGCTTGGCATAATTGTCACCCTCATTGCTCTGATTGATGATCATCAATTGAGATGGAACATGCTCAGTCAGAGGATCCAAGGCCTGATGTTGTCTCTTATCCAGGCTCCGGCATTCATCTGTCCGAGATGAAGTGCCTAATAACTGTATTAATGGTCCAAGTTCTTCGTTAGTTATCCCACAAATAGGTCTAGTGCATTGAATATGCCCCACTCACTTCTGGACATCATGTACAGTTTTCATCTCAGTTGTAATGGTGAGTTTCTGTGGCTCCACTACAGACTGATCAATCCGCCACCCGAGATACGTCCAATGAGCAGAAGATTACAGCTTATCAGAGGCAATTTTTAAACCTCTTTCCTCTAGCAAAATTGTCATGGTTTTTACAACAGTTACAGAGTCTAATTGTTTTCCAGCCACTAATGCATCATCCATGTAGTGATAGATGATATACTCAGGGAATTGCTACCGAACAGGTTCATATTCCCAAGCCAGATACATTTGGCAGATCATAGGGGAATTCCACATGCCTTGGGGCAAAGAAACCCATTCATACCTTTTGTAGGGTTCTGCCTTCTTGATAGGTGGAACAGAAAATGCAAAATGACTAGTGTCTTCTGGATACAAGGGAATGATGAAAAAACAGTCTTTGAGGTCAATGATCAATAGATTCTATTGCTCAGGTATCATAGTAGGAGATGGAAAACCAGGTTGCAAGGCAGCCATACTTGTCATGACTGCATTAACAGCACGCAAGTCATGGACCAATCTCCCTGTCACACTCTTTTTCGGGATGGAACAAATTGGAGTGTTCCAAGGGCTAGGGGATGCCTTTATGTGCCCTTCCTCAAGCTCTTCTTGCACTAATTGTTGGATTATGGGCAGCTTTTCCTTTGACAGCAGCCACTGATCAATCCACACAGGTGTATCAGTGGTCTAGCTGAATTTGAGGATTGTCTGCCTACCAGTGGCCTCTGCGAAAAAGGCTGTGGAACAACGGTGGTTTTAAACTGGCCTCATAGATCCCTGCCAAGAAAACCTAGTAAAGTACCAGGAGTTTGCATGACATAAGGCCTTGTAGATACATTACTCCAGCTGGGAAAGTAACTCCTCTTGCACACTTAACAGTATTTACCCCGAGAAAGGCATTAGCTAAACTTGTAAGGCGTAACTCAAGAAGATAGCAGAGTTTTCTCCAAGATGTATCTTTGATAGAAATAGATAAGCAAAGATTGTTACTGTGATTGCAGTTTAAACTTGCTTTAATTGCTGTAGTAAACCAAATTGTGCTAGAGAGCAAGATAATAGCTACAAAATGCAGAGTAAGAACAGCAATACCACAAACACATCACTTGAGAGATTTGGAGTGAGAACAAGCTAAAGCAGTTTGAGCAAAGCGCAGGCGTGATGGACAACAAGGGCAACAACAGCACCAGTCTGGCAAATATTAACAATGTTGCTTAGTGGAGTGATTAAGGAAACACAGGGGGTATACAATATAGAGCAGCGAGCTAACATGAGGGTTACATAGGCTAACAGAACAAGGCAAGAATCTTTCTGCCTATCACTAGCTCCGCCTTTGGATCCATTTGGCACCTGTTTAATTGGAATTCCTTTAGACTCAATGGAAGAATTTGGAAATTGGACCAGAGCTCAAATTTATGGCAACTTAAATAAGGCCTGTTCAAATTGGTGTACTAATCAAAATGGGATGATCACAGAAATTTGGTGTGAAAACCAAAGCATCTCTAGAAATCCTTTAGGAGTTCAGGCATTTACAATTGCTCAAGGTTTAAATACTACAAGTCAGTGACCACAGGAATTGGATATTTTGGGATCAGCACCCAGGAAATTTTTGTTTGTTCTATGAATACCACAGGGGTAAAGAGCTGATTAGGGAGAAATCAGGAAAACCCGGCCATGATAGCACTTGGATATCTCCTGTTTCTTCCTGGTATTACAAAATACCACGGCATACTGTGCCTAATTGGACATGGTCTGTATCCCTAAGACCAAAATCTGCAAGGATGTCACCTCCTGGAGATTTTCTCATTTGTGGAGATAAAGCTTAGCATGCGATTCCTCAGAAAGCATGAGGAGGACTGTGCTATTTTGGGAAATTGACACTGTTTGCCCCTAGCATTCAACAGATGCTTGACATCAGGCACAAATTCCAACGTCCAAAAGGTAGTGTGCATCTATTAGGCTCAGACTGTAAGGATAATGTAGAATTGTAGAATATGCCTTTGGTTATACTGGCATCACTTTTTACACCAGCAGTAGCTTCATCACAGGCCCTTACACAACTCAAACGATTGGCTTGTTGGACAGACAAACAAATTAACTTACATCTGAAGTACTGAATGAGCTTACCACTGATGTAGGCAGCATACACCACGCTGTGTTACAGGATGTTATGGAGTTTTTGTTGCTAGCACAGGGAGATGGGTGTGAAGATTTTGAAGGGATGAATCTCTCTGAGCACTCTGACTCTATTGACAAGAAAGTGTCATTGCTTAAGGAGAACATGATAAAGCTGACAGTTGTTTAGAATTCTTTTGATGAGTGGCTAAAATCCTGGGGAATAACAGGCTGGCTCAAGGGCTTTGTATGCTTTGGCATTAGGTATTCTTGGCTGTGTAATTAATAAATAACTTTAAATGTTATTGGCTTTGTATTTCATTCTTTTTTCAATTCTGCTAATAGTGCCTTGCTTACTACGCTGTGTGCAAAAAGTAATTGACCGTGCTTTTAACTCAGTCTGGCTTGTGCAAAAAACAAAAGTGGGGAACTGTTGAGGGTATTTGGCAGGTGGAGGAGTTTTTGCAAGACAATGGCCGTATTCAGCTGATGCACAATCCAGCCTGCTTTTAATAATGGACAATGAACACGTTCACAAAGAATGAATTACGGACATATTCAGAAATGGGGTCGGTATATCCTTGGAAAAGATGCAAGAAGAAGAGTCATCAGGACTCAGCAAGTTTGTCAGCAAGCTTGGGAAAGTGAGCCATGGGTGGGCCGTACAACCCCAGCAAGACGTGTGAAAAATTAGATGATCCAATCAGCATTCTATTTTAGATGTGTGAAGAGCTAGGATTAACTAATCATGTATTAGCTAGAGACGCGTGGACAGTAGAGATTTATTATAAATAGAGTCTTTTTAGGAATAATAAATTTAGCTTCACTGGATCATATTGGTTATGGTGTGATGTCCATGAACCTCCGCACCCCGCACTTAAGGGTGGGTTGGTGTTGCCCAGGAACTGTACACATTTGGGGAAGTGCCCTTGGAAGAGAGGGGCTTGATTCCCAAGGAAACTGCTTCCCCAGGAGCCCCCAGTGAGACAGGTGCAAGTGTCTCCATTTGACTTCCTGTGTTTCCTTCAGTCCTTGCACTTGGCTGAGGCGCAGGGGAAGGATGTGAAGAGCAGCTTTGGCATCTGCCTGGGCCTGCAGAGACCAAGCCAAGCACCTGCAGCAGGGTTTGTTGCCCACCTTTGGGCGCAGGTCTGAGCCGGATCCTGTTTGTCCAGCTGAGTGCCCCAGAGCTCTCTTGGGGAGCTGTGAATTCAAAGGCCCTGATGCACACATTCATGCCACTTGCCCTATCTGGTGTGTTTTAACACTTGGCAAGATGCGTTTGCCCCGTGCTTGCTGGAAGCTGCTCTGCTCCAGAGCCAGCAGCAAGCTGGGCTGTGCTGGCCTGGCACTGTGGAGAGTCCTCTCCTGAGCACTTGGCTGGGCTTAGTGTGTCCTGGGCTGTCTTAGACACTTGGGGCAATGGATTTCTTCCAAACAGAGCCATTTGGGGTGGCTCCAGAGCACTTGGGGTTGGGGTGGCTCCAGAGCACTTGGCAGCATGTGCAAGGGCCCTTGCTGACACGGTGCATGGTTACCATGGAACGGAATGGAACAGGACCCTTTGTGACACGTGGTGAAGTGGGTGCTGGTGGTGACGAAGCAACGCCACAGTGCTCGGTGCACATCACGGGACAGGACGTGCCAGAGCTGTGCTGTGAGGAGGCCCACACAGCCAGCTCTTTCGTCGCTGAACCACAGCTCTTCCAAGGCGTTACTCCTGCGGCTGGCCTTGTGGCCAGACTGCAGGACTCCCTGACTCAGAGCATTTCCCAGGTCAGAAAGCAGGATGGCAGGCAGAGTGCTCAGCCTCTTCCGGGTGCTTAAGGGGAAGAAAACGAAAGGCCCTGCAGCCTCCCCAGCGCAGCAGCCTGCAGAGCCAGAGAAGCTGCAGCCAGTGCAGGACGGTGAGTGGCAGAGCCGGGCCGCAGGGCTGGTGCCTGCGGCCGGCCTGGCCCCATCCCATCCCTGCCCCTGTGGACGTCCCTGCAGACAGGACGTAAGAGGGGCTGGGGCTGCCCCCCAGGCCGTACTCCATCCCCTGGGCACCCGGGGCCTGTCCCTGCCTGGGCCGTGCAGGGCTGGGCCGTGTTCTCCAGCCTCTCCCACAGCCCCTCAGCTCTGGCTGCATTTGCTCTTTGCCAGATGTAGGCAAGGATGGGACACAAGAGCGGGACCCCACTCGCGGCCGCTTCCACACAGCAGCGAAGGTACGTGTGGCCATCCCCACCTTGCCTGGGCCTGCTGGCACTGCTCGGCCCAGTGCTACGCTTGGAGCAGGCCATGGAACGTCCCTCTCTTTCCGCCCTTCCTTCCTTCTGTTGCAGATCCTGTGGAGGTTCCTGGGCCTGCGGCGCAGAAACACCAGCGCCGCAACAACCGAGGGCACGGCCGAGCTGCGGGCAGAGCCTGATGTCACCTCGGCCTCCCCGAAGCGTGCAGCAGACTCAGTCAGGGCAGTGGCTGAGGGCAGGCCGGAGGCTGTCACTGCCCTGCAGGGTCTGCACTTGAACAAGCACAGTGCCAGTGCCCTGTCGGTTGTGTCCAGGCACCTGCCGAGCGAGAGCAGGAACAGGCTGCACCCAGAGCTCAGAGGCCACGTGGAGCTCAGCAAGGAGCCCTCGCTGGTGAGAAGGGGCAGTGTCTGAAGCCGCGTTGACAGCGTGGGGCTGGGCAACGCAGACCTTTGGCCTTGGCTGGCCTTTGACAGCCGAGGCAGCTGCTCCCAGCTCTCCTGCCTCTCGCTTCAGCTGCCCGAGTGCCTCAAGCAGCTGTTGGTGCTGTGGCTGTCCTCGGCTTCACAGCACAGCCTGCTCTTGCCCACAGGGTGGAGGAATACGCGGCCTCTGTCAACACCTGCTAGAGCAGATGGCGCATGCAGATGTAGCGACGGTCGCCATCATCCTCCCTGTGCTCGTACACATGCTCCAGATGGAAAACATCAAGATACCCAGTGCCACCGCCCTGAAGCTGGCCGAGCAACTCCTGCCATACTTGGAGAATGTAAGGCTCTGTGCCCCCAGCCACGGGCACTGGATGCTGCCCAGAAATGTTGTGCCTTGTGCACTTTTGGGCCTCTGCCCTGATGGGCCTGGAGTAGTTGGTGCTGAGGTCTCTTCCTTTCCTCCAGGACGACAGCCAGGCGCAGCTGCTCTCCATTCGGCTCTTCAGCAAAGTGATGGAGCTGGTAGATGAAGAGGGGGAAAAGCCTCTCATGAGAATTGTGAGCCAGAGCCTGCTCCCTCTCTTCTTGCACTGGCACGATGACAACTGGCATGTGGCAAAGGTCAGGTTTTGTGTGACGCTGCTGCATCCCTGGCAAGGAGCTGGGCTGCCTCCTGCCCTGGCAGCTTGCAGGCTCCAGCCTTCCCTGGCCTTGGCACAGGCATGTGGGTCCTGTGCCCTGGGCTCTGGTGCCACCTGCGGCTCTCTGCTGCTCTCCAGGCCTCTTTCCAAGCCCTGCTTTGTGCAGCCCGCTTCCAGAGGAGAAGGGACCTGGAGGAGCTGCTGACGAAGCAGCAGCAGATGAAGTTCGCCGAGCGCCTGGTAAGAACAGCCAGGGAGCCCCAACTGCGGGCTGGAGAAGCCTCCTGCCTCCCGTGCTGCGGCTGGCAGCTGTGTCCCTGCCCAGCACCGCAGCCGAGCCCAGCAGTCTGCGCCCCACACGCCGCTCCCTGCCCTGGCCCGTGCGGGCCGGCTCGGCCACTGCTGGGTGCAGGGAGCGCCCGGCCGAGGGGCAGAGCCCGCATCAAGCCTTCCCCGTCGGTCCTCCCTGCAGCTGCTTGACGACGAGAGCTGAGCGGCCGAGCACCTGCGCTGGGCCCTGCGCTTCCTGCAGAGCCCACAGAAGCGCCTGCGACAGGCGGCCGTCAGGTTGATCGGTGAGCCAGCAGCCCCGCGCCCCTCCATGTCCCCAGAGGGTATGTGCGGCTGCAGGGCTGGCAGCCGCTGTGTCGGGCAGCTGTGCCTCCTGGCGCCGCCACGGGCTCTGTCTTGCCAGGGGTCGCTGGAGTGCTCATGATGGGGCAGAAGGAGGAGCTCCAGGTCCTCAGTCAGGGTGAGTGGGGGCAGCCGTGCGGGTGCCAGTGGGGGCCGTCAGGGGAGGCTACAAATCCCAGCTCCGGAGTTACAATCCCTGCCCGGGCTGCCGAGGGCTCTGCTCCCTGTGCGGACGGACGAGGGGCGGCGGGGGCAGAGCCCGGAGAGCTTTCAGGCACACGGCGGGGAGCCGAGGCCAGCACCTTCCGGCCCGAGCCCTTGTCTCCGCCTCCCTTCTGGCCATAGCAGGAGCCGGCTGGGATGGCCCTGGCAGGAGCGTTTCCCTGGATTCCCGCAATCCGGCCTCTAACCGTGGCCCTGTGCTTCTTTTTTCCAGCCCTTCAAGCCCTGAGGGAATATGAGTGCCCCTCCTTCATCAACAAATTTATCCAGCTGAACTTCGAGGCAAGAGCTGCCGAACTTGGTCTGCAGGACCAGAAGAAACTGTGTCCTTCATCAACCCCCATTTCCCAGTGAAGATGAGACCACCTGCAGAGCACAGGGGACCAGCTGGAACTCCAGGCACAGCTCTTGTTGGTAACAGCTGAGCCTGTGGGAAGCTCCAGGAGCGCGTTGTCATTCTAACCCCCTCCCTCCCCTCCTCCCTCCCTCCCCTCCTCCCTCCCTCCCCTCCTCCCTCCCTCCCGCCCTGCCCTGCCCATCCCCTTTTTTGCCTCCCAGTTCACCCTTCACTTTGCCTTCCCTAATAAACAGTTTACTTTTGTCACTTTACCCATGTGTCCATGGAGCTGAAGCGGCACAAATCCTGAGCGCGGGGACACGCAGCGCCCTGCTGCCGTTCTCTTCCACGCTGTGTTCTCTGCATGGGCAGAGAGGAACAAGGGCATCTCAGGCTGCAAAGGTGCCTGTCCTGCTGCTTCAGTGGCACAGCACCATGGAGTTCAAGGTCATGCTGAGCATGCTGAAGGGTGACACCGGCCGGGGGCTATTTACAGATGCGAACAAGACGGGGCTGCTATGGAAAGGGCCTCGAGCTGTTTATTTTTCAGCATCAGTCTCATTCATTACATGATTATGCTAATGGGAAGATGCTAGCAGCTCAAAATCCAGGCAGCAGGCCAAAAAACATATGTTACAACTTTCTTTATAAGTTTCTTGACCAATCACACAAAGCAAAAGCATACTGACAGAAGTTCTATCCAATCACCATAACCACACGTATGTTTGGTTAAAACAGTGCTTGCTTATTTCGGATACAATACTTCATTGTAAGACACAAGGCAAAGAGCTCCATTTTTAAGCTTTAAGCTTCCTAATATCTTGCTAGATAAACTTTCTGCAGCTTAGAGACCTATTCAGACAAGCATTATTTCACAGGCCTATTGTTCGATTTGCCCTTGCTTTTTCTACAGTTTAAATAATTTTTCTGCTGACCTATCTCATGACTGTTGCTTTAGCTCTGCTCACAATTCTGCTGGATCTAAGGCCTGCCTTTTGCAGCTTTCCCTAAACCCTCTAATTTTAAGGATTCCCACAATTCCCCCTCTCTGTGCACCCAAAAAGAAACCTTCCCAATCGTGTCATTCATTACTTGTCATTTATTTCGTACTCTTACTCTAATATTTTTTGTTTATTCTCTGCTTAAAGCATGTTCTTGCTGGAACTAAGCATTGCTATATTACAACACAGCAATCTAATGCTGTGAAGGTCCAGTCAGTGGAAAGGGCATAAATTACGCCTGACAATAGTTACAAGTCATTGTTCCAAAAAAGTCTCGTCTGTTCCAGGGTCTTAACTCAAAACCTTCCTCCATTTCTATACCTTCATCCACCATCTCCGTGAGATTTCAAGAACTCTCTGTGAATCCATTTCCTACCTCTCTCTCTCGTATGATAAAAATTTCTTGGACAGTTTTGTTCATCATTCGTCACACACTCTGAAATACGCAAGGTATTCCTATTAATATCACTACCAAAACACCCAGTACATAGAGACCTGTCTTGCAAAGTTCCCTTAGCCAAGGTGCAAAGCTCCATCCTTGGAACAAATCATCTAACCAGGACCCACCATCTTCTTTAATTTGGGCTGTCAAATCTTTCAGGTTTTGTATGCTGTTGTGGGTGGATTCAGAATGATCTGACAGGTTCATACAACACAATCCTTCAAATTCCTCACAACCGTGGCCTTGTGCCAGTAAACGAAAATCAATTGCTGCTCTGTTTTGAAGGGTAGCATGTCTAACACTATTAACATCGGTCAACATGTCACTGATTGCAGTGGATGTGGCATTAGTTTGTTTACTCAGCCAACATCCAACCTGATCTAATAGTTTCAATGCATTGCTGAAGTCAGTTGGGGTAAAAGCAAACCCTGTTCGCAGCCTTCCAAGGCATGAAATCACTTCTACAGTTCTCATCATAATGACGAGCAGATCTTGTTCCCCTTTGTTTCTTTTAATGACCGCTTTGGCAGTAGGCGCAATTAGTGTGAGCATCCCAATGCTACATGGGCCACCTTCAAGGTGGGATGGAATGCCCTGCCAAGCCCTATCTCCACAAATGAACCGATATCCCTTGGGCAATTGTCATGGACATTGGTCAGCCTCAGAAAGCACATGCCAACTGTTAGAATAGTTACACAAAACTTAAGTTTCTGTATGCAAAACAAAGGGGAGTAACATTGTACTTTGGAGGATCACCTTCTCATCAATCATTAGCTAAATTTTGTAGCTATTATCTTGCTCTCTAGCACAATTTGGTTTACTACAGCAATTAAAGCAAGTTTAAACTGCAATCACAGTAACAATCTTTGCTTATCTATTTCTATCAAAGATACATCTTGGAGAAAACTCTGCTATCTTCTTGAGTTACGCCTTACAAGTTTAGCTAATGCCATTCTCGGGCTAAATACTGTTAAGTGTGCAAGAGCAGTTGTTGCATATTAGTTTAATAGGCCTAAATTTTTGCTTTTTCCCTCGGACCACTACTAAATTATGTTCTTGACAAACTTGTTGCCAAGTTTTTCAGTTACACTTGATACAATGAACCTTAAGCCATGGCTTACATGCACAACTATGCAGATATCAAGCATTTTCTATCTGATTTATAACTTGTGATGGAAGTGAAGGTCCACGTGGCTGGAATCCAACGAATGCCTTTATCGTAAGTAAGCACATAGAACTTCTTCCTCTTAATTTGGCTGCAGCTGGTCCTTGCCACACCCCTGTTCCTGGACTTTTGAACATGAACTGAATGCTGTCAGGCAATTCCTCCCTTGGATTATGTGTGAGGGCATGATGCACAAGAACAGGTGGATCTTTCCTATCTCCTGTTGTTCTGAGGTAATTAGGCACAAAAATGGCTTTAGCTGTTTTTTCCTCAGGGATAACCCTGGAGTTCCCCCTTTTTGTTTTTGCAGCATGCCCTTGAACTTGTGATGGCCACGCTCAATAATTTCCTGTCCAGTAGGATTGTGGGGAATACCAGTGTCTCGTCAAATACCCCATAAATTACATAAAGAAACCTTTGAATCTTAAGGAACAGGAAGTAGGACTATTGTCAGTCTTAATTGCTAACGGGATACCTAATATGGCAAAGCAATTGTACAAATGTTTCTCAACATGACGTTTCACCTGTTAAGGGAGTAGTCCATAAAACACAAGCATAGGTATCAATGCAAATATGTACAAATTCTTTCTGACCAAATTCTTCTACATAAGTTAGATCCATTTGCCATAATTGCAAGGGTTGGGTACCCCCAGGGTTAACACCATGCCTAAACCAATGCCATCTCGTTGACAGATCAGGACAGGATCACACAATACTAGAAGCATCAGTAAGGGGAACAGCAAATTGTTTACCTAACATTTTTGCAGATTGATGAAGAAATGCATGCGAAGTTTTGGCTTGCTGAAATGCATGAGAGTTTGGCATTGGCCAGACAGTGGCTACTAACCGATCAGCTCGAGCATTACCTTCAGACAGACCAGGGAGAGCTTGATGACTATGAACATAAAGTATTCCTGCCCTCATTGATTTAGGGTTTTAAGCAATCAGCTTAAAAGGGAATACAAATTCTTATTAGTCACCTCCTTAAGTACTGCTCTTTCAAGGTGTTGGACACAGCCAACTACATAAAGTGAATGAGAAACAATGTTAATGGCCTCATTATTCCAATTTTCAAAAGCCCAAATCACAGCTCTCAATTCTATTGTCTGCAACATATCCTTTACCTCTCTGAAAACAACATGCTTTTTCCACAAGCTGCCAAGTGCAGGCAGCCCTTTTGGACCTTTTACCTGCATCTGTAAATACTGTCTGCTTTGATACTGAACAGTCAGATCTCCAGGGTCTGTCCTCCAGACGCTGATGCTCCACTAAAGATAACACCCGGTGCCGTGGATAAGTATTGTGAACTTTACCATCATATCCAGCCCAAGCTATCCATAATGAAACAGAATGTCTAATTCCCCATTCAAGATACCAGTGAGCCATTGAATATGGTTCATGTCCCCAGATTTCCAATATTCTCCTCTGCCCTTCATAATCAAATGAGCAAAAATCTCCATTTGCGTGGCAATAGTTCTAATTGTTTTACAGGTAAAAATACCCATTCCAAAAGAATGAAAGGACTAGCCCAACTTTTAACCCATTGAAAAATCAAGGCAAAAGGATGCTTGGCATAATTGTCACCCTCATTGCTCTGATTGATGATCATCAATTGAGATGGAACATGCTCAGTCAGAGGATCCAAGGCCTGATGTTGTCTCTTATCCAGGCTCCGGCATTCATCTGTCCGAGATGAAGTGCCTAATAACTGTATTAATGGTCCAAGTTCTTCGTTAGTTATCCCACAAATAGGTCTAGTGCATTGAATATGCCCCACTCACTTCTGGACATCATGTACAGTTTTCATCTCAGTTGTAATGGTGAGTTTCTGTGGCTCCACTACAGACTGATCAATCCGCCACCCGAGATACGTCCAATGAGCAGAAGATTACAGCTTATCAGAGGCAATTTTTAAACCTCTTTCCTCTAGCAAAATTGTCATGGTTTTTACAACAGTTACAGAGTCTAATTGTTTTCCAGCCACTAATGCATCGTCCATGTAGTGATAGATGATATACTCAGGGAATTGCTACCGAACAGGTTCATATTCCCAAGCCAGATACATTTGGCAGATCATAGGGGAATTCCACATGCCTTGGGGCAAAGAAACCCATTCATACCTTTTGTAGGGTTCTGCCTTCTTGATAGGTGGAACAGAAAATGCAAAATGACTAGTGTCTTCTGGATACAAGGGAATGATGAAAAAACAGTCTTTGAGGTCAATGATCAATAGATTCTATTGCTCAGGTATCATAGTAGGAGATGGAAAACCAGGTTGCAAGGCAGCCATACTTGTCATGACTGCATTAACAGCACGCAAGTCATGGACCAATCTCCCTGTCACACTCTTTTTCGGGATGGAACAAATTGGAGTGTTCCAAGGGCTAGGGGATGCCTTTATGTGCCCTTCCTCAAGCTCTTCTTGCACTAATTGTTGGATTATGGGCAGCTTTTCCTTTGACAGCAGCCACTGATCAATCCACACAGGTGTATCAGTGGTCTAGCTGAATTTGAGGATTGTCTGCCTACCAGTGGCCTCTGCGAAAAAGGCTGTGGAACAACGGTGGTTTTAAACTGGCCTCATAGATCCCTGCCAAGAAAACCTAGTAAAGTACCAGGAGTTTGCATGACATAAGGCCTTGTAGATACATTACTCCAGCTGGGAAAGTAACTCCTCTTGCACACTTAACAGTATTTACCCCGAGAAAGGCATTAGCTAAACTTGTAAGGCGTAACTCAAGAAGATAGCAGAGTTTTCTCCAAGATGTATCTTTGATAGAAATAGATAAGCAAAGATTGTTACTGTGATTGCAGTTTAAACTTGCTTTAATTGCTGTAGTAAACCAAATTGTGCTAGAGAGCAAGATAATAGCTACAAAATGCAGAGTAAGAACAGCAATACCACAAACACATCACTTGAGAGATTTGGAGTGAGAACAAGCTAAAGCAGTTTGAGCAAAGCGCAGGCGTGATGGACAACAAGGGCAACAACAGCACCAGTCTGGCAAATATTAACAATGTTGCGTAGTGGAGTGATTAAGGAAACACAGGGGGTATACAATATAGAGCAGCGAGCTAACATGAGGGTTACATAGGCTAACAGAACAAGGCAAGAATCTTTCTGCCTATCACTAGCTCCGCCTTTGGATCCATTTGGCACCTGTTTAATTGGAATTCCTTTAGACTCAATGGAAGAATTTGGAAATTGGACCAGAGCTCAAATTTATGGCAACTTAAATAAGGCCTGTTCAAATTGGTGTACTAATCAAAATGGGATGATCACAGAAATTTGGTGTGAAAACCAAAGCATCTCTAGAAATCCTTTAGGAGTTCAGGCATTTACAATTGCTCAAGGTTTAAATACTACAAGTCAGTGACCACAGGAATTGGATATTTTGGGATCAGCACCCAGGAAATTTTTGTTTGTTCTATGAATACCACAGGGGTAAAGAGCTGATTAGGGAGAAATCAGGAAAACCCGGCCATGATAGCACTTGGATATCTCCTGTTTCTTCCTGGTATTACAAAATACCACGGCATACTGTGCCTAATTGGACATGGTCTGTATCCCTAAGACCAAAATCTGCAAGGATGTCACCTCCTGGAGATTTTCTCATTTGTGGAGATAAAGCTTAGCATGCGATTCCTCAGAAAGCATGAGGAGGACTGTGCTATTTTGGGAAATTGACACTGTTTGCCCCTAGCATTCAACAGATGCTTGACATCAGGCACAAATTCCAACGTCCAAAAGGTAGTGTGCATCTATTAGGCTCAGACTGTAAGGATAATGTAGAATTGTAGAATATGCCTTTGGTTATACTGGCATCACTTTTTACACCAGCAGTAGCTTCATCACAGGCCCTTACACAACTCAAACGATTGGCTTGTTGGACAGACAAACAAATTAACTTACATCTGAAGTACTGAATGAGCTTACCACTGATGTAGGCAGCATACACCACGCTGTGTTACAGGATGTTATGGAGTTTTTGTTGCTAGCACAGGGAGATGGGTGTGAAGATTTTGAAGGGATGAATCTCTCTGAGCACTCTGACTCTATTGACAAGAAAGTGTCATTGCTTAAGGAGAACATGATAAAGCTGACAGTTGTTTAGAATTCTTTTGATGAGTGGCTAAAATCCTGGGGAATAACAGGCTGGCTCAAGGGCTTTGTATGCTTTGGCATTAGGTATTCTTGGCTGTGTAATTAATAAATAACTTTAAATGTTATTGGCTTTGTATTTCATTCTTTTTTCAATTCTGCTAATAGTGCCTTGCTTACTACGCTGTGTGCAAAAAGTAATTGACCGTGCTTTTAACTCAGTCTGGCTTGTGCAAAAAACAAAAGTGGGGAACTGTTGAGGGTATTTGGCAGGTGGAGGAGTTTTTGCAAGACAATGGCCGTATTCAGCTGATGCACAGTCCAGCCTGCTTTTAATAATGGACAATGAACACGTTCACAAAGAATGAATTACGGACATATTCAGAAATGGGGTCGGTATATCCTTGGAAAAGATGCAAGAAGAAGAGTCATCAGGACTCAGCAAGTTTGTCAGCAAGCTTGGGAAAGTGAGCCATGGGTGGGCCGTACAACCCCAGCAAGACGTGTGAAAAATTAGATGATCCAATCAGCATTCTATTTTAGATGTGTGAAGAGCTAGGATTAACTAATCATGTATTAGCTAGAGACGCGTGGACAGTAGAGATTTATTATAAATAGAGTCTTTTTAGGAATAATAAATTTAGCTTCACTGGATCATATTGGTTATGGTGTGATGTCCATGAACCTCCGCACCCCGCACTTAAGGGTGGGTTGGTGTTGCCCAGGAACTGTACACATTTGGGGAAGTGCCCTTGGAAGAGAGGGGCTTGATTCCCAAGGAAACTGCTTCCCCAGGAGCCCCCAGTGAGACAGGTGCAAGTGTCTCCATTTGACTTCCTGTGTTTCCTTCAGTCCTTACACTTGGCTGAGGCGCAGGGGAAGGATGTGAAGAGCAGCTTTGGCATCTGCCTGGGCCTGCAGAGACCAAGCCAAGCACCTGCAGCAGGGTTTGTTGCCCACCTTTGGGCGCAGGTCTGAGCCGGATCCTGTTTGTCCAGCTGAGTGCCCCAGAGCTCTCTTGGGGAGCTGTGAATTCAAAGGCCCTGATGCACACATTCATGCCACTTCCCCTATCTGGTGTGTTTTAACACTTGGCAAGATGCGTTTGCCCCGTGCTTGCTGGAAGCTGCTCTGCTCCAGAGCCAGCAGCAAGCTGGGCTGTGCTGGCCTGGCACTGTGGAGAGTCCTCTCCTGAGCACTTGGCTGGGCTTAGTGTGTCCTGGGCTGTCTTAGACACTTGGGGCAATGGATTTCTTCCAAACAGAGCCATTTGGGGTGGCTCCAGAGCACTTGGGGTTGGGGTGGCTCCAGAGCACTTGGCAGCATGTGCAAGGGCCCTTGCTGACACGGCGCATGGTTACCATGGAACGGAATGGAACAGGACCCTTTGTGACACGTGGTGAAGTGGGTGCTGGTGGTGACGAAGCAACGCCACAGTGCTCGGTGCACATCACGGGACAGGACGTGCCAGAGCTGTGCTGTGAGGAGGCCCACACAGCCAGCTCTTTCGTCGCTGAACCACAGCTCTTCCAAGGCGTTACTCCTGCGGCTGGCCTTGTGGCCAGACTGCAGGACTCCCTGACTCAGAGCATTTCCCAGGTCAGAAAGCAGGATGGCAGGCAGAGTGCTCAGCCTCTTCCGGGTGCTTAAGGGGAAGAAAACGAAAGGCCCTGCAGCCTCCCCAGCGCAGCAGCCTGCAGAGCCAGAGAAGCTGCAGCCAGTGCAGGACGGTGAGTGGCAGAGCCGGGCCGCAGGGCTGGTGCCTGCGGCCGGCCTGGCCCCATCCCATCCCTGCCCCTGTGGACGTCCCTGCAGACAGGACGTAAGAGGGGCTGGGGCTGCCCCCCAGGCCGTACTCCATCCCCTGGGCACCCGGGGCCTGTCCCTGCCTGGGCCGTGCAGGGCTGGGCCGTGTTCTCCAGCCTCTCCCACAGCCCCTCAGCTCTGGCTGCATTTGCTCTTTGCCAGATGTAGGCAAGGATGGGACACAAGAGCGGGACCCCACTCGCGGCCGCTTCCACACAGCAGCGAAGGTACGTGCGGCCATCCCCACCTTGCCTGGGCCTGCTGGCACTGCTCGGCCCAGTGATGCGCTTGGAGCAGGCCATGGAACGTCCCTCTCTTTCCGCCCTTCCTTCCTTCTGTTGCAGATCCTGTGGAGGTTCCTGGGCCTGCGGCGCAGAAACACCAGCGCCGCAACAACCGAGGGCACGGCCGAGCTGCGGGCAGAGCCTGATGTCACCTCGGCCTCCCCGAAGCGTGCAGCAGACTCAGTCAGGGCAGTGGCTGAGGGCAGGCCGGAGGCTGTCACTGCCCTGCAGGGTCTGCACTTGAACAAGCACAGTGCCAGTGCCCTGTCGGTTGTGTCCAGGCACCTGCCGAGCGAGAGCAGGAACAGGCTGCACCCAGAGCTCAGAGGCCACGTGGAGCTCAGCAAGGAGCCCTCGCTGGTGAGAAGGGGCAGTGTCTGAAGCCGCGTTGACAGCGTGGGGCTGGGCAACGCAGACCTTTGGCCTTGGCTGGCCTTTGACAGCCGAGGCAGCTGCTCCCAGCTCTCCTGCCTCTCGCTTCAGCTGCCCGAGTGCCTCAAGCAGCTGTTGGTGCTGTGGCTGTCCTCGGCTTCACAGCACAGCCTGCTCTTGCCCACAGGGTGGAGGAATACGCGGCCTCTGTCAACACCTGCTGGAGCAGATGGCGCATGCAGATGTAGCGACGGTCGCCATCATCCTCCCTGTGCTCGTACACATGCTCCAGATGGAAAACATCAAGATACCCAGTGCCACCGCCCTGAAGCTGGCCGAGCAACTCCTGCCATACTTGGAGAATGTAAGGCTCTGTGCCCCCAGCCACGGGCACTGGATGCTGCCCAGAAATGTTGTGCCTTGTGCACTTTTGGGCCTCTGCCCTGATGGGCCTGGAGTAGTTGGTGCTGAGGTCTCTTCCTTTCCTCCAGGACGACAGCCAGGCGCAGCTGCTCTCCATTCGGCTCTTCAGCAAAGTGATGGAGCTGGTAGACGAAGAGGGGGAAAAGCCTCTCATGAGAATTGTGAGCCAGAGCCTGCTCCCTCTCTTCTTGCACTGGCACGATGACAACTGGCATGTGGCAAAGGTCAGGTTTTGTGTGACGCTGCTGCATCCCTGGCAAGGAGCTGGGCTGCCTCCTGCCCTGGCAGCTTGCAGGCTCCAGCCTTCCCTGGCCTTGGCACAGGCATGTGGGTCCTGTGCCCTGGGCTCTGGTGCCACCTGCGGCTCTCTGCTGCTCTCCAGGCCTCTTTCCAAGCCCTGCTTTGTGCAGCCCGCTTCCAGAGGAGAAGGGACCTGGAGGAGCTGCTGACGAAGCAGCAGCAGATGAAGTTCGCCGAGCGCCTGGTAAGGACAGCCAGGGAGCCCCAACTGCGGGCTGGAGAAGCCTCCTGCCTCCCGTGCTGCGGCTGGCAGCTGTGTCCCTGCCCAGCACCGCAGCCGAGCCCAGCAGTCTGCGCCCCACACGCCGCTCCCTGCCCTGGCCCGTGCGGGCCGGCTCGGCCACTGCTGGGTGCAGGGAGCGCCCGGCCGAGGGGCAGAGCCCGCATCAAGCCTTCCCCGTCGGTCCTCCCTGCAGCTGCTTGACGACGAGAGCCGAGCGGCCGAGCACCTGCGCTGGGCCCTGCGCTTCCTGCAGAGCCCACAGAAGCGCCTGCGACAGGCGGCCGTCAGGTTGATCGGTGAGCCAGCAGCCCCGCGCCCCTCCATGTCCCCAGAGGGTATGTGCGGCTGCAGGGCTGGCAGCCGCTGTGTCGGGCAGCTGTGCCTCCTGGCGCCGCCACGGGCTCTGTCTTGCCAGGGGTCGCTGGAGTGCTCATGATGGGGCAGAAGGAGGAGCTCCAGGTCCTCAGTCAGGGTGAGTGGGGGCAGCCGCGCGGGTGCCAGTGGGGGCCGTCAGGGGAGGCTACAAATCCCAGCTCCGGAGTTACAATCCCTGCCCGGGCTGCCGAGGGCTCTGCTCCCTGTGCGGACGGACGAGGGGCGGCGGGGGCAGAGCCCGGAGAGCTTTCAGGCACACGGCGGGGAGCCGAGGCCAGCACCTTCCGGCCCGAGCCCTTGTCTCCGCCTCCCTTCTGGCCATAGCAGGAGCCGGCTGGGATGGCCCTGGCAGGAGCGTTTCCCTGGATTCCCGCAATCCGGCCTCTAACCGTGGCCCTGTGCTTCTTTTTTCCAGCCCTTCAAGCCCTGAGGGAATATGAGTGCCCCTCCTTCATCAACAAATTTATCCAGCTGAACTTCGAGGCAAGAGCTGCCGAACTTGGTCTGCAGGACCAGAAGAAACTGTGTCCTTCATCAACCCCCATTTCCCAGTGAAGATGAGACCACCTGCAGAGCACAGGGGACCAGCTGGAACTCCAGGCACAGCTCTTGTTGGTAACAGCTGAGCCTGTGGGAAGCTCCAGGAGCGCGTTGTCATTCTAACCCCCTCCCTCCCCTCCTCCCTCCCCTCCCTCCCTCCCCTCCTCCCTCCCCTCCTCCCTCCCCTCCTCCCTCCCCTCCTCCCTCCCTCCCCTCCTCCCTCTCCTCCTCCCTCCCCTCCTCCCTCCCTCCCCTCCTCCCTCCCTCCCCTCCTCCCTCCCTCCCGCCCTGCCCTGCCCATCCCCTTTTTTGCCTCCCAGTTCACCCTTCACTTTGCCTTCCCTAATAAACAATTTACTTTTGTCACTTTACCCATGTGTCCATGGAGCTGAAGCGGCACAAATCCTGAGCACAGGGACACGCAGCGCCCTGCTGCCATTCTCTTCCACGCTGTGTTCTGTGCACGGGCAGAGAGGAACAAGGGCATCTCAGGCTGCAAAGGTGCCTGTCCTGCTGCTTCAGTGGCACAGCACCATGGAGTTCAAGGTCATGCTGAGCATGCTGAAGGGTGACACCGGCCGGGGGCTATTTACAGATGCGAACGAGACGGGGCTGCTATGGAAAGGGCCTCGAGCTGTTTATTTTTCAGCATCAGTCTCATTCATTACATGATTATGCTAATGGGAAGATGCTAGCAGCTCAAAATCCAGGCAGCAGGCCAAAAAACATATGTTACAACTTTCTTTATAAGTTTCTTGACCAATCACACAAAGCAAAAGCATACTGACAGAAGTTCTATCCAATCACCATAACCACACGTATGTTTGGTTAAAACAGTGCTTGCTTATTTCGGATACAATACTTCATTGTAAGACACAAGGCAAAGAGCTCCATTTTTAAGCTTTAAGCTTCCTAATATCTTGCTAGATAAACTTTCTGCAGCTTAGAGACCTATTCAGACAAGCATTATTTCACAGGCCTATTGTTCGATTTGCCCTTGCTTTTTCTACAGTTTAAATAATTTTTCTGCTGACCTATCTCATGACTGTTGCTTTAGCTCTGCTCACAATTCTGCTGGATCTAAGGCCTGCCTTTTGCAGTTTTCCCTAAACCCTCTAATTTTAAGGATTCCCACAATTCCCCCTCTCTGTGCACCCAAAAAGAAACCTTCCCAATCGTGTCATTCATTACTTGTCATTTATTTCGTACTCTTACTCTAATATTTTTTGTTTATTCTCTGCTTAAAGCATGTTCTTGCTGGAACTAAGCATTGCTATATTACAACACAGCAATCTAATGCTGTGAAGGTCCAGTCAGTGGAAAGGGCATAAATTACGCCTGACAATAGTTACAAGTCATTGTTCCAAAAAAGTCTCGTCTGTTCCAGGGTCTTAACTCAAAACCTTCCTCCATTTCTATACCTTCATCCACCATCTCCGTGAGATTTCAAGAACTCTCTGTGAATCCATTTCCTACCTCTCTCTCTCGTATGATAAAAATTTCTTGGACAGTTTTGTTCATCATTCGTCACACACTCTGAAATACGCAAGGTATTCCTATTAATATCACTACCAAAACACCCAGTACATAGAGACCTGTCTTGCAAAGTTCCCTTAGCCAAGGTGCAAAGCTCCATCCTTGGAACAAATCATCTAACCAGGACCCACCATCTTCTTTAATTTGGACTGTCAAATCTTTCAGGTTTTGTATGCTGTTGTGGGTGGATTCAGAATGATCTGACAGGTTCATACAACACAATCCTTCAAATTCCTCACAACCGTGGCCTTGTGCCAGTAAACGAAAATCAATTGCTGCTCTGTTTTGAAGGGTAGCATGTCTAACACTATTAACATCGGTCAACATGTCACTGATTGCAGTGGATGTGGCATTAGTTTGTTTACTCAGCCAACATCCAACCTGATCTAATAGTTTCAATGCATTGCTGAAGTCAGTTGGAGTAAAAAGCAAACCCTGTTCGCAGCCTTCCAAGGCATGAAATCACTTCTACAGTTCTCATCATAATGACGAGCAGATCTTGTTCCCTTTTGTTTCTTTTAATGACCGCTTTGGCAGTAGGCGCAATTAGTGTGAGCATCCCAATGCTACATGGGCCACCTTCAAGGTGGGATGGAATGCCCTGCCAAGCCCTATCTCCACAAATGAACCGATATCCCTTGGGCAATTGTCATGGACATTGGTCAGCCTCAGAAAGCACATGCCAACTGTTAGAATAGTTACACAAAACTTAAGTTTCTGTATGCAAAACAAAGGGGAGTAACATTGTACTTTGGAGGATCACCTTCTCATCAATCATTAGCTGTAAATGTAAGGCAAAAATCCGTTGTTAAAGAACCAAGGATTTCCAGTTCTTTCGTTTCAGACTCGGCTTTGGGAAGTTGTTCAGCCCAAACATTCCAATTCAATTCAGGATTGCTCCCATTGTCAATTTCACCTGGCTCACCATTGGATCGCTTTTTGACCAAAGGCAAATCCTTTACTGCCACACCAACCAGACAGGTTGAAAAAGGCTTTTCTGGTTCCCAATTAGACAAACATGGTATCCGAGCCTGCTGCATTGGCTAAGGTCACCCAAACATTTGTTTTTGGTTATTCTGCAGGCAAATCTGCATGACAAGAAGCAATTAAAACCCACCAACACCAGCATATGATTTGATTTTGCTAAGTTTTGGCCAAATCCTCATATATATATCAATTTAAAGACTTGCTTTTGACCTTAAGATAAGATTTCACCTTGAAGATCCAAGAGAGGGCATCTATAACCTAAGAAAAACTAAAACCACTCTTTTGCCAAAAATCATCTCTTATAAAGAAACATTTGACATACAATTGACACACTTATAAATAGCATTAACAGAAAACCAGAGTTTGCAGGTTCCACCGATGCGCAAGGAACGTCAGGCGTGCTCTGGGTCCCTCTGTTCGGCTCATGTCCGTGTACTTGCTTCCTTGGTTTTGGACTTGTCAACACGTTCTGGGGTGCGATATGGTTTGATGATTTTGGCTGGCACACACTTAATTCCTGCACCTGTAGAGACAGAAGCATACCCTTTACTCCAGGTGATTAATCGGAAAGGACCTTCAATTGGTCCAGTCTCAGGGTTTCTAATTAAAACAGGAGGATTTTCTTTCAGTTTTGCTTGTGTGTTATTGTAAAAATTCCTAAAAATTGGTAAATCAGGTTCTGCAATTGAACTGTTTAAACAACTAAAAACATACAAAGCTTTGTTCAACCTCATCTGTGGTGTGACCTCGACTCCCCCTCTCTGTTGACCTAATTATGTTTTAATGTCTGATGTGCCCTCTCAATAATTGCTTGGCTTGAGGGTGAGTGAGGAATACCAAAGATGTGATGAACACCCCATTCTTTTAGAAATGTTGCCATTTTTTGAGATATATATGTGGGATCATTGTTGGTTTTTACTTCTTTGGGCAGACCAATGAAGCAAAAGCTTGCAAAGAATGTTGACAGACATGATTACCTGTTTCACCTGTGTGAAGAGAAGCAAAAATTGCACCAGAGAATATGTCCACTGAAATGAATACTTTTAAATTTACCAAAGGAAGGCTATTTAATGATATCTCTTTGCCATAACTGCAGGCTTTGCAAACCTTGTGCGTTAACCGCTCCTGTAGAAACAGGAGGCTGCACAAGCTGAAAGTCAGGGCAAGTACTAATGATAGATTTAGCTTGACTTTTGGATATTTGAAACATTCACACAAGTGCTTGGACGTTTTGGTGAAGAAAGGTGTGACTCGGTTTTGCTTGCTCCAAAATGTTTGGCAAAGTGTGTGAAATAACCACTGCCACTTTTTCCACTCTCGCGGTTTCTTTCCACTAAAAATCCAGGAAGCAAAGAATTAGCCCTGATTTGAGAAACAAAATATGGATTAGTTCTATATTGCAAAGTTGTATAAAGACATGAAAGCCAACAGTATAAAGTGTCATTACTAACATCCTTCAAAATTGACCTTTCTAATCTCTAAACTAAAAACTTCTTTGATTTTGTTGTAGAAATTTTAGGTCCAGCATTTTGGATTTCAGTAACAACACTAGGACAAGCTTACTCCATCTCTGGCTTCATTGGAGCTGCGATGAGCAAATCATCCATGTAGTGTGATGTAATGGATCTTGGATACTTCAGTCGAACTGGAGACAAAACTTGTGCTGTAATATATTGGCAAATTAGAGGTGAATTCTTCATTTTTAGAGGCAACGTTTTCCAGTGCTACCTCTGCATGGGTTCTCTTTGATTGATGACAGGAACTGAAAAGGCAAATCTTGGAGCATCATTGGGATGAGGTGGGATGTGGAAAAAACAATGCTTTAAATCAATGACAATGAGAGGCCAGTGTTTTGGGATCATTGATAAAGAAGGAAGTCAAGGTTGAAGGGTCCCATATCTTCCATCACTTCATTAATCTTCCTCAGGTCATGAAGCAACCTCCAGAAATCCGATATCTTCTTGTGGATGACGAATACTGGTGAATTCCAAGGAGTATTTATGGGAGTGATGTGACCTTCTTCTAATTGCTCCTTTACCAATCTTTTAAAGCTATTTAATATTTTCTCTGTTAAATGCCATTGATCAATCCACACAGGAAGATCAGTTTTCAAGTGGCAGGTTTTGATGTGGTTTCCATCAGAGGCCCACCTCCAGCTCTGCTCCCCATTGAGACAGGACATCTCTCCCCCAGACGGTGAGAAGCTTCTGAACAACAAAAGGATGCACCCTTGCTGTCTTTCCTTCAGGACCTGTAATGTTAATCATGGATGCACTTTGCCAACATATAGTAGCACCTCCAATCCCTGTGAGGGAACCTGCAGGAGCTACTAAATCCCAATCATTGGGTCAAAACATGTGAGAGATTACAGTGACATCAGCACCAGTATCTGCCATGCCTGCATTGTAAATTGTTTTACCACAGTGAGTCAGGCAGCAAGTCAATTTTTCCTGGTTGCGGTTGAAACATTGAACCCAAAAGACCTCAGGACCTGAGGTTCCAAGTGGCACGGACAGCATTGAATTCTCTGGAAAGTTGTTTTGCTTGGCTGTACTCATGAGTAGAAGAAATGCAATAGCTAGAGGTGTTTTTGGTGGAGTCACTATAGGAACATTAAATGCAGGAGATAAATATATTAGCTCTTTGTTACAATTTATTGAAACAGCAGCTGGAAGGACTGAAAGTCTGAAAGTTTTGTTGCTAGCTCTGCCTAGAATCAGAACCTCTTGTCTTTGCTGAAAACACCTGATAATTCCAGTAGAAATACTTTCATAACAGAAATTATTTAAAAGGTGTGTCAATTCTTGAGGAGGCCAATTCAAACCTTGTACATGAGCGTATTGACCTGGGACCATTTGAGGGATGGATGACTGAGGAATAAATGACTGAGGTACCAATGCCATTTGACTGGGTAATTGACTGTAAGGAGGTCACTACTTGTGTTGAGGTGCGGTGTAATCCGCGCTCTTTTTTGAGTTTAATGACAAAGCTTTGCCATCGATGTCAAATTGAGAATGACAGTACTTAGCAAGAGGCTTCCCTTTCCTACATTGAGGACAAATAGAAAGTGGTTTAGGTTTGATTGCTGTTGTAGGACAATCTCTTTTCATGTGTCCTGCTTTACCACAAGCAAAGCCACAAGCCTTGTTATCAGAGTCCAGCTGTAGAGTACCAACAGATTTTTTCCAAATGTTTGTTAGTGCTTCAAGGGCCTTTTCAAGCTTTTCCAATTTTTGTCCCAAATTTTCTCCCAAAGCCTTTCCCAAATTTTGTCCAAATGTTTTTCCTAACTTTTCTTAAGAATCTGCAATCTGCATTCCAAAAGCATTGACTTGTACATTAGCATGATGTTTTGGAGAGGTGAGCTTACTGCAAGCTGTTAGCAGTGTTACAAGTGGAGGCTGATCGGGTAAAGTTATAAAAATTTTTTTACATTCTTCCTATATGTTCTTTGATCTCATGGTGAGAAAGAATTTCATATTGTGGATTTACATCATTACAAGCATATCTTACAGGTAAGGCAAGGAGTTGTTTATTTGAACCCAAATTTTTTTCTATATTTTGAATAATATTGGACCAATTAGGTAGTTGCAATGGAAGGTTTACCGCTGGTGTAGACTGTGTTTTGTTTTTCCCTTTTATCACTCCTGATCACTTCTGGATCTATCTGATCCAGAAGAACAGGTAATGTTGTCATCAGCTGTCCCAGGAACCCTGCCAAGAAGCTCCAAGGTCTTGGCAGTAGGGTTGCTGCAGCAACAAATTTTCCCAGAAGCCATGCCAGGAAGGGCTGGGGAGGAGAGCTCCAAGTTCTTGGTGACAGGAAGAAAGCCAGAGCCTGCTAACTCACATCTGGATTCACTAAATTGGATCTTTTTAGATTCATACAAATCGGGCTGCTCTCCAGCTGCAGATCCGGAATTTGTATTTGTAATGCTTTCCAATGGACTGTGACAGATACCACACTGCATCCCTGCCGGCAGGGATACAGCTGGAAAACTCTCAGGTCCAAGCTGCAATCTCAGCATGCTTTCCCCTCCCAGCCCAGCGGCCAATGAGACAGTCTTCAAGGCTCCTGAATGAACTGTGTCTCCACAGCAGCTTTCCTGAGCTCTCCCACCTCCACCCCATCCACCTCTCTGGGCAGAGGCATCCCTGCCCTGCTCACGCCCTGGCTACCACACTCCACCTCTGTCCGTCCCACTGCCTACTCCCCTGCAGGCAGAGCCAAATGCAAAGCCCTCCCACCTGCTGTAATCTGTGGCTTGGGAGCCAACAGCAGCAAAAATCCCAGAAGAGTCTTGAAAGGGGAAACAGTGGCAGGGGTGACCCTACAGCCCCTCGGCCAGGCAGAGCAGATCCAGAGTCCCCCTTGGCTGATCCTGCCTGCACAATTTCAAACACAACATTCAGCCACATCTTGTTTGGAAGAGGAGCAGGGCACAGAAACAGCAGCCCCTGTTTTGCAAAGCTTCCCCAAACTCTCATCTCCTGGACTTGTTTGACTCTCAACCTCTCCAGAACATAACCTCTTACCCCCCAAATTCTCGGAATGCAACAAAAATCCCAAATGCTTTCCTGGGAATTCCGGGGATGGATGATTTCATGGAGAAATGGGAGGACAGCCTGTCTCAACACCAGTGATGCTGGGAATCCCAGAAAAAACAGAGGACATGACCAAAGCTGGAAGCTGATCTCATTCCCCTTTCCCAGGGATCGAGGTGCTGTCCACACCGCCTGGAGAAACTCTGGACACACCAGGAGAAGGGAAGGAACCCTGAACAAAACCTGAGATCCCCCAGAGGAGGATGAAGGCCCAGCACCACTCAGAATTAAAGTCTCAGAACCAGGTGTTCTGTTCTGATGTTCGAGAAAGTCTCTGTTACAATCATTCTGTCCAAAGCTCTCCATTAAAGCTCTGGATTCAGGCATTAGTTGGACCAAATTCTCTTCCTTTCTTAGAGAGACTAGATTGTCAATTATCCAGTTTATTTCGTCTCCAAAATCAAAGGTAAAATCAGACTTCAAGTCTATATTTTGAGTATTTGCTTTTACCCAGAAAAATAAGTCTTTTATTTCACGTTTTGAGATGTCTGAACATCCTTTATGCTGCAACATTGCCTCAAGGTGGTAAAAGACATCCCATACTGTTTTAGAGAGATGGTTTCCCATCTTGTTGCCTAGGAGTCCCCAGAGTTGCTACTTATTACTGACAGGGGTATCAGCTACAGACAGAGAAGGGGACAATCCATTCCTCCTTTAAACATCCTGGGCCCATGACAATGGCACTGTCCATGCTCTTCTTTTTTATTTTTATATTCCTCTAGGCTGGAAATCCTCCTCACTGAGGAGCAGCTTTCCAAAAACCTTCTGATTTTAATGATTCCCACAATATACTATGTAATATATATTTTAATATATGTTCTCTAAGAAATAGAATATATAAAATGTAGCCCTGCAGGCCTTTGCAGTGAGTTCTGAGCCAACGTGCGGCTCTGCTGCCAGCCCAAATCTGTGCTTCCCTTGCCCAGCCTGAGTGCAGGTGGGGCATGTGCTGGGCATGGCTGGAGATTTGCATGGCCAAAATCCTCCAGCATGTACATCTGCCCATGGCTTTGGGTAGCACAAATTACAACACATCCACCTCACTTGACAGATGGCATTTCTTATAAATTGCTACACCAGCGCTGACAACATAGAACTATAGAGATCTCTGTTAAATTTTAAAAAAGTAATTTATTTGATTGTTTCACCATACTATTTAGAAACATACAAATATCAACTTCCTTTGATAAAAACTAATCTGCAAACCTCTACAAACACTCTACTACATACACAAAGATCAATGGAAATTATCAACTGAATTTATTGCATATTACAACAAGTGTACAGCCCACATAGAAATACAAAAATATCAGTATCTCTATGTAATGCCAAGAACTTGATAAATAGAATTCCTCCATTATACAACTCCATACACATATTTAAACAGAACTATATACATATATAACCACCACAACATACAGATGTGAATATAGATTAAATGTTACATATTACTTTCAAAAATCAGATACATAAAAAAACCTATTTATAAAGAGAAAAAACAGCTCTAACAATCTGAATAACTGTAGAACTGCATCGATACAAATACACAGCTATACAACTGGATATATATGTAAATATAGCAGATATAGAAATAGATCAATATACTGCTAAAACTACAAAACCAGACATATATGCCGATACAAATACCAATATAGCTATTTGAAAAGACATATACCCAAAACTACATCAATACAAACAGATACCTACACAACTGTGTACTTATGGAAATCTAAACACAGATATTACAATACACATAAAGAACTAGATACATATACATACAAATATGTAACTGGAAACCTCTATCTATGTATATATGTACATATATACATACTACATTCAAAAATATTAAATATATTAATGAATATAATATTATATGTATAGAAATAGGCCTGTACAAATTGCAGGCTACATATGTACAAGTCCATATAAAATCCCTGTTCACATGCAAGTCCGTGTATCTTTCAACAGAGCTCCAAGCAGAGGGATCCCAGCTGCTCCATCTTCAAAGCCTCTCCCTCGGGCTCCTCCTCCCATGCAGAGCAGCTCTCCTGGACAGGGACAGCAGATGGGACATCTGGCAAGCAAAGGGAACACTGAGTGAGTATGGGGACGTTTCCCTTGGCAGCTGCTACACTTCCATCAGGGAAGAGGAAATGTCAGAGCCTCCCCAGGAGGGTCGGAAAGAGAAAGCAGCCGAGCGGGCCTGGCTGTGGTGAGCGCAGCCGCGGCGGGACTGTCCCGCAGCCCCGGCAGCCCGGCAGAGCCGGCACAGCTCCCGGGCCCTGCCGCCACAGCTGCCTTGCCCAAGGACAGCCCCTGTGCCAGCCGGGGCAGCTGCGCTGAGCAGCCCCAACACGGGCAGGGCCCGCTCCTGCCCCGCCGGGCAGTGCCCACGGCCACAGCCCACGGCAGCCTCAGCCCCAGCCTGCCTCCCCGGGCCTGTGGCCTCAGCCGGGCTCTCTCCAGGCTGGCATCAGCAGGTCCCCTGCTCTTGCTGCTGGCCTTCAGCTCCTCCCTGCTGCCTCCCGTCAGTCTCCGGCTGTCCCTCAAGGTCTTCCTTGCAGCTGTGGCAAAAGTGGAGGCTCTGGAATTGCTTCCAAGGCCTGGCAGAGCTGCAGTCCCGGAGCCCACTGCGCTCCTTGCTGGCCCCCTCCATCCCCTCAGCCCCGCCATGCTCTCCGTGAAGCCCCAGCTCCCGTCATTTTCTTCAGCCCCTCACAGTCCTCTCACCCCTTTCAGTCCCTTCTGAGCCATCACGTCCCCTGAGACCCGCCAGCCCGTCAGCCTGTGCCACTTCCCTGTCACCTCAGCACCACCATGGCTCTCGGCTGCGCCACAGCCCTCAGCACCAGCAGCAGCTCAGGGTCACCGTCCCTTCGGCGCCACAGCCCCCTCAGCCCCCTCTGTCTCACCGTCCTTCAGCAGCTCCTCGGGGGACAGTGCCTGGGGTCAGCGGCAGCTCCCACCGCTCCAGGGACAGCTGGGGCTGGAAGAGCTGCTCCGCCCGGCCCGGCCGCCAGCTCGGACCCAGCACAGGGACAGGGGACGCAGGGGGCACCGGGGGAAAAGCAAGAGGTGAAAAAGGCAGCCGAGGGGGGAAAGAGGTAAAAATGCAGCCTAGGCATACACAGCTCAATCTATGCATGTAAACTTCCACATACCTCTAACTAAATAACTATGCATATTTCTATGCATTTAAATGTAAGCATCTAAATGCAGGTGTGTAAATGTAACAGTATTAATGTGTAAATGTAAATCTCAAAATCTAGAAATGTAACTAATTCTATCCCATCTATAACAATATAGATCAATTTAACTATATAGATGTATATATACACACATATAAACACACCTCTGTAAATCTATAAATGCAACTATAGGGATATAGAAATAGAATTGTAGAAATCTATAAATCTATGTGTACACTAAGGGATTCCACCTGCCTGATGCTCACAGGCTCTCCCTCTGATCCTTCTTCCCATGCAGGGCAGCCCTCCTGGCAAGGCAGATCAGCTGGAAATCTGGGAAGCAAAGGGAACACTAGGTCAATACTGGCCTCTGTGCATCATTTGTCCCTTTGGAAGTAACTGTCCTTCTATCAAAGACTGTAAAAGATGGCTGGCAAAGCAAAATCTCACTTGGCAATTTGAAGCCTGCTTTTTAAAGAGCCAGACTCCTTCCAAGTGTTCAAAACTTCTGAGGTTTTGAAGTATCCCAATAAAGTCAAAGCCCTTGCAGTGCAAAGGGCCCCCATGAGAGCTTGAAACCCAGACAGTGCCAGCTGCCACAAAGAAGCCCAGCCTGGTTCTTTCTCTGTGCTGACAGAGAGACCTCAGTCCTCACTGAAATGGCTGAAGCTGAAGGTGCTGGGAGCTGAGTTATGAACTAGCACCGTTCCCTGCCATCTACAACCTGCCCTCTGCAGTGAGCAACAGCTCCTCCAAAACAACCAACAGCTCTGGGATGAACAACTCTGTGACAAATGACAAGGTAATATTGGCTTTGGCATTTATGTATTAGCTTATGCGCATTGTTAGTGATTATAAGTATTTAGAAATAGCATCAGTTAGAACTCTTTTAGCTGCTTGTAATAGAATCTATCAGCTTAAGTTTGCACTGTGTTGCTCATAGAAAGAGTAGTGTAATGAATATAATATCTATGCATCACTTATGGAAACAATCGTGTGATGAGTGTATTTTGTTATAGACCCTAGCAAAACCTAAGGACAAAAAAGGCTTGTGTGTAACTAAAAATAGTGTAAGGCCATCCACTGACCAACCTGTCCAAATGATAAAATAACCCTGACACAAACCAGAGCACCAGAGGATTATTAGAGAATACCGTGTTAAATTTAAGGAGAACATACTAAAGCCTTATCAGAAGATGTGAAACAGCAGGAAAGAGACACAAGAAGAAATAAAATACATTGACGTGACACACAGGATGTCATGCAGTAAGCCTGAGTGTGAAGAAGTCAAACAAAGGAGTTCTCAAAACATCAGAAAATTCCCAAGAATGCTTGAATAACTCACAAAACACATGAATATGCTTGCATCTCAGCTATGTAACTACATAAAGATAACACTGTTGCTAAACACCAGATGTTGTTTGGCTGTTGGCCAGGAGCACCACAGTGCTGCAAATATTTTCTTTTTTTATCCTATTAGTATTAAACTTTCAAAAATTCTAAGCAGTGAATTCTGTTTTTCACAGCTGTGAAGGAAAGAGCTCCCTATCAGGACTGCAGGCAGCACCAGCTTTGCTCAAGAATGTAGACCCAAAGTGCTCTCTCTGTCCTTTAGTTCTCGCTAATTTAAAGGGGTAATTTCAGTTTTTCCTTTAGCTGCTGGATTTGTGAGTAATGATTTCTTTGGCTTGAGAGCTTCTGCTGCTAGTATTTTTAATGTATCTCACTACAGCTATCAGCAGACTGGCACTACATGGATTTAATACTTGGAGACAAAAATCGCATGATTCTACACTGACCTTTTGCTGGGCTTTTCCTCTCTTGCTTCAAGACTCACTCAGGGTTGCCTCCAGAGCACTGACATCCTGCAGCAAACTTATCCATGGACATCAGCACAAAACTGGGACACCTGGCTTGGTGACACAACTCCCACAAGGTCAGGTTTATTCCCTGCTCTCTTGCCCCAGCAGAGGACTCAGTGTCAGAGCCTCTGGAGAAGAGTGGAGGGCAGGGCTCAGGCAGGTTGTGCCCGTGCAGGAGTTGAACTCAAGGCGCCAGGAAGCACCAAGCCTGCAGACAGGAACTCAACCCTTCTCATCTCCCTTCCTGCCAGAGGCAGGCTCCGAGCAGCCATCTCACCCCTCTCTAAACCAGTGGCAGCTCTGTCCTTACCAAGCTCCTCGGGCTCCTGGGAATTGTTCCTGCAGCCTTCGGTGCCAGGCAAAGCTCCCTCTGCTGCAGCTCTGTCCACAGGCTCCCCTCCTGAAGACTCAGGGGCAACATTAATATTCCCCTTGAAAGAGAAACAGAAAGGAAGAAACCCTTCTCACCATTTAGACAAAACACTTGGTCTAGCAACTCCATGGCTCACACACTTAATCCCTTGTTCCTAACAAGAACTCTGGGCCCCAAAGCCCTTCAACAGTCAGAAAAATTTGACTTCAGCAACACAGTCCAAAAGCTGTCAAAGCTGACAGTGACAGTGTTGAACATGGGCGTGACACTGAACACATGGAATGGCTGCTAAGGAGGAGTCCTGCCAGCTCCTGGCACAGGGATGTGCTCTTCCCTCCACAGCCCTGAGCACAGCAGTCTCATCCAGGCTGCAGCTTGTCAGGGACAGCATGGGAACACACATCTCTTCCCACAGAGATGCCCAAGAGCAAGGGGACTGAGATCTGCAACGTGGACAGCATAGACTGGCCAGTTTGCCCAGCTGAGGATTTCCCAGATGGAAACTGGACTGCAGGCAGCAGCTTTCTGAGAGAACAAGAAAGCTGCAGCTGCAGCCCAGCCCCAGCCACGGCTCTGGGAGCGCCTACACGCACGGCAGGGCTCACACAGCAACAGCAGCTGCAGCCCAGCCCTTGCTTTGCCTTGGCCTTCCCACCCAAAAGAGGCACAGCCCACATCTGCTGCTGCAACAGAGGCACCTCTGGCATGCCCCCCCTGCACGGGACACTTGGTCTACAGTGCCACTTCTCCAAACACTCTTCTCTTCTTTCCCATCAAACAAAGCCTCTTAGAACCTACAAAGCTTCCACTTCCTCACCACAAATGTTCCTACATCAGGGATTCTTCCCAGGAAAAGGAGCACCCAAACTTGGCCAACACAGGCTCACAGCTTTTCATCCTTACTCAGGGATGACATTTCCATTTCCTCTTCTTTAGGAAGTCTTGCTTTACCAGGCAAAGCCTTCCTTGTCCATTCACAGCTGAACTCAAGAAGCTTTTCCTTCTGAACCATGTAGTAACATTCACAAGCTCTCAGTCCAGCCCCTTCCTTGCCTGTCCAATGCAGTTGCCCCAGCAGAGGGAGAAAACATCTCCTCCAGTGTCTCAAGCACCATGTCCAGATCCAGGGGTGGCAATTCCTCTTCCCCAGGAGTATTCCACAGCCAGCAGGGGGCTGTCCATGCTGCAGAACCTGCACTGTCAGCTGGAGCACTGGGGGCTGAAGTGTCTGGGGTGGCTGCAAGAATCCAAACACATTGGTCAGGCTCCAAAATGTGTCTTTGGGATGCAGAGCTCTAGTGTTGCCTTGGATCAAACATCACAGGAAGCACACAGCAACCTCAGTTCCAGAAATGTATTCAGACTTCCCAGGGGATTGGAGGAGTGAGTTCTTCCTCTTAAAAATATTTATCTGAATTGACATGTACTTAGACTAAAGCATGGACTGAAAATCTGATATAGACAAACACACACACACACACACACACACACAAACCCCTTATAATCACGGCTTTGTGCATCTTCCCAGCAGCTTTGGGATTTGGCTACATTTGGTTTCTCATCACAAAAGACCACAGAATATGGATTCACCCAGAAAGTGCCAAGACCTGCAGACATGCATGCTAAACTTGTACTGTGAGTTTATTCTATAAACAGCTTTGAGGATGAGGCCATATTCTGCAGCTGCAGCTGTTGTGGGGCACACAGAGCTCATTTCAATGGCACGGCTTGATTTGCAGGGCAGACAGTCTTGAACATCTGCAATGTCCTATCAGAGTCCTAGTTTGGCTTCATTCAAAGAAAGAGGAGAGTGCACCTAACACTGACCACTTGTTAGGCAATATCTTTCACCTTGCCCTTGTACCTCTACAGAGAGGCTGTCTGCAAAATGTCCAGAACACCCTCCAAATCTGCAGCGAGGACAGGAAAAGCAGGCAGAGAATCTTTCTGGTTTCAAGGTCCCCCTTCCTAGGTGACTTGACACTTTCTACCTGATTCTCACTTGAGATCTACCCATGAAAGAGCACTGCAGGAAAACACTTTAGAGTCATTAACCAAGACCTGCTTGGAAAGCAAGGGTAGAAGCTCTTTCCCTCCCTGATGGGCTGCGGGCTGGCAACTGCTGCTCTGAAGATGTGCAGCTGCTCCTCTCTGGAGAGGCCATGGAAAGGTTGTGATGGTCTATGAGTACCAGAGGAACGATGAGCTCAGGTTGGCATTCAAGCTCCATGGGAACCAGCAGAATGAAGAGCTCACAGTGAAGATGAAATTTGCCTGTTCCTGGTTCCTCTGATGAAACCCCAAGAAGTCCAGATGAAGCAAACACCTTTTCCCAAGAAGCTAGGAAAACCTGAGTCCTGAGCACCTGCACTTAGCCTGAAAGGCCTGGCGGCAGCTCTAAATCCTCAGGTAAAGCAGCACTGGTATTGAGGCCCTGGTATGAGAGTGCTGTGTAGCAGTGAGGGAAGGAAAAGGGAAGCAAAGGGAAGGGTGGGTCACTACTGGTCTTTGGGTGTGTTTCCCTTGGCAGCAACTGTATTTCTGTCAGGGAAAACAAAAGCTCCCTGAATTGTTAAAACTGAAAATCATGGACAAAGCCTCTCTAACTAGTCAAAGTTAGAAAGTGGTATGTTCATTATGCTGGCAGCTGGCACAGGGGAAGGTCATTCCCGAAATGTGTGACCGCTGGCCGGGCTCGGCTTGGCACAGCACAGCAGGTTCCAGCAGGATAGGGAAGGGCAAGGCAGGCAGGGAAATGCAGGGCAGGGCACTGGCAGCAGTGACAGGCCCTGTCCCCACGCTGCATCCCCTGTCTGGGTAACCATCGGGGACAGAGAGGAAGGACATTGCTCTGGTTTGGCGGGGGGAAAGGATGAAAACAGGGAGTTAGAAAACATTCATTTGGACTCCTTTTCATCAGACTAGCTGGTTTTATCTTACCATGTCTACCTGTCTCTGGCAGAGTTGGCACATTTCTCATGATTTGAAGTCAGCTACAGCAGCAGGAAGGGGCAGGAATTTTAAGCAATTTTTTCAGCATGGATATCAAAGCTAAAGTGCTGCCCCATGGATGGATGTTGCTTTCTTCAAGGGATTTTTGGCCTAGAGTTGTAGCGAAATCACTCTGGTGTCTCCCCAAACAGGGCTGCCTTTTTCTTTCCTCAGGAATCATCTCTTCTTTTTCTTCCCCCAGTCTGGGGCGAGCTCCAATGCAAATGCCTCCTGCAGCCAACTCTTGTCACTGTAGACTGACAAAGGAGATCTTGCAGTGGAGAGAGACTCCCTAGAGCTGCTGTGGGGAGCTGAAGGGGGAAGCTTTGTCCCTTAGTCTTGAAGTCTTGTTGGGAGCTGCTTGTGCTCTGGGGGACGGACAGCAATGATGTTTATCCAAGCCTTGCAGGTTCATTCCTGAGCTTCATGACACACCACAGAGACTTTGGAGTTATTGTATTGGCAAAAAAAATTCAGTGTGGGCACTTTTTGAAATGCATTAATTATTCTTTTTTTTCGCTTTTCTGAAGAAATATTGTCATCATCTATTCTTTCCAGAGAATCTTTTCCTACTTTTTGGAGAATTCCTTTTGCTGCCCTCCCAGATCAGGCCAATTCCCAGGGCTCCTTCCCAAAGTGAGGTGTAGCCCATCGCCTCCACTCTCCAGCTGGAACAGAAGGAAGCACAAAGTTTGCTGTTGTGGGAGAGGAGCTTCTCTTTCCTGCCTGCTTTCCCTTTGGGACAGGTTGGTGTGTGCTCATTTGATAAAGGCAGGTTTAAACTCTGAAGCAGTTGTGTTTCAAACTGCTCCCTTCTCAAGCTCTTCTGTGGGTATCCTTGGACAAAAGGCCTCTTGGTGGGAGTTCTCTGTGGCAGGTTAAGGAAGGAGGTTGATATTTCAGGGTTGTGACTGCTGAAAGCAGCTGGTTTCTGGAGGTGTCCAGAATTGGGAGTGGCTCCTTTTCTCACCTGCCTGCAGAAAAGGAAGTTGCAAAGTGGGAATTTCATTTGTGGAGATGGCCACCAGGGGTGTTTGCCAAGAGATGGGCTGGCAAAGAGGCAGGTCTCATGCTAAATTGGCTGTGTGTTTGTTTTGATGGTGGGGAGGGTCAGCGATGCAGACACAGACACCAGCTGAAGGAACAGTGTAATTTACTGTAATGCAAAAGTACAAAAAAGAGTCAGGAAAGGATAAGCTAAGCAATGCACCTCAGCATTATTACAAAAGGGTGCCTCAGGTGATTCAGGAAGGTGCATCAACAGGTACCCCAATGCTTTCCCCTTCATCCAGAGCTGCACATCAGCTGGGGGAAGCTGTCCCAGCCAAGCCCTGCAGAGCCACAGCCGGGAACCGGGAAATCCTGCGGTGCCTCCGCCTTGCTGGCCATGAGGCTTCCGAGTGCGCTGTGAGAGCAGCCTGGCTCTGATAGTGCTGGACGAGAAATGTGCCAGAGCTTCTGCTGGGGGCACAGCTGGTTTCATTCTCCTCTTGGTTTTCTCCCCGAGCCTGCCCAGGGCTCAAGGAGGAACCAAGGCCAGGTGTGGCCTTGTCCATTTTCCTCATGCAGAAAGGTGAAGACGTGTTTCGCCAGTGAATGGATGCAACAATCCTTTTGATAGTAACACTTGGTTAAGGAGCAGATACATAGAACATTGGATTGGAAAGGTCCTGTAGAGGGCAACTTTGGCTCAGGTCCTGTTGTTGAGGCTTCAATCAGGGTCTGTTGTTCAGGCCTTAGTCCTTTGGTCTTTTGTGGTGCAAATCACACCTGTGCAGAGCTGCAAACAAACAAGTTTGTCTTTAGCGCATCTGAGACAGGGAACAGAATCAGCCCTGCAAGGCCAGGCTGGGGCCAAGAGCAGAAGGCCAGCACCCTGCTTTTGCCCACAGGCAGCCCTGCAGATCAAGAAGCCACTCCTGCCCAGGGGCTGAGGTGCCCGAAGCTGCCTCCCCGCTGTGCAGCTCTGCAGAGCCCGTGGAGCGCAGGATCCTGGGCAGCCAGAGCAGCCTGGCTGCCTTGGAGCACAAGGAGTGGCCCAGAGAGAAGCTGCTGCCCTTTGCTTTGGAACTGTTCCTCAGAGTCTTGTCATTAATCCACAGTGTCTGAGGTGTTTTCATCGCCCAAATTTAACACAGCTTTTTGAGAACATTGACTGATGTAGCTGGTGGTGGTGCTGCTGCTGCTTTTGTCTGCAGATGAGGGCAGGTGATTTGAACCAAGGATGGAATCCATTGTTAACACCCCAGCTTTGCCAAGTCAAGAAAACCATTCACAATTGGGCTGCCAGTGCTGAGAGTTTTCCTTGTTTTTGGAAAGCTACGACCTTAAGAAATCCAAGAGATTTTCCTCCAGGAGGACACCAGCAGTAGCATGATGCCAATGTTTTCCACCTCTTTTCTGTGTCTTTGGGGCTTTTAAGAGTTCCTCAGTGCCCAGCAAAAATGAAATGACCTGTGATAATGTGATTTGAGAGTGCTGTGTTGTTCGTTACCATGTGAGTGTTCTTGGCAAGCTGGACACACACCCACTCCTGGCTCTGTCGAGTTAAATTCATCCCAATTCTGCGCAAACAGCAGCCCTGAGATGCTGAGAAGAGCAAGCACAGTGGGTGGGTGTGCATGCACACGCCCGGGGGCTGACTGATGTGTGGGCAGAAGGTTTTGCACTGTTAAAAATCCTCACTCTCACAAGCTGGAGGAAGAAATAAAATCTATATTAAATTAAAATATAAAAATCTATATGAAATGAAAATATATCAAAATGTATGAAACAATACCTATTAATTTATCATAGATGTAATTTAACATCTATATACTATTGCCGGCTGGGGGTCTCTGTACAAATCATGAACAGAACGGGACTGCTGAGGAACGCGCCTCGAGCTGTTTGTTTTCCAGCATCAGTCTCATTACATGGTTATAACTATGGGAAGATGCCAGCAGCTCACATCTGTGACAGCAGGCAAAGAACTTGGTGGTACAACTTACTTGAAAAGTTTTTGACCAATCACACAAAGCAGAAGCATATTGGCAGTAGTTCTATCCAGCCACTATAAGCACACGTACCTTTGGTTAAAACAATGCTTGCTTCTTTTGAATACAATACCTGCTTGTAAGCCTTAAAACACAATGCACAGAGCTCCATTATTAAGCTGAGAAGTTCCTAATATCTTAGATAGATATACTTTTTTGAAGGTTAATGAGTTATTTTAGCCAAGCATTAATACACAGACCACTGTTCTCTTTGTCCTTACTTTTCTACTTCTTATAAAACTTTTCTACTGGCAAATCTTATGGCTGCTGCTTAGCTCTAATTGCAGTTCTGCTGTCTCTGAGGTCTGCCTTTTGCAGCTTTCCCAAAACCCTTTGATTTGAAGGATTCCCACAATTCTCCCTCTCGGTACAAGTGAAAAGAAACCTTTGATCCGTGCTGTTTATTAACTACCTTGCATTTCATAGCTTTACTATAGTATACCTGATTATTACTTGCTTAAAGTATCCTTTTTCCTTGCATTAAGCCTTGCTATATTCCAACACAGCACTTTTAATGCTGTGAAAGTCCAGTCTGTTCAAAGGGCTAAGTCATGTCTGATAGCAATTACAAGTCATTGTTCCAAAAATGTCTTGTCTGTTCCAAGGTCTTAATTCAAAACCTTCCTCCATTTCTATACCTTCATTCGCCATCTGTGTGAGATTTCAAGAACTCTCTGTGAATCCATTTCCTACCTCTCTTTCTTGTCTGATAAAAATTTCTTTGATAGTTTTGCCCATCATTTGTCACACACACCGATGTAAGCAAGGTATTACTACTAGTATCACTGCCAAAACACCCAATCCATAGAGACCTATTCTACAGAGATGTATTCTACAAAGCTGGGTATTGGGCATTCCTTGGCTGGCACTGGCACACCAACAAATATGTCACAAAGGATTTGTCTGGGCTCGAATTGGTCAAACATGTGGTGTCTGAGCCTGCTGACTTGGCTAAAGCAAGGCAAACATTCATTTTTGGTTGATCTACAGGCATATATGCACTACAAAAGCAAGCAAGAAAAACCAACGAGCGCCAGTATATCATCTGAGCAAACTCCATGTTCCTGGTCAGCTGCTTTTTGGCAAAAGCTTCCCCATCTGTTTCAGTTCTCAAGCAAATCTTTTAGCACTTGTTAAGGGACTGGCCAAATATAGGGCACAACAAAGTCCCTCTAACCTTCAAGTTTTACAAAATTTGATATCTTAGAATTCTTTTAAACACAATGGACACCATGCTTTTGCTGAAAGAGCTCTATGATACAAACCCTTTTCACAGTCCAAAAATCAACAATCAAACTCAAGATTTGTAGCTTTCACAGGTTGAACAGGGAACATCTGGCATGAACCGTAGTTTCTCCGTGCGGCTCACGTCTGCGTGCTCATTTCCCTGCTGGTGGAAATGTCGGTGCACTCTTGTGTATGAGACGGTTTCACGTCCTTCGCGGGGACCCACTTAGGTCTGGCACCTGTGCAAATAAATACAAGCATACCCTTTGCCCCAAGTGATTAGTGCAAATGGTCCTTCAATTTGTCCTAACTCAAGGTTTCTGATCAAAATTGAAGTATTTTCTTTTAATTTTGCTTGTGTGCTGTTTGAAAAGTGCCTAAAAATTGGAGGATTAGGTCCTGCAAATGAGCTATTCAAAACATAAAGACATCTAAAGCTTTGCTCAACCTCATCTGGGGTGTTGCTTGGGCCACTCCCCTTTTGTTGGGATTTAGAGTGTGGTGCGTCCTTCCAACAATTGCCCTTGATTCATTGGCCTCATCTCATGCGCCAGCCATATGTGAGCCAATGCTGTAACTGGGAAATTCCACTTCTGAGCAGGAGACACAAGGCCTGGTTCTGAGCTGGAAGGGTGAGAAGGATGAGATGCACAGCATTTTCATCCAGGGGATGTCCTGAAAGTGCACTGCCTGCCTGCCCCTGCTGCAGACAACCACGCTCCACCTCCTTCTACTGCTCAGCATTTTTTAGGAATCCAGGGGTTCGTATGTATTATTTGCTGCCGCAACTAATAGAATGAATTTGCTTTGCAAGCCCCTTTTGTCCTGGGTTATTTTGTGCATGGGTCTCCTCCTGAGGCTGTGACCAAAACCAGAATGGACCTACAGGACACTCCTATTCTCATGTCAGTAAATTCAGAGAAGTGATTTAAGTATCAATAATTCAATAAGTATCAGTCAGTAAATCAAATAATTTGGGGGAATATTTAGCCTGTGAGTTTCAGCAAAGTATTGAGTATGTCTTAGATCCATGGATACAAACTAGTAAGTGAGATTGCTGGGTGTGCATGTATTAGGGAAGTGATTCCCCACACACCCTGTGCTGAGGTCAAGTATTGCCTCTCTTCTAACCCTGAGCTGGCAGCAGGGATCAGGCCCTGCTTGGTAACGTTCATTTGGAAGACTTCTGTTGAGCAGGTAAGAATGGTCCAAATGAAATCTTTTCCACCTGTTTCCCTCTGGTTTACCTGTTTGAGGGTTAAAATTCAGTGCTGCAGGTGACCTAGGTGTGTGCAGAGCAGAGCAGCCCCAGAAACCCCTTGGGCTGCCCACAAGTTGCCATGCCTTGTTCCCAGGTGTGCCCAGCTCTGGCAGGAGAAGGAGCCCGCAGCGCAGTGGGCACCGTGCCCTGCCCAGCTGGGGCTCTCTGGCACAGAGCAGCAGCAGTGCCAGCACCATTCAACCCGCTCCTGCCTTGGCTTCCCCTGGGACACAGAAGCCTCTGGAAATCAGCACTGCCAGTGGCATTCCCAGCTTGGAGCAGCTGCTGCTGGCGGGCAGATGCTGCCAGTTCGACTGCTTCCGAAGTGGCAGAAAGGCAGAGATGTACATGCACTGGAGCCCTGGACATGTCCAATAAAGGTGCAAATATGTGAGGAGATTTGTTAGGAAGCATTTCAGCTGTGATGCCAATAGTGCCTTCTCTCCTGGTTCTGTGTGTTCTAGACGAGTAATGAAATGGTTGGCTCTGACAATGAAGAAGTAGATGTTATGTGGATGTTCAAATATGTACTGATGAATTTGTAATATATCCTCCCACAGTCATCTTTCTCCTCCCCCTTGTAATCGCCTTGGTAGCCAGGGCATTTGGGGAGGGCTGGCTTGTGACCAGCAGGCAGGGTGTAATAACACCTGGCATCCAGTCAAGATGCAAGAAAGTAATCTCCACTAATGGACTGCAGAGAAAGAGTTCACTGATAAAACTTTTGGAGGGGCTAAGGGTATAATAGGCAGAGCATCCTTTTTGTAGATGAGCACATGGCTGCTAGTCATGGAGACTCTCAATGCTGCAATTTTTCCTTATTTCATTCCTTTGTTAATGTGTAATATACCTTTAAAATGTTAAAAACGAGAGTAATTTCTCAGATGTGCAATGCTGTGGGCCATTCTCTTGGTCTGGTTTCTATTGCTTGTGTCCCATCTGAGTGCTCAGTTGGGGCATACAGGCTGTAGGTGCTTGGGGCACTCTTGGAGTTCCTCTTGGATCCCCTGAACAACAGGATTTGGCCCATGAGGGAAATTTGTGCTGCTTTGTGACAGAGGAGAACTTCCCAGGCTATTTTGTGTTTTGTCTAGGGAAGGTTGGTTATTGCTTTGCATAAACTCACAGACAACACAGAGCTGTCCCTTTGTGATGTCAAGGCATGGTTGCCACATTGTCGTAGTGACATCAGAAGGTTGCCTTGGTGTGGGGAAGGCCTGAGTGTCAGAGCAGCCCTAGCGCTTGCTCAGATCAGGAGAACCCTCCTGGTCGTAGCATTTGTCAGTAGGCAGCTGCCCACTGACAAGAGGCTTGTTTTTTTTAGCTTTTAGAAAAATTGCAGAAATACCAACAATTAACCATGTGGCGACTGCAGCTTTTGCTGCATATGGCGTTACATATTCCATCTGTTACTTTACGAATTTTGCACCTAAGTAGAGGTTTCCCTTCTGCTTAGGTTAGGGTGTATCGTAACCTGGCTTTTGTATGTCTTCCTGCTCGCTCTTAGTGACCGAGTGTCTGATTTTGAAAGAGAAAGAGCATTAGGATGCCACTGGTTTGGTAAAGCTCCTGTCAAGTCACTCAGCTGAAAAGGGGGTGTCTGTAGCCACAGGGGCAGCATTTGCAAGGGAACCTGCAGGGCTTCAATTCCCTCCACGGGAGAGTTTGTGGCAGCAGAGATTGTGATTTCCTTAGTTTGCTGGGACAAGCAGGACACCTTTGAAAGTGTAGACTGGCAGACCATCTTGGAAGGCCTTTTAAAACTCTGCAGTTTTTCCCAGAATTCAGGGAAAGCTTCTTTCTTTCAACAGTTTGTCTTGAAAGGATCTGTCTAACTTGACCCTTTACTGAGTGCTAAAATCGTGATCTTCCCTTGGCAATGAAATGCAAACTCCAAAGCAGTGAAGGTCTGCTCCAGAACCCTGGAGCTGATGCTCTGCTGTTTCACAACAGAACTGCCAGAGCTCAGGGGGATTTTGGGGAAGCTTTTCTGGGCATGCAGCAAGTTAATGAGAATTGGTGCATGCAACTGATTTTTAAGAAAAAACTACCTCAAGGAGAGGATTTTAGAAGCTGTTTATGTGTTAAGTAGAACAGGAACATTGAGTGTTAAAGAAAAATCTGCATTTTCTTGGTCATGTTTGTAGTCATTTACTGGCAAAACAGGCCAAAGTGTAGGCACAACCAAAAACATTGACCTGACCTCTTGCTGGCTATGTGAATGAAATGTGTCTCCTGGAGGGATGCTGCGAAATGGGAAATCATCTCTGTTTGGTTGACTTGTTCTGTGAGATTCAGCAGCCCAGGATGTTTTCTCACAGCATCTGGTTCATTTTCCCTGCCCACTGCATGTCACCTGAGGCGTGTGTTCAGCGGAGCTGATCATGAGGTGAGTGAGAAAGGAACATTTCACATTCCTGGTTTTAAGCACTGTAGAAGAAGCTGTGAGCTTAGCCAGAGACAGTAGAATATAGAGGGCCAGCTAGGAAGGCTTAAGAAAATCCATTTTCATACCTGCAAGAAAAAAATCAAAGGAATAAGTGGTAATGTATTAATTTATATCTCAGAGCTTTGAAGTACTACAAATCCAGTTTTGCAGAGAGAGAGAAGGTTGTCTCCCACAGCATATAGGGTGGAGTATTTCACAAAGAGCATATTCCTGTACAGTGGAATTACACCATTGAAATTAAGTCAGAGTACCTTAGAATTCTATTCCTACCAAATCATCTATGATGTACAAATCTATCTATATATAAAAGATGTGGTTGAAGAACAGGAAGGCCATCTTGTAGTGGTGCCTGCTGTATCTGAAGGGAAATGGCCACCTTTGTGGCTGGGGAGCTGCATGGGCCAAAAGCACGCAGGGCTGGCGGCCTTGAGCAGCTGAGGATGAGGCAGCGTGTGGCCAGGGGGCCAAGAAGGCCAAGGGCATAGTGGCTTCTGTCAGCAGCAGTGGGGCAGCAGGAGCAGGGCAGTGAGCGTGGCCCTGTGCTGGGCAGCACTGCGGCCACAGCTGGAGTGCTGTGTGCACTTGTGGGCCCTGGGAAGTCATGGAGGGGCTGCAGCGTGTGCACAGAAGGACAGGGGAGCTGAGGCAAGGGGGTGCAGCACAAGGCCAGGGAGGAGGTGCTGAGGGAGCTTAAGCCTGGACAATGGGAGGCACTTGAGGCACCTTCAGGCAGACTTCCATCAATCCCTGCATGACCGTGCTCAGCACAAGGGCTGTTTCAGTGCCAAACATCTCCTCACTGCATCCAAGGCCTTTAGACACTGGAGCGGGTGACACTTCCATCTTGTGGTTGGTTGGCTCCTTGTTTTGCTAGGAAGAGAAGGCCTGTTCATTTTCCTCTATTTCCAGCAAGCAAAGATGCTTCTGCATAACGTTTCCCAGCCCTGGATGGGATTCTGATGCAATTTTAGTTTCCCACATCTGCAGCAGCAGTAGCAAAGGCGTTGCTGTTGCATTCCTACTTTTCCATGTCAGCGCTTTCAAGTGCTAAAAGCTCTGTTTTGCCGAGACAACCTTGCTTGCTGATAGCAGCCAGGCAGGAGAAACCACTTCATATCCGTCAAGAGTTCTGTTGAATTGGCCCATTTTAATTTGGTGGCTGTGACTTAGAAGCCCTCTGTCGCTATGAAATGTTAGGATTTTTCCTTAGAAGATATGGTGGTAGATGTAAAAAGAAATGAGGTTCTACATGATAGGAAATGGCCTCTCCCTCGTGCTTGTCTCTTGCCACAGATGACAGAACCAAGAGCCGTCTCTCCCCTGGCTCCCGCTGCTCCTGGAGAAGAAGCCAAAGAGGAGAAAACTGAGGTGGATGACCGCCAGCCTCCATCAGTGCTCCCACCAGAGCCTGGATATTCTGAAGCTGTAAGTGCCAGTTGTGTGTGGTGCTGTCTTTAGTGCAAGGCAGAGCTGCAAGTTTTGGAGCAGCCAGCACTTGGCTGTTGCAGGCTGAGGATGCTGGCTGCTGGAGTCCTGCCAGGAACTCGGGATTTCCTCCAGGCAGCGACCACAGAACTCGGCCCCTGACCTGTCCCATTGAGGCAGCAAAGGGCTGGTGCCTCTGGGAGAGCATCTGGCTGCTTGACTCAGGGAAGCTCTATCTCTTGGCTTCTGCACTGCTATGGCCAAGGGCAAAGGAGGGAGTGCTGGAGGTGCCAGGCCTTGGTTTGTTTGTTTCCCCGTTTTGGAAAGGTGTGTTTGGCTTGTTAAAGCGGTCTGCACTTTCTGGGAGTTGTTCTTCACTTGTACAGTCTAAGGTGGGCCAGCTGTCTTTTGGCTTTTGATAAGCTGCAAGTGGAGGATTGTGTGGTCCATGCAGCTGTGGCAGGCCATCCCTGTCCCGCGCGGCCAAAGAAACAAAGTGCGGAGTTGCGAAGCCTTCTTGTGAGGCCAAAAGGAGAAGCGGCCAGTTTCTGTTGGTGCATATTTTGGTGCAGTCTGCAGCTTTGGCAAGTGCCTTGCAGCCTGGAGTGGGGGGGAAGCTGCAAGTCTTTGACTGCTGTCTTGTGTTGCTCAGAAAAGGAAGGCCATCTTGCAATGGTGCCTGCTCTATCTGAGGTAAAATGGGCACCTTTGTGGCTGGGGAGCTGCATGGGCCAAAATGCTGGTCAGAATTCTCAGGTGACAAAAGAGTGGAAAGAAACACCTTGTTCGTCCTCCATATACTGAGGTGGCCAGAGTGTTTCTTTCACGTCCATTAGGGATTTTTGCACACATCCTCATCTCCTTAATGACCTGGATTTCTTACAAAAGTGTGCATGTCAGGAAGGCAGGAATGCTGGTGCCGGCCTGAAGAGAACCCCAGAAGTGTCTCTCACAAGGAGTGAGCTCACCCAGAAAGCCACCTGCAGAGCCAGGATGGACCTGTGGGACAGAGGAGGATGTCAGTCACTACTGAAAGACAAACAGGACATGGCACAAGAAGAAGGAGGCCCTCACCAGACCCTTGAGAAATGCCACACCTTCCCTGTCAGCTGCCTGAGAGGCTGTTGGAGCTTCAGTCCCAGATGGCCCCTGATTGTAGGGCCAGGATCACTTTGGAATCTATGCCTCCACTCAAACAGAGAATGACCCAGCAGAGCAGCAGCACAGTGCTTTGGGAACGTGTGAGCCCAGCAGTCTTTGAGTCTTGGCCCACAAATGTCATATGGGAAGTTGAAACCCATCTTCTCTTGCTTTCTGTGCAGGTGCTTCTAGAGGGAGAACAGGAGGAGACTGCTTCATCAGAGGTGCCATGCCAGACTCAGGGAGAGCCGTTCCCAGCCCGAGAGCAGGAAGAGCAGCTCAGGCAGCAGGTGGAAGAGGCACAGGAGAACGGCCAGGTGAGGCTGACTGGCCAGGTGACAGAAGAAAGGGCAGGAAGAGGGGCATGAACCAGAGCTCTTGGGACTGAGGAGGCCAGGAGTCCCACAGGCACTGAAGCACAGAGCCTTGGAATCTGCAGAGATCAGCCCTGGGACAGGAGGGTTACATTGGAAGCAGATGTGGGGAGGGAAGCAGAAAGAAGTGGCTGCATAAATGTGATTTTGAGGCTGCAAGAGGAAAAAGCTGAGCCTGATGGCAGCTCCCAGTCACTTGCTCTGCATTTGTGTGCACAGAACATCAAGGTAGAGCCACAAGCAGAGCTGCCCCAAGCTCAGAGTGCCATCATGGCAGTGAAGAGGAGGAACAAGGAAGACATGGGAAGAATTCAAGAGGAAAATCTCCATCAGCAGAGGGGTGATCAACAAAACCAGGTGAGTGAAAGAGTGGTAGTCACTCCACTCATGAAATGCCCTCTCCCTTCTTGTTTACAGTCTATCAAGGGACACGTGCAGGCAGAGCTGCAGGACTCTGAGGCTACCAACAAGGCAAGAGAGAAGAGGCTGGAGGAAGAAATGAAAAGCGTCAGAGAGAACCTTAATTGCCTCCCTCAGGCTCTAGAAGACCAAGTGAGTAAAAGAGGGATGCAGTCACTGCAGTCACCAAACTGGTGGTTTCTGCCCTTCTTGCCTTTGACACTGCAGAGCAGCAGGGAGGGGGGCCATGCCTCTGAATGCCATCCTGCTGTAGTGGGTTTCAATGTTTCAAGATCATCAGCCCTTGTTCTTGTGGGTGACTTCAACCTACCAGACATCTGCTGGGAACTTAATACAGCAATAAAGAGGCAGTCCAGGAAATTCTTAGAATGTATGGAGGACAACTTTTTGTTGCAACCGGTGGGTGAACCCACCGGGGGGGGACTATGTTAGATCTGCTGTTTGCAAATAGGGATGGGCTGGTGGGAGATGTGGTGGTTGGAGGTCGCTTGGGGCAGAGTGATCACAAAATAAGAGTTCTCAATATTTGGTGAAGTCAGGAAGAGCACCAGTAAAACTCTTGCATTGGAATTCCAGAGGGCAGATTTTGGCCTGTTTAGGAGACTTATTCAGAGCGTCCCTTGGGAAGCAGTCCTAAAAAACAAAGGAGTTCAGGAAGGGTGGGCATACCTCAAAACAGAGATCTTGAGGGCACAGGAACAGACCATCCCTGTGTGCCGAAAGATCAGTCAACGGGGTAAATGTCCAGCCTGGCTGGGCAAGGGGGTGTTGGAGGAACTTAAGAATAAAAAGAGGATGTATCAGCCTTGGAAGAAGGGTCACGTCTCTAAGGAAGTATTCAAGAAGGCTGCTAGAGCATGCAGAAAAAAAATTAGGGAGGCCAAAGCTCAGTTTGAACTTAGAATGGCAACTTCTGTAAAGGATAATAAAAAATGTTTTTACAAATACATTAATGGTAGAACGAAAGGTAAGACCAGCCTTTGTTCTTTATTGGACAAAGGAGGGAACTTAGTATCTGAAGATGAGGAAAAGGCAGAAGTGCTTAATGCCTATTTTGCCTCAGTTTTTAGTGGGAAGATGACTTGCCCTCAAGACACCTGCCTGCCTGGGCTGGTTGATGGTGACAGGGAGAAGAATGGTCCCCCCATTATCCAAGAGGAGGCTGTCATAGAACTACTGAAATGCTTGGATATTCATAAATCTATGGGACCAGACGGGATCCGCCCCAGGGTAATGAGAGAGCTGGCAAACGAGCTTGCAAAGCCACTCTCCATCATTTACCAACAGTCATGGCTCACTGGTGAGGTTCCGGATGACTGGAAGCTGGCCAATGTGATACCCATTCACAAAAAAGGTGCAAAGGAAGATCCTGGTAATTATAGACCAGTCAGCCTGACCTCAGTACCTGGCAAAATAATGGAACAGTTTATTTTAAGCGCCATCACGCAAAATTTACAAGATGGCCAGGGTATCAGACCCAGCCAGCATGGATTTAGGAGGGGTAGGTCATGTTTGACCAACCTGGTCCCCTTTTATGACCAGGTAACCTGCCTAGTGGATGCAGGGAAGGCTGTAGATGTTGTTTACTTGGATTTCAGCAAGGCCTTTGACACTGTCTCCTACAGCATTCTCCTAGACAAACTGGCAGGCCGTGGCTTGTACAGCACTCTTTGCTGGGTTCAGAACTGGCTGCATGGCCGGGCCCAGAGAGTGGTGGTGAATTGTGCTGCATCCAGCTGGCGACCAGTCACCAGTGGTGTCCCTCAGGGGTCTGTGCTGGGGCCACTTCTGTTTAATATTTTTATGATGACGTGGATGAGGGTTTAGAGTCCTTTATTAGCAAATTTACAGAGGACACTAAGCTGGGAACGTGTGTTGGTCTGTTAGAGGGACAGAGGGCTTTGCAGAGGGACTTGGAACGGTTGGATGGATGGGCAGAATCTAATGGGATGAAGTTCAATAAGTCCAAGTGCCGAGTCCTCCACTTGGGCCACAATAACCCCCTGCAACAATATAAGCTAGGGACAGTGTGGCTGGAGAGTGTTCAGGTGGAAAGGGACCTGGGGGTGCTGGTTGACAGTCAGCTGAACGCGAGCCAGCAGTGTGCCCAGGTGGCCAAGAAGGCCAAAGGCATCCTGGCCAGTATCAGGAACGGTGTGGCTGGCAGGAGCAGGGAGGTCATTTTTCCCCTGTACTCAGCACTGGTGAGGCCTCACCTGGAGTACTGCGTCCAGTTCTGGGCCCCTCACTTTAGGAGGGATGTTGAGATGCTTGAACGTGTCCAAAGGAGAGCAACGAGGCTGGTGAGGGGCTTGGAACACAAGCCATATGAAGAACGACTGAGGGAGCTGGGGTTGTTCAGCCTGGAGAAAAGGAGACTCAGGGGTGACCTTATCACTCTCTTCAACTTCCTGAAGGGTGGCTGTGGTGAGCTGGGGGTCGGTCTCTTTCTCCAGGCAACAACAGACAGAACAAGAGGACACAGTCTCAAGCTGCGCCAAGGGAGATACAATTCTGCGCCAAGGCTAGAATTAAGGAGGAAGTATTTTACAGAAAGAGTGGTCAAATACTGGAATCATCTACCCAGGGAGGTGGTAGAGTCACCATCCCTCAAAGAGTTTAAAAAAAGACTGGATGTGGCACTTGGTGCCATGATCTAGTTGAGGTGTTAGAACATGGGTTGGACTTGATGATCTTAAAGGTCTCTTCCAACCTAGAATTTCTGTGATTCTGTGATTCTGTATCACAGTCACTCTGAAGGACATTTCCTGTTCTGCTGAGTCTCAACTGCTGCCCTGGACAGTGAATCTTGTCCTTTGGCCTTTTGGCCAGCAGTCATCGAAATTGATTCCTGCTGGCCTGTTCCTGCTCTCCCCTTCTTTCTTGAGGTGTTTTTACAGTAGAACGTGGTGACCCAGATGGAGAATTGAAACAAGCTGTCTGTATCCCTTGACAATTTGTTCTTTGCCTTTCCTCACAGTTGATGACTCCTGGCTGACAGGGACAAGCTGTAGTGTCTCACTGCTTTGTTCTGTTTCATTTGAGGTGCAAGTGCTGACATCTCACCGGGCAGCCTGCGAAGACTTCCAGCGAATACCTGGCAATGAAGGACCCCAAGTCAGGAGTGAGGCACAGGAACAGTGCCCACCAGAAGTGCTCCAGGTCCAGCACATCATGGGCTCTGAACCTGCTGCCGCAGCAGCATCACCTCTAAGAAGCTCTTCTCTCAATTGTGGGAACTTGAGCAGTTCCTTAAACTTTCCGAAACAGCAGACTGAGGAGAAGTACCTGGAGATGCTGGGTACGTCTGGGGTGCTGCTTGTCTGAGGGACAGTGTGTTGTGTGCAGGTGTCAGCAGAGCTGTACCAAATGCTCCTCCTGAGTTGGGTGTCACAGGGCCGTTTAGGCCGTCACAGGACTCCCCAGAGGAAGTGCTGGCATTGCTCTGAGGCAGTGAGAGAGCGCTCTGGGTGTTCCTGCTGCCTCTGAGGGCACCTTGGACTGGCTTGGGTTTGCCTGAGCTTCCCTCTCTGCTAAAGGCTGAAGCAGGGATTGTTCTTGGATCAGCAGAAGGCTGTGACCTTGCAAATGATCTAGGTGAGTCCTGTGTGCTCGTGGCCAAACTGAACAGAATTTTCAGCTTCCTAAATTCTCCTTAGACTCCTGACTTCCAACTAGTCATCAGAGCAAAACAACTTCATATAAATGGACTGGCTTTGGAGTTTTGTCTTTTTGGTTGGGGATTTTTTTTTTTTTTGGTGGTTTTTCTTGTGGGTGTTTGTTTTTGGTTTTCTTTTTGCCTTTTTTATTTCTTTGTGCAGTTTTCTTGGGGGATTTTGTTTTTCTTCATCCTGAAGGAGCTCTTCTGCCCCACATGTATTGCTGATGTCATTTATGTGACTGTTACAGTTACCACTACTACATATGCAGTTTATTTTTATGAGAATGCTATCTTTTTGTCAATAAGAGAATGCTATATTTTTGTCAGTAATAATTACTTTGAAAGAACATCGGGTTACAGGACAAATAGAGAGCACGTGATGTTTTCCATGTGCCCCCAAAGAAAAAAACCAGGTATTTTTTAATCTTCTAGTTTTATGCTTATCAAGATGTGTCCAAGAGACACATCCAAGTGGCATGATCAGATAAAACTGTACTGCAGGCACTTCTCAGGAGAGAGCCTCCAATGCAGTCATGGTATATTCCTCAGATCCATAGATCCATAGCACTTTTCCATACCTGATTCCCACTCTTTCCTATGACTGTTAGAATCCTAGCCATTGGCCCAAGCCCTGCTCAGATCAGTCTCTAGGAAAACACATCAAGCCCTTTGTAATTCTGCAGCACAATCCAATGAATCTGCCTCTTGCCCGTAACAGCTGCCAGTGCTGTGCTCTCAGATAAGACCTGGTGGGGCTGAGACCAGAGCCCAGGGGATTCTGTGCCTACCATCACCTGTTGGGACAAAAAGGGCACTGATCCACAACTTGGTGTGGCTGATTTCAAGGCCCATCCTGTTGTGTCCTGAATGGAAGCAACAGCTTGTACAGGGCTCAGGCTGGCTGTGGCTTCTTCCCACTGCTTGTCAGTGCTCATGCTTGGGCTTTGCTGTCCTTGTTATGCTAGCTGCCCTATCCCTGAGGGCTGGAGGGACTGCAGAGGCTGGAGCCTTCCTTAGCTGGGAGATGGGCATCTTGGAGCTCAGCCTGCTCATAAACAGGTCAGGGTCCTGATGCTGAAAGCCACTTTTGGGCTTGGTTACAGCATGAGGTGCTCTGGTTTACAAATGGAAAGGCATTCTTTTGGCAAACTGCTGAAAGGTGGGGAAGATGTCCTTCACTCCTGGGATTGCATCTCCCCGTGCTTTGTTTCCTGTCAAGAGAACTCTTCAAAGGACTGTACAAAATCAGTCTCTGTGCCAGCCATCTGTGCACTGCAACGTAGCCATGCATGTTCATCTCCACACCTTTGTTTCCTTTCTTCAGCTACCTTGTGGGCGAGGAACTCTGGCTGATTATGGAGTACATGGATGGAGGCACTCTGAGTCATGTCATCTACAAGACCTGCCTGTCACATTGCATCCATCAGTCAGGAGGTCAGCAATCCCATCTGTGTTTCCAAGGGCTTGGGTAGGATTGTCTGGGAAACAGGGGCTCAGATCAGGATGATTTCATGTGCCAAGCTTTGTTTCTGTGTGACTGGTATGCTATGGGCAAGTAAAAGCATCTCAAGTGAAAGGCCTGCCAGTGCGCCTGCACTCCCTCTACTCAGTGCCAGTACTCTTCACTCCTCCTGTTGTACTCTCGCTCTGTCTCTTGTATTTTTATTTGCTGTTCTCCATCTTGCTTCCCTAAACTTCTGCCTGTCTTCACTGCATTCCTTTCCTGTGAAAGAAAAGGTGCTGGTGGCAGGATTTGAAACAAACAGCAAAGAAAAAAAAGAGAAACTAGTTTCTCTCAGTCCTCCGCTAAAAAGGACAGGAGTGCAGCCAAAATGCTCTTTGCTTCTGAGCATGTCCACTGCAGCAGCAGTCATCCTGGCTGGTTTGCAGGGGACAGTCTACAGGAGCAGGTGCTGTTGCTCTTTCAAAAGCTGACGTGCCTTACCTCAGAAAGGTCCTGCTCTGCAAGTGTTGGAGCAGCAAACTCTTCCTCACAGTGGCACTGTGTTCTGCCATTACTGCCCATTCCCCTGGAGAGGGAATCTTTTAGATTCTTTGTTGCCTTTCTTGTGTGCTGAAATGACATCACTTCTTTTTGCCCTCCTCTTTCTGTTTTCTCTCTCAGTGCCTGCAAGGATTGCATTTTCTTCACTCAAACCATGTGATCCATCGAGATGTGAAAAGCGACAACATCCTTCTCAGAACCGACGGTTCTGTCAAGCTGAGTCAGTATATTCTTGGTCAGGTGCAGCATTCCAGGGATGTGGGTGTGGGGCTGCTTGGAGTGACAGCCAGCTCCCGAAAAATGGTGCTGGTGGCAGTGCAGGGACACCCACTGTGAGCTGAGGGCACAGTTGCAAGGTGCACAGAGGCAGGACAAGGAACAAGCAGTCAAGAGTGGCCTTGCTCTCTGTGTGCCCCTTCCAGAGGGAGGGAGCTACAAGTTTAAAGAACAAAAGCCACTGCTGGAGGCAGTGTAAAAAATGGGGGGATTTTTAAAGTCACCAACACCAGGAGATTCAACAGCCCATTTTCAAACTTCTAGTGGGGAATTGTTTTGCTTGCTTTCCTAATTGCACAGAATTCAAATAAAACCAATATTTTGCTTTCTCCTCAGCTGATTTTGGCCTCTCTACTCAGCTCACCCCTGAGCAGAGCAGACCATGCTTGGTAGCTGGGACTCCGTGGTGGATGGCACCTGAAGTGGTCACAGGCCAACCATATGGCTCCAAAGTGGACATATGGTCTTTTGGAATTGTGGGGATTGAAATGGTAGAAAAAGAACCTCCTTACTGGGACCAAAGTCATACCTCGGTAAGGGGCAAATACTCACTGATCCCACTATCTTTTTCATCTGTCCTTTGTCCTGCGTGCCATTGTACCAAATCCCACTGCCATCTGCTGCAACTACTTCTACCAAGGTCCCCTCCTAAAAATGTGCCTGCAGCACATTAGCATCTGCTGTCGATTTGGATACATCAGTGGGAGAACTCAAGCCTTATCACATGCAAACGTGGTTCCTGTTCTTTTGTCTGTGGAGACGGCCACAGTAACAGGAAACAAGTGTCTTGGAACTGCTCGTATCTTTCCAGAAATGAAGGAAGGAAATCCAAACCCAACAAAGTTTCTAAACCTTTCAAAAACTTTCAAAAGCTGTGGTCTTTAGAAAGGAACTTAACCCACTGTGCAGTTTCTTCTCACTTTGGAAACATGCCTGAAACCTGGGCATGAGAGTGTAAAGACCACGGAGTCTCTTCTGCTCCTTGTGCAGTGCTGCTGAAACACTCAGCGACCGTGTTTCTCTCCTAACCAAAGGCACATTCTCTGTGTCACCAAGCCAGAACCTGGTGATGTGGAGAGCCTGCCAAAACCTCCCATTTGTTTCCTGGCACTTTCTGGGATGGGCCTACCATTAATGTATTGACTTGAGTAGCCAAATGAGCAGAGGGTGACCACAGGGATGGCACCTCTCCTTCTTCTGACCATGACAATTTTTCTTTTGCTGCAAAATGGGAAGCTGCAATTTTCAGACTGCTGAGAGACAGAGCTGCAGGTGACTCCTTTTTGCCTAAGCAGGCATTTTCATCCCAATACATTTGTGCAGGCATCCTTATGTGTCTGTGTTGAAGATGAGATTGTAAATATTTGTTTCCTTACCTGGGGATTAACTGATGGATTTCCTTTCTTTCCTTCCAATTCTCATTGTTTTCAAGAACAGCATAAAAAGCCTGATGAGTTTTGTTCTATGGCACATGTGCTTTAAGCACCAACAAGCACTGCAGAGGTGCCTTTCATGTACTAATCCTTGGAATTAGTTTCTATAGCACAGTCCCTCTTCCAAAAAGCCTCTCAAGCTGGTTTGAATTCTCAGAGAAGCAAATGTGCTTTTGCTGATGTAGTTCCCACTAACTAGGTCAGTCTGTTAGTGTTCAAAAACACATAATCACGGAGCGATTATATGCGGTGCTTTTTATTAAGAGCTCTGGGAATCGGGGTATATTCAACCCAAACCTGACTCCGACCATACATCCGAAATGATCATGTTTTATATCTATTGTTACATAACTTTCATGTTAAGTATTAAACTTATATTGTTCTATTGTATACATAAATTTAGCCCCTCTCTGCATTTCCAACATAGTTTCTCACTATTCTTCTTATGGTTATATAATAATTACATTTAATTACTAAACAATCATCACATCTAACAATTATATAATTTATCATACTGTTTACGCAGGTGCAGTTGATCTGGGAAAGCACAAAGCCTAACATTTTAGATTCTATCTTTAACTTTTTCCAGGGTTCCACTATCAAGTCAATGAAATCAGCTGCCAAGGCAAGATCTGCGGGATGGTGGAAAAGCTGTGGCTGCACTGGGGTTTGGGTTTTTGGTTGGTAATGGAAAATCATCTCTGGGTCTCTGCCAGGGCAGAAACTACCACTGAAGAACAGAGGGTAAACAAAAGGATGTGGGAGAGCCTTGGAAACGTGAAAGCAGCAGGTGGAGCCTCATGGGTTTTTTTTCTCCAGGCTCGACGCCTGATAGCCACAGAAGGGACCCCACAGTTGCAGCACCCCAACCAATTCTCGCCTTGCCTGCGTGACTTCCTGAGCTGCTGCCTGCAGAGAGACGAGGAGCAGCGCTGGTCTGCCAAGGAGCTCCTGCAGGTAAAATGTGAAGGGGCTGCAGGTGAAACAGGCTCTGAGGGGTGGGCTCCTCCTCCACTCAAGTCCAAGGCATCACATGAGCCCCCTTCCTCCTCACCTCCACTCTTGGAGCTCTTCAAATGAAAACACTGAGGAATCCTAGACTGGGCTGGGCTGGCAGGGCTCTATAAAGGTCCTCTGGTGCAGGTGTCCGGCAATGAGCAGGGACATCTTTAAAGAGATCAGGTTGCTCAGAGCCCTTTGTCCTCCACCTGAGCCAGAATGGCTCCAGGGACGAGGCACCTACAAGCTCTTGGGGCAACCTGTGCCAGGGTGGCACCATGCTCCAAGTAAACAAGTTCTTCTTTAGACCTACTCTGACTTGATCCTCATTTTGTTTAAAAATATTCACCCACATCCTATTGTAACTGGCATTGTTAAAAAAGATGTCCCCCACTTTATTTAAAACCCCTCTGAAGTCTTGGAAAGTGGCAATGAAGTCTCCCTGGGGCCTGTTCTTCACAAAACTGAATAACTCTACCTCTCTCTGCATTTCCTCAGAGGAGAGATGCACTGTTTTCTGTTCCTGTTGCCCTCTTTTTCAATTTGGTTGGGTGTTCAGTTTTATCTAATGGCAAAATAACTGAAGTAGAGCAATGCAGGGTACAGGGACATGAAATGGTGGTGCAGGAACCCAAGGAAGCCAGTCCCAGCTGAGCAGTCAGAGATTTGTTTGCAGTCAGGAGGGGCTGTGGGGACTCACTGTGAGCCTCTGAGGGGTGGGCCCTGGTTTGTGCCCCCCAGGCCAGCCTTAGAGGTTTCTGCCACACAAACAGGGCCAGCTGGGAGAGACTTCTCCCAGCCCCATCTGCTGCCTGGCACGCTCAAGCAGACAGGAACTGTGCCAGGGTTACTGCCAGGTTACTGCCAGGTTGTGTGGCAGAGAGGGAACTGCAGGACCCAGTGCCACTTCCCTGCTGGGAAGGAAGGTGCCATCCAGCACACGAGGGGCATGGCATGGAATGGTAGACACTGCTCTGTCTCCCTGTGGAAATAAAAGCCTGTCTTACAAAGGCAAGAACCTATGTGAGTCATTGGAGTTTCCTGAAAGGAAGAAACCCCAGGGACAGAAAGCACCATTTCTAGAGCACTGGCAGAGCAAAAACCCCAGCAATTCATCACAATGAACACATGAGTGGGATTCTGGGCCACATTTGCCTGTGATGGCAAGGTCCTGCACATGACAATTGGGGAACAGATGATCCCATTGTTCTACTTTCTGGGTCTTCCTAGGAACTAGAGGAATCCGCATTGAGCCTGTGAAGCACTGAGCTTGAAAAGTCATGGTTCACTGTTCCTTGTTGTCTTGGGGGTTTTTTTCCTGTGGACAGCATCCATTTGTAACAACAGCCAAGCCAGCATCCATCCTGGCACCACTCACCAACTCAGTTCAGAAGAAGTAGGAGACAAGAACATATCATGTCAAGATGTTATCTCCATAGCCAATTTTGAGTAGAATTGTAGAGTAGGATTCTACAGTAGGATTGTTGAAGTGTTTTATAGGATTATAGATTAGGATTAATTAAATAATTAAAGAAAGTTTCTGAAATATCAACTAATTTGGAAGATTATTTGGAAGACCCCATTCTAACCCTTTCAGAAAACTCAACATTTCCTCCTGAATTACCAATTGTTTTTTTTTACTGGTGCCAAGACACACTTATGGCTTCTTTTGAATGGTTCAAAAGTGAGGAAGGCTCTTCTTCATTCATCCTCCTGAGAGCACACTGCCTTTGGAATACCACCCACTGGCTGGTTTTGGCACAGCTGTGGTATTTCTAGTTGAGGCACAAAAGGCAGAGGCATTTGCAGGAAAAATCAAAGGAGGAATGGGCAGCCCAAACATCCTCTGTGCATTCAGGCCTGCAGCTGTGACTCAAGAGCATTTGGGTTCCTGCCACTTGGATTTGGATCCCTAAATGCAATCTCTTTGGCTGGAGGAGAGACAGGAACCCAACATGACAGGTCATAGCCCAATTTCTGTCACTGCCTGCAGGAAAAGGCTACGTCCTGCAGGACTCCAGCACTCAGCATCCTCAGGCAGACACACCAAGTGCTGGCAACTCAGAAACTTGCTCCTCTGCCTTGTACTAAAGACAGCACCTCCCACAATGGGCACTAATAGGTACAGAGTATTGTGGTGTGACCCTTCCATGGAGCTGGTGGACTCACCATCCCTGCAAGCCTTTGGAAGAAGACTGGATGTGGCACTCGGTGCCCTGCTTTAGTTGAGGTATTCGGGCATGGGTTGGACTCCATCATCTTAAAAGCATGTCTTCCAAGCAAATGATTCTGTGATTCTGTCACTGAGGGAGCTTTTCCTGCAGCCCTGGAAAGGGCTGTGGGGGCCCTCAGCCAAGGACGGGGATCAGGGCTCCTGGAAAAGAAGCAAAGGGCTCAAGGCAAAGGCCGAGAGGGCAGTGCTGCCCCAGCGCGGCACAGAGCCAGCCTCATGTCCTCCTCCTCAAGCTGCGTCCTCTGCGCTGCTCTTTGCGGCGCCGCCGGCTCCTCTCCCTGCGGGGCTCCAGGGCGTGGTGGGGGCCGGGCCCCTCATCTTCGGGAAGCGCCAGAGCCTCGGAGGCGAGCGGCTGCTGCTGTGGCTGGCAGGGGAGAGCTGCGGCCGCGGCCCCGGGCACGGCGAGCTGCCGCTATGGCCGGCTCCTGCCTGTGCGCACAGACGCGGCCGAGGGCTGCCCGGCAGCTCCGTGCCGCTCCGCGGCGGGCCCGGCCGGGCTGCTGCTGCCCTCTGCGGCCTCTGCCCGCTGCTGCCGGCCCCGCCGCGCTCCCGCCTGCCTCTGCCGCAGCCGGGCCCACACCGGAGGCAGCACATTGCGGCCAGCTCGGAAAAGCCCTGCCCGCAAAGGGCCCGCCACAGCCTCGGCCTCAGGGCACAGGCTGCCGGCGTCCTCGCAGCTGCGAGCCGGCCCGGGCCGCCTGCCGGCCTCGGCCACAGCTCCCGCCCGTGTCTCGATGGCTGCGGCTGCTCGGCCCAGCGGGCTGAGTACAGCCAGTGCCAGCAGCAGCTCCTCACGGGACCAGGCTCCGGGCGCTCCGAACCCGCCCAACCCCGAATTCCAGCCCTGAGAGGCTTGGCGTCCCAATGTATCCCCTGGGGACAGCAGAGTCGGCTGCTGAGCTCAGCCCATGGTGACACCACCAAGTGACCAATGGAAAATTCACCAAATCCTCATCAGAGACAAGAGAAAACTCCCACGGTGCCTGACAGCCTGAAGCAACTGCCAATTACAGATTATTCCATCCACGTGGGAAAGAAACCTGTTGCATTAATGCAGAAAAGAGTTATCTAAAAGGAGATCAGGAACGAAGTTATTGGACTCATACTTCTTTTGTCTGTTCAAAAGGCCACGAAAATTAAATCTTTGCTCTTCTGACACAGCTCTCTGTTCTTGATCTGGGACAGTGAGTGCTGATGTGCAGGAGCTGATAGAAGGGACAAGGAATGAGGATGCAGCAGGCACAGTGCCAAGCTGACAGAGAGACGATCTCTGGCAGTGGCACTGAAGGAGAAGAGTTTGCAGGCAGCACAGAAAATGGCTCTTTGTTTCACCTCTTCTTTCAGTGCTGCTAAGAATGTAGCCTGGAGCAAGCTGGGAACACCAGAGCATGGAGCCCTTTCCAGGCAGGGCTGCATCTGCTGAAGGGCAGAGGGAGCCCAGTAGGGATCAGACACAAACCAGCTGGGGACTGTGCTGGCAGTGAGCAGCCTCAGGTTCTGCTCACTGCTGGTGGCATTTTCTATTGAACCATCTCCAAGGACTTCTGCTGTGCTCTGTATTTCTAAGTGTTTTACCCCTTAAGTTTTTTTGGTTTTTTTTTCCGGTTGTCTCCTGCACCTTTATTTCTTCAAATTTTCCTACCCTGTCAACAGCAGGCCCTGTTCAGAACTGGCTCTAAAATATCAGCAAAGCCGCTGGCAACAACAATGGGTGGAGTCCCGCCCAGCCATTCTGGCTCAGGAATTCTTATGCCAGAGCCCTTCCTGTGCCTTATGCATTGAAAGGATCTCCTTTTCTGTGAGCAGCTGAGGTTTTTTGCCTAAGAGCTCCTGAAAAGCAAATGTTGTGCTCAGATTCTCATGAGTGTATCCCTTAACTTCATTGCAGCAAAACAGAAAATAAGGCCAGGGTAGCAGAGCAGCTGGGAGCTTGTCACTCCCTGCAAAGGGCTGGTGTATGATGTGGGAATACCACGGTTCAGGATAGGTGAGAAAGATAAATGTGCTCAAGATGCTGCAGGTGAGGTTCGGGTTCACTCAGAGGGCAGTAAAGGCTGGTGAGCACCGGAAGATCCAGCTGCAGGCCTCATCCATGTCCCCTTCAGTGCTGGCATTCAGATGTCTGCAGCCTGGATCCAGAGCCCCTGGGGGGCTCCTGGGGCTGCCTTTGCACTCAGGGCGAGGATGCCCAGGAGCTGCTGAGGCCGGCAGCGGGGACCAGGGCTGGGGCTTGTGGCCTGGCAGGTGTGGCTCTGGGGACTGTGATACACCAGGGCATTGGTCACTGTCACTGCCCTCTGGAGCCCTGGCTAGCTCTGTGATACTCCAGGGACAATGGCAAGAATGAGGAACTGGTTAGGTTAGTATTTTGTCTGAACCAGAACCTCTAGGCCAGCTGCCTAGCAGTAGAGACCCCTGGAGCACCGAGGGAAAAAGGCAGAAGAAGTTCTTCTGCAAGGTAAAGTGCAGAAGAACTTCTTTTTTATCAGAAAAAGCAAGGGAATATTTGCAGGACAAATTCCCCAAACAACAACAAAAATTTAAACAAACCCCTGCACCCTTCTGCACGGGCTTTTAAAATCTTTCAAAATGGGGGGTGGACACCACATAGTAAATCAATCAGCGACTCTCGGGGTGTGGTTTCAAGGGCTACAACAAATCAGAGCAAGGGGAGGAGAGAGGCTTGGGCTAGGGATTGGATCTTGGGGTGAGGGACAGGGAACTTTCTCAAAGAAAGGGTACGGTTTGAGCTGATGGATGGGCCAAAGGGGCCGGGTTGTCTTGACACACAGGGAGAAATCTGGTGAGGAGGGAGGGGATTCCTTGAGGGACACTTGGGTGGGAGGGCATAACACATGGGAGACACTAAGTGTAATAACTCGGGGGACACTTGAACATACCGCAAGCTAACAGAGCATTTGACTCGGAAAGTAATGCACTGCAGCACAGAAATTCAGGCTTTCAGTAGCTGAGAGGTGGCACTATTAGAACCCGCAGCAGCTCGTGAAAGCCATCTCTCCCCTTCAGGCTCTTGCTGTGTGGGAAGATGCTGCGAGTTGTGGTGGCTGCACTGCCCCTTTGCTGGGAGGATGATCTGTACCGGGTGTGATAAATAGGTATGATTCGTGCTGATAAAAATTGAAACAGTAATCAATATTGATACAGTAATTAATATTTGAGAATAATAAAATAGGTAATAGTTAAAAGTTGTAATGCCAAAGAAGAGAGGGAAAGGAGGGGCTCCACCCACCCCCCCACCCCCCCCTTGTCAGCATATGTTCTCAAGGACCACAGGAAAGAAGCTGAAGATACGATTGCTAAAAATGACCAAGAACCTGGTTGGGTCCAAGAAAATGCTAATTATAAGGGACTTATTGCTTTGATATGTAGATGCAGTGATATGTTAGTCTTGGCTTACATTGTACTGGCTTGGTGCGCATGTGTAACCCAAAGGTGAATTAAAGGACAACAAAGAAGACTACAGGGCCTTCATCAGTGACGACCCCCAAAGACTTGTGCGACCACCAAACCGAGTGGTGGCGCATGCGTGATAAGAGTGGTAATGAGGGTGGAGACAGAAAAGTGACAAACCGAAAATAGGAGGAGATGGCATTGACACTTGGCATGTAAGGGGTGACTTTCACTTGGCAAGCTTGTACGTGAAGTGGCAAGGGTCATTGAACCCTGCACTCCGTACCCCGCGGTATCTCTTGCTTGCGTGCTATTATTCGAACCAAATTATCCTTTATTTATATATTTTCTAAACTATTCAATTAAAATTGTTGCTACCTTAAATATTGTTTGGGTTTTTTTTTTTTTATGATGGGATAATTGGGCAAACATAACAATTTTGGTGCCAAAACCCGGGAACTCTTTTAACTCCGGGGAGGTGGATAGCTTCTGGGAAGGAGCTCCCCACCAGACTTTTAAGTGGTCCCAAGGCTAGACCACTCTCCCTTGGGAAAAGAGAGTTCTTTTTCCAATAGCGCATAAGCAAATTAGTTGTTGGAAGCGCGCAGGAGAGGCTCCTATCAGAGTGCCGGCTTATAGGAGAGAGAGTACCCATAGAAAACTGCTTTGTGCACGAAGACCCTCGTGAGAAAAGAAGGCTGTGAGTATCACGGGGTTTTGGGTCGGGGAGCGGCTGTATGTGTGTGTGAGTGTGTGTGGAGTGTCTGAGACGGGGACTGGGCAGTCCTGGACCCCCGAAGTGATTGGGACCTCCCAGTACCGCATTTTCGCGTTCTCTGCAAGGAGACTGGCCGGAAAAGGAGGGAAGTGAAAGAAAAGTGAATGAGTGGGGACCCCGGGAGGGTTTCACCCAGGGGGAAGGAGGGGATCCCTGGTCCAGGCACCTGTGGGAAGGTCCTTGGGCAGGAGGAATTGACTCAGTAGGGAGACTGAGAAAGAGAGTGAATGATTAGGTTCAATTTCCTTGGAGGGGTTGGTAGCAGGCAATTTAGTATGTGATTAGATGGTGAGAGGACGGGGCTAATAGATTGAGAAAGAGGGAGAGAGGAGTGGAACAAGTAGATTGCAGAGGGAGAGATAGGAGTGGAACAGGTAGATTGAAAAGGCAGTGTGGCAGAGTAGTAAGTGAGGAAGTTGAGCCACGAGGTGAGTGTGGGAAACTAAGACTCTCCTGGTACCAGGGATTTCTTAGTTTGTTGCCGCCAGAAATGGGTCAGGGAAAAAGTAAGTTCCTTGACCCAGGGGCTGCGGATTACGTGAAAAATTCACAGTGGTTTGAGGTATCTGGGAACCGTGAGGGGGTTCTCAGGCGGGGAGCATTCCTCAGGACAGCCTACTGGGGATGATAATACGGTTTTGGGATGAATGGGAATCCCGAAGGGAAGAAAATCAAGAAATTCAGAGGGCAGTGCCTAAAGAACATAATATAGGAAAAGTTTTGAGTGAGCATCAGAAAAATATGAGTCGCCGGCAGAATGGTTAAAAAGATTAAAAAGAGACTTGCAATTATATTCAGGTATAGATATTAATACTGCAGGAGGGCAGGTTCTGTTAAAAATTCAGTTTGTGACCGGATCTTGCAGTGACATCAGGAAAAAGCTGGAAAAATTAAAAGATTGGCAGGATAGGGGACTTCAAGAGTTACTGAGAGAAGCACAAAAGGTGTTGGTAAAGAGAAATAAGAAAAAGCAGAAAGCAGATGCCAGAATTTTGGTGGCAGCAGTTCAAGAAATGCAGGCAGCTTTGAATACAGAAAAATCTGCAGGGAAAAACAAGCAGCGGATGTCAGGATCTATTTTTAGGAACACAAGACCTGTGCATTTTTCCCGCCACAAGAAAAGACACTTAAAAAATTCTTGCCCCACTTTGAAGGGTGCGGGACCCACATGTTTTTATTGTCATAAAAAGGGGCACCTGCAAAAAAATTGCAGAAAGAAACAGCAAGATGAGAAAACTTCTCAGGAGAATCATAGAGGGCAAGAGCTTTGTTTAACGAAGAGGACTGAATTACACCCAGAAGAAGCCTTGATAATAAAGCTAACAGTAGGTCCTCAGAGTGAAGAGGTCGTATTTTTAGTCCATACAGGAGTTTCTCGGTTGACAGTGACAAAATTACCCCAGGGATGTGAGATAAGTAGTGAGCGAGTTTCAGTAATCGGAATTACGGGAGAGGCTTTCCCTGTTCCTGTAATAAAAGGAGTGCAAATTGAAACAGATGACAAATTTGGAGTAAATGATTTATTGTTGATACCAGAAGCCAAGAATAATATGTTAGGTAGAGATCTAATAATAGCCTTAAATTTACAGATAAAACCCTGTGAAAGAAAACTTAAAATTTATTCTTTAACTGAAGAAGATAATCTAGAAATTAATGACACGGGTTGGCATTCAGGTGAAGTGGAAAAAAGTTTAGGGTGAGGGAGTCCGGTCCCCTTAGTCCTCCTGGTCAGCACAAGCCTGTGAATTTTATGTATTACTCTATGCATTATTAATACTAAAAGGGCAAGAAGGGACTATTTATACAGACTCCAAATATGCTTTTAGTGTAGTACATACTTTTAGAAAAATTTGGAAAAAAAGGGGACTTATAAACACTCCAAGGAAAGGGTTAATACACGGGGGATTGATAATTTAGATATTTGAAGCTTTAAAAAGGCTCAAAGAAAATAACAGTAGTTCATGTAAAGGAACACCAGAGAGGGAGGGATATTAAAGTCAGAGAAATAATTTGGCTGATGAAGAAGCAAAAAGAGCGACCTTAAGAAAGGGAGATACTGAAATCATAACCTTACAAAAAAAAATAGAAATTCAGCAGGAGACACTTTCCCTTCCACTAGCAGAACTGGCAGCTAAATTAAGAGCAACATTTAAGGAGGGAAAGTGAGTTTTTCCTGATGGCAGGATTATGATGCCAAAACCAGTGGCACATTAGATTTTAGATAACTTGTATAGACGGACATACTGGGAAACAAGAGCCTTTTGTGATTACTTTTTAAAATTTTATGGGTGTATGAGGATATTTGAAATTGGAAAGCAAATTACCCAGGGGTGTCTCATCTGTTAAAAGGTAAATAAAAAAAGGTGTTAAAGAGCCCTCCCTCTGGAGGATGCAAAACAGCCTACAGGCTATTTCAAAAGATCCAGGTTGATTTTGTAGACTTGCTTAAAGTGGGTTGGTGAAATATTTGTTAGTTATAATAGATCAGTTAACTCAGTGAGTTGAAGCATTTCCAGTAGCTTGGGCTACAGTTCAAACAGTAGCTAAAATATTGTTGGAACATGAAATTCCAAGAATGTGATAATATGGTGGGATTTAAGTCAATTTATATTAACCCTGATTTATTAAGAAGGAACTAGGCATCCTGGAGTGGCTGCGGACCGCAATTCCCTTGAGGTCAGAGGCAGAAGAACGCCGGTGGAAAAAGAATAAAAGACTTTCTGAATCGGTGGGAATAGCCTAAAAAGATCAAAGATCTCCTCCAGGATCACCCACCAGCAACATTATTAGAATTGATTACAGAACTGTAATTTTAGAAACTGAGATTGATAACACCTGTTGTTAAGAGCTCAGAGACAAGTAAAATGTTGGGAGTGCGGTAAACATGGTTTAGGGTGTCATCCATGGATATGTATTGCCTGCACACTTTGTTTTAACTCATGGTGGAGAGTAAAGGAGAAGAGAAGGAGAGACAATTGATTTGCTTGCTTTGCTATGGTTATGTATTTAGCCAGCTAATTATAGAATGCATTGCTAGTGATTTTTTTGGATACCTTTGAGACTGGGAGATGGGACCCTTCCAGCAGCAATTGGATTAATAGGGAACTTAGATCAATTGTTTCTTGCTGTATTGGCTATAACACAAATAAGAGAAGGAGCAACTCATAATATAGACCAGTGTCTCAAAATTGATGGTTGCTGTGGAGAAGAAGTTTATATACCACATAATAGGGACATTGCAAGGGCATATTGGTGCTGCAGGTTTGCCTATTGGAGGTGGCAACTTAATGAACTCCCCGCCCTTGAAGCAGAAAATAAATTAGAAAAATCTTATTGTGGTTGGCACATCCCTGAAATTTTGGAAAATACAGGTTTATGGTATTCCAGCTTAATCTTTTTCCCTGTTCTTTTCATTTAAATTATTTGTAATTTTAATTATTTCTTCTTAACCATCTAGAACTGGGAAATGGCATTTAAAAGGAGACAAGCAAACTCTGTGGAGCTATGGGTACCAAGGAAACTGAAAGCACCAGTGACTAGATCCCGGGATATTAGCTTTGCTACCAAGAAGACTGGCATCTTGGCCCTTGTTTGCAACCCAAGGGGCCTTGAAAAAGATAGAAAGGTAGATTTCCTGAGGATTATTTTCACTGTGATCATTCTGGTACCCTGGGCAGTTGGGCAAAGCCAGAGAGCCACACTGGACAGAGTTTCGGCAATGAAAAAGCAAACAAGGCAAAAACCAAGTCCCAGCAATTTCAACATTTGTGATTATTACAATCACCCTGTATGTATTAAGGACAAGATGGAATCTGTGTTTGTAACACACCCATATGTTAGTTCTGCCTGCTACAATCGCAGCAGTGTTATACATGTTCGTATTAAGGAAGGAAAGATGTATTGGGTAGAGAAAAATTTGGGATGTAATGGATGAGCTCCTTATCCCCATGGTGATCAAATTTGTCCTCAATATGAAAGATCTGTTTATTTTAAAGGAAATGATAATGGAAAAGATCCAAGTATAGGCATGGGAAATTGGGCACTAAGAGAAAAATGGAAAGAAAAAAATAAAAGAAGAAAAAGAAACAAAGGAAAATAGAGGAAAGAACAGGAGAAAAGAGTCAACAGAATTGGCTGAATTGTATAAACAGCTAAAACAGTATTACAAAGATTGGGACTTGCCAGCCTCGAATAAAAATCTGTTTGTGGGATTGATGCAAGAGATTGCTACGGAATTGGAATTATCCAAATGTGGGATTTGTGGAGGTTTAAAAATGGCTGAAAGATGGCCATGGAAAAGTGAGAGCTTAGCTCCAGAGCAATTTTTAAAGTGGAACCACACCCAAATTTCTGGAACATTGAAGAGACCTGAAGGATGGATTCTAAGTCATCAAGTAATTGGAATTATTTGTATAACTCGTGAAGGAAAGAAATTTAATAAAATAGTAGGGCAAACTCCTTGTAAATCCACACTGGTGGTTAATATAGATAATCATTCAAAAATTTGGCGATCAGAAAACCCCCTTGGATATTGGGGACCAATAAAATAAATAAATTGTGAATGGCATGAACAGATTAATTTATGCTGGTACAAAAGTCCTGGAGCTAACCCCTACCAATCCATCGACAGCCTGAGGTCTTATTGGGAACAACCAGAGAAAACTGATAAGAAATGGAAAGCCTCAGATGGGATATATTGGATTTGTGGGCAACGAGCATACAGTGAGCTACCTCAAAAATGGGGAGGAACCTGTACTTTGGGAGTAATACAACCCTTCTTCTTTGTTTTACTGAGGTCCAGGAGCAATGTGCTAGGCCACTGTATGAAACCCTACAGTGGAATAAAGGAAATTTGAATTTAAATTTTCCAACAGCAGGAGGGAATCAAAAATGGGAGGAGGACGAATGGCCTGCAGAACAAATTATAGCAAATTATGACCCAGCAACATGGGCGCAGGATGGGTCATGGGGATATAGGACCCCAATTTACCTGTTGAATAGATTAATAAGGCTCCAAGCTGTAGTGGAGGTGGTGTCAAATCACACCTCCAGTGCCTTAAAAATGTTGGCCAGGCAATATACACAAATGCGGGCGTTTGTGTACCAAAACAGGATTACCCTAGACTATCTGTTGGCAGAAGAAGGAGGAGTTTGTGGGAAATTTAATGAATTTAAGTGCTGTGTAGAAATTGATGATTATGGGGAAGCTATCACAGAACTTGCAGAGGAAATTAAAAGGGTGGCTCATGCGCCGGTACAGAAGTGGAATTCAATCTTGAAAGCAGATTGGTGGAGTAACCTCTTTGGAAATGTTTGGTGGAAAAAGTTAGAGTTCATGTTGTTATGCTCAGTTCTGGGACTTCTGTTTCTGCCTTGTATGATTTTATGTTTTATTAGGCTAATTCACTCAGTGCTTCAAAAGATGCAGATTACAACAATGTCTCTAGATTCAGAATCAGCAAAAAAAGGAAAACCAAGATCTATAATGGTATTAAAAGCTAAATCAATGCCTTTTAAAGAACAAGGACCTAAAAAGATTGAAATAGACCAAAAAAATGCTAACTAAACTTGAAAGACAGTGTGAAAGACTAGAAGCAGTAATAGAAATGCTAGAAAAGTTTGAAGCTGAAAAGAGACAACGAGGAAACCAAAATTCTGAAAAATATAAAAGATGTCAGGGCACAGCCTTTTAAATCCAGCACGAATCATAATGATCAAAAAGAGAAATGGGGGATTTGTGATAAATAGGTATGATTCATGCTGATAAAAATTGAAACAGTAATCAATATTGATACAGTAATTAATATTTGAGAATAATAAAATAGGTAATAGTTAAAAGTTGTAATGCCAAAGAAGAGAGGGAAAGGAGGGGCTCCACCCACCCCCCCACCCCCCCCTTGTCAGCATATGTTCTCAAGGACCACAGGAAAGAAGCTGAAGATACGATTGCTAAAAATGACCAAGAACCTGGTTGGGTCCAAGAAAATGCTAATTATAAGGGATTTATTGCTTTGATATGTAGATGCAGTGATATGTTAGTCTTGGCTTACATTGTACTGGCTTGGTGTGCATGTGTAACCCAAAGGTGAATTAAAGGACAACAAAGAAGACTACAGGGCCTTCATCAGTGACGACCCCCAAAGACTTGTGTGACCACCAAACCGAGTGGTGGCGCATGCGTGATAAGAGTGGTAATGAGGGTGGAGACAGAAAAGTGACAAACCGAAAATAGGAGGAGATGGCATTGACACTTGGCATGTAAGGGGTGACTTTCACTTGGCAAGCTTGTACGTGAAGTGGCAAGGGTCATTGAACCCTGCACTCCGTACCCCGCGGTATCTCTTGCTTGCGCGCTATTATTTGAACCAAATTATTCCTTATTTGTATATTTTCTAAACTATTCAATTAAAATTGTTGCTACCTTAAATATTGTTTGGGGTTTTTTTTTATGATGGGATAATTGGGCAAACATAACACGGGGGAGAGCAGAAAGCTGCCGTGGTGAGCAGAACATGCTCAGAGCATTACAGTTCAGAGAATGGCACTGCCCCCGAAGGGCAAAAAGCTTGAAAGCATAGAATTCTGTGCAGAGCCGTTGCACAAATTTTCTCTTCTAGAATGTGCCCATTTTTGTATACTGTTGATGAATAACCTGGGCTTTATAGAATACATGGGGTTTTTTCTAAAGTTTTTTGGGAGAACACTGAAGTTTATTTCTATTTGCATTTTACATCCAGCATGTATACAGATTTTTTTTTCTTTTGTAAATATGTAGGGAAAAAATAGCTAAGCATTTTTTAATCCTTTGGGATATTGTGATTAATACCCTTAGAAAGCAAACCTTGTTGAACAAGTGTGAAAACACAGAGAGAGGGAAAATACCATAAAAGTCTCTTAGAGCAGGGCGTGTAATAAGGAGACTGCAGAACTGAGTAATTCTTCCAAGGGCAGAATTAGCAAGATGTATTACCAAGAATACCTGCCAAGATACTTCCCTAAATCAAGGGAAATGTGACCTGCAGCCATACGAAGTACAGCCAAAGCAAATTAAAACCTTTAGAAAAGAGGGAATTTTGCCAGTGAGATCAGTCTGTCTGGATAACTGATGGATGCCCATCAACCTTGCACTGCATTCCTCAATATTTGCAATGTCTTTTCTCCCAGATTCTGTGAAATGAGTTAGCTGCAGTTGTTTAACCATTAACTTAAGCTCTTAGGGGAATTAACAAGCACCATGTATGTTTTTTTGTAGCTAAGCAGGACTTGAGTTTCCCAACTCTTCTACAAAGCAGAAGGGAACCACACAGTTACTTGTGCTAATGTTAATGAAGGGTTTCATGAGAGCAGGTGAATGAGAACATTGCATCGTAAAACTTCCACATTCAAGAAAACAGTAGTGCACTAAGAATAAAACATATAAGGCTAGCATAACAACAGAACAGGGTAAAATGAAATTACTAGACAGGAAGTGATGCATTAGAAATGAAGTGTATAATTTCTGGTACATCTGCCAGCATTTGCAAGCTAAAACAGAAAAAGACGGGTAGAGATAGAAAGGAATGAAGATTTTAAAATTGCACTGTGCAGAAGAGACGCACAAACTACCAGTGTGAATGTGAACACAGCTGGGAGATTCAGCTTGGCTGGTAGAAGGAGAGATCTGGCTTTACTTTCTCCCCAAGTTACCTGTTGCACATTCAGGTAAGGAGTAGATGTAAAATTCAGCTAATCACTCTCTGTATCCATGAATATTCCACTATGAAACTGACATGTAGAAACATCCTTTTTCTCTTTTGTATCTTCCTAAATGGTGCCCAATGAACAGGACACTTGCATAAATCTCACATAAAATCACCAAAATTGCTGAAATTAACACTCAATTCCATGATAAAAGCTTCTGAGAAAAGGCTTGACAGAATCACTGAACAAACTCAACCCTGGGAGAGAAACATGCATTTTAGCACTGATTAAGGGGAAAGAAAAAGAAATGCTGTAAAAATTCCAAGTGGAAGATAAGGAGAAAGACAGGCAGCACAGGAAGTGCAAGGCCCTATCAGATGACCTGTGGAAGGTAACTTTGTTCCCCAGCACTGTTAGAGGACATTCCCTGTCATTGGAGCAAGCAGCTGGAGACATAAATACTGATTGATTTGGGGCCACAATCTTGGTAAGTGCAGAGGTGGTTCGATAACGTGACATGAGGGAGTTCCCTCAGAGCAACTGGGATGCCTGAAAGAAGTGAACAGCTCACCACAGCCTGGCCTGCTCGGCTGCTTTCTCTTTCTGACCCTCCTGGGGAGGCTCTGACATTTCCTCTTCCCGGATGGAAGTGCAGCTGCTGCCAAGGGAAACGTCCCCATACTCACTCAGTGTTCCTTTTGCTTGCCAGATGTCCCATCTGCTGTCCCTGTCCGGGAGAGCTGCTCTGCATGGGAGGAGGAGCCCGAGGGAGAGGCTTTGAAGATGGAGCAGCTGGGATCCCTCTGCTTGGAGCTCTGTTGAAAGATACACGGACTTGCATGTGAACAGGGATTTTATATGGACTTGTACATATGTAGCCTGCAATTTGTACAGGCATATTTCTGTACGTATGGTATCAGATTTATGAATTTACATACATATGTATATATGTATGTATAGATACCTGCATACATACAGATTTTCAGTCACATATGTTTTCAGTTTGTATATGTATCTAGTTCTTTATGTGTATTGTAATATCTGTGTTTAGATTTCTGTGTGTATACGGTTGTGTAGGTATCTATTTGTATTGATGCAGTTTTCAGTATATATCTTTTTAAATACATATATTGGTATTTGTTTTGGTATATATATATTTTTATATTTTTTTTATGTATATTGATGTATTTCTATATTTACTATATTTACATATATATCCTGATGTATAGTTATATATTGGTATTGATGAAGTTGTACAGATATTTAGATTGGTAGTGCTGTTTGTCTATTTATAGATTGGTTTGTTTTATGTATCTCTTTCTTGAATTTAATAGGTAACATTTAATCTCTATTCACATCTGTATATTGTAGTGGTTATTTATGTATTCAGTTCTATTTAAATGTGTATGGAGTTGTATAGTGGTGGAATTCTATTTGTTGAGTACTTGGCATTACATAGAGATACTAATATTTTTGTATTTCTATATGGGCTGTATGTTTGCCATAATATGCAATAAATAAGGTTGTTAATATTCCCTTGATCTCTGTGTATAGTGAGTGTTTGTAGACGTTTGCAAAAAATTAGTTTTTGTTAACAGAAGTTGTTATTTGTATGTTTTTAAATCATGTGGTGTAACAATTAAATAAATTACTTTTTTAAAATTTAACAGAGATCTCTCTAGTTCTATGTTGTCAGCGCTGGTGTAGCAATTTATAAGAAATGCCATCTGTCAAGTGAGGTGGATGTGTTGTAATTTGTGCTACCCAAAGCCATGGGCAGATGTACATGCTGGAGGATTTTGGCCATGCAAATCTCCAGCCATGCCCAGCACATGCCCCACCTGCACTCAGGCTGGGCAAGGGAAGCACAGATTTGGGCTGGCAGCAGAGCCGCACGTTGGCTCAGAACTCACTGCAAAGGCCTGCTGGCTGAGGAAATGGCAGGGCTACATTTTATATATTCTATTTCTTGGAGAACATATATTAAATTATATATTACATAGTATATTGTGGAAATCCTTAAAATCAAAGGGTTTTTGGAAAGCTGCTCCTCAGTGAGGAGTATTTCCAGCCTAGAGGAACATAAAAATAAAAAAGAAGAGCATGGACAGTGCCATTGTCATGGGCCCAGGATGTTTAAAGGAGGAATGGATCGTCCCCTTCTCTGTCTGTAGCTGATACCCCTGTCAGTAATAAGTAGCAACTCTGGGGGCTCCTGGGCAACGAGATGGGAAACCATCTCTCTAAAACAGTATGGGATGTCTTTTACCACCTTGAGGCAATTTTACAGGGTAAAGGACATTCAGACATCTCAAAATATGAACTAAAAGACTTATTTTTCTGGGTAAAAGTGAATACTCAAAATATAGACTTGAAGCCTCCTTTTACCTTTGACCGGATAAACTGGAAATTTTTAAATCTAGTCTCTCTCAGAAAAGAAGAGGATTTGGTCCAACTAATGCCTGTCTCCAGAGCTTTAATGCAGAGCTTTGAACAGAATGATTGCAACAGAGACTTTCTCGAACAACAAAACAGACCACCTGGTTCTGAGACTTTAATTCTGAGGGGTGCTGGGCTTTTGTCCTCCTCTGGGGAAATCTCGGGTTTTGTTTGGGGTTCCTTCCCTTCTCCTGGTGTGTCCAGCGTTTCCCCAGGCAATGTGGACAGCACCCTGAAGCCCAGGAAGGGAGAATGAGATCAGCTTCCAGCTTTGGTCATGTCCTCTGTTTTTTCCAGGATTCCCTGTGTCACTGGTGCTTAGGCAGGCGTCCTCCCGTTCCTCCATGAAATCATCCACCCCCGGAATTCCCAGGAAAGTGTTTGGGATTTTTGTTGCATTCTTAGAATTTGGGGGGTCAGAGGTCATGTTCTGGGGAGGCTGGGAATTGAACGTGTCCCAGAGATGAGAATTTGAGGAAGCTTTATAAACAGGGGCTGCTGTTTCTGTGCCCTGCTCCTCTTCCAAACAAGATGCGGCTGAATCTTTTTCTGAAGTTGTACCAAGGGGGGGTCTGGATCCGCCCATCTCTTTCAAGAACTAAGTTCTGGCCGAGGGGCTGCAGGGTCACCCCTGCCACTGTTTCCCCATCCCGGGAAGTCACCCCCTCGGATCGGGCTCAGGCAGGCAGTTTGCTTTGTGGCTCTGAGGACTCTTTTCATAGAGATTCATCTGCCAAGCCTCCTCCGGGATTTTCACCACTTTTGGTTCCCAAGCCTCAGATTACAGCAGGTGGGAGGGCTTTGGATTTGGCTCTGCCTGCAGGGGAGCGGGCAGGGAGGAGGACAGTGGTGGTGGGTGGCAGCCAGGGCTTAAGCAGGGGAGGGTCGGCTCTGCCCAGAAAGGTGGATGGGGTGGAGGTGGGAGAGCTCAGGAAAGCTGCTGTGGAGACACAGACAGTTCATTCAGAAGCCTTGAAGCCTGTCTCATTCTCTGCTGAGGAGGGGAAAGCATGCTGAGATAGCAGATCAGACCTGAGAGTTTTCCAGCTGTATCCCTGCCGGCAGGGATGCAGTGTGGTATCTGTCACAGTCCATTGGAAAGCATTACAAATACAAATTCCGGATCTGCAGCTGGAGAGCAGCCCGATTTGTATGAATCTAAAAAGATCCAATTTAGTGAATCCAGACGTGAGTTAGCAGGCTCTGGCTTTCTTCCTGTCACCAAGAACTTGGAGCTCTCCTCCCCAGCCCTTCCTGGCATGGCTTCTGGGAAAATTTGTTGCTGTGGTGACAACCCTACTGCCAAGAACTTGGAGCTTCTTGGCAGGGTTCCTGGGACAGCTGATGACAACATTACCTGTTGTTCTGGATCAGCTACAGGAGTGATGAAAGGGAAAAACAAAACACAGTCTAAATCAGTGGTAAACCTTCCATTGCAACTACCTAATTGGTCTATTATTCAAAATATAGAAAAATATTGGATTCAAATAAACAACTCCTTGCCATTCTGGTTAGAAATGGTCGTAATGATGTAAATCCACAATACAAAACTTTTTCTCACCATGAGATCAAAGAATTTATAAGAAGAATGTAAAAAAATTATTATAACTTTACCAGATCAGCCTCCAACTGTAACACAGATGCTAAGAGCCTACAGTATGCTCACATCTACATAGAATATTGCAAATATGCAAGTCAATGCTTTTGGAAAGCAGATTGCAGATTCTCAAGACAAGACAAAAAAAAACAATGGCAGAAAAATTGGGACAAAGAAATGGAAAAGCTTGAAAAGGCCCTTGAAGCACAAACAAACATTTCCAAAAAAATCTGTTGGTACTGTACAGCTGGACTCAGGTAACAAGGCTTGTGGCTTTGCTTGTGGTAAAGCAGGACACATGAAAAGGGACTGTCCTAGTACAATAATCCAGCCTAAGCCACTTTCTATTTGCCCTCGATGTGGGAAAGGAAACCTCTTGCTAACTACTGTTGTTCTCAATTTGACATCGATGGCAAAGCTTTGTCATTAAACTCAAAAAAGAGCGCGGATTACCACCGCACCTCAACACAAGTAGTGACCTCCTTACAGTCAATTACCCAGTCAAATGGCATTGGTACCTCAGTCATTTATTCCTCAGTCATCCATCCCTCAAATGGTCCCAGGTCAATACGCTCATGTACAAGGTTTGAATTGGCCTCCTCAAGAATTGATACACCTTTTAAATAATTTCTGTTATGAAAGTATTTCTACTGGAATTATCAGGTGTTTTCAGCAAAGACAAGAGGTTCTGATTCTAGGCAGAGCTAGCAACAAAACTTTCAGACTTTCAGTCCTTCCAGCTGCTGTTTCAATAAATTGTAACAAAGAGCTAATATATTTATCTCCTGCATTTAATGTTCCTATAGTGACTCCACCAAAAACACCTCTAGCTATTGCATTTCTTCTACTCATGAGTACAGCCAAGCAAAACAACTTTCCAGAGAATTCAATGCTGTCCGTGCCATTTGGAACCTCCGGTCCTGAGGTCTTTTGGGTTCAATGTTTCAACCGCAACCAGGAAAAATTGACTTGCTGCCTGTGGTAAAACAATTTACAATGCAGGCATGGCAGATACTGGTGCTGATGTCACTGTAATCTCTCACATGTTTTGGCCCAATGATTGGAATTTAGTAGCTCCTGCAGGTTCCCTCACAGGGATTGGAGGTGCTACTGTATGTTGGCAAAGTGCATCCATGATTAACATTACAGGTCCTGAAGGAAAGACAGCAAGGGTGCGTCCTTTTGTTGTTCAGAAGCTTCTCACCGTCTGGGGGAGAGACGTCCTGTCTCAATGTCTCAATGGGGAGCAGAGCTGGAGGTGGGCCTCTGATGGAAACCACATCAAAACCTGCCACTTGAAAGCTGAACTGGAAAACTGATCTTCCTATGTGGATTGATCAATGGCATTTAACAGAGAAAATATTAAATAGCTTTAAAAAATTGGTAAAGGAGCAATTAGAAGAAGGTCACATCACTCCCATAAATACTCCTTGGAATTCACCAGTATATTCGTCATCCACAAGAAGACATTGGACTCCTGGAGGTTGTTTCACAACCTGAAGATCAATGAAATGATTGAAGACATGGGACCACTTCAGCCTGGACTTCCTTCTTTATCAATGATCCCAAAGCACTGGCCTCTCATTGTCATTGATTTAAAGCATTGTTTTTTCCACATCCCACTACATCCCGATGATGCTCCAAGATTTGCTTTTTCAGTTCCAGTCATCAATCAAAGAGAACCCATGCAGAGGTAGCATTGGAAAAAACATTGCCTCTAAAAATGAAGAATTTGCCTCTAATTTGCCAATATTTTGTCGCACAAGTTTTGTCTCCAGTTTGACAGAAGTAACCAAGATCCATGATTTCACACTACATGGATGATTTGCTCATCGCAGCTCCAATGAAGCCAGAGATGGAGCAAGCTTGTCCTAGTGTTGTTACTGAAATCCCAAATGCTGGACCTAAAATTTCTACAATAAAAATCAAGAAGTTTTTAGTTTAGAGATTAGAAAGGTCAATTTTGAAGGATGTTAGTAATGACACTTTATACCGTTGGCTTTCATGTCTTTATGCAACTTTGCAATATAGAACTAATCCATATTTTGTTTCTCACATCAGGGCTCATTATTTGCTTCCTGGATTTTTAGTGGAAGGAAATGCAAGAGCGGACAAACTGACAATGGTTATTTCAAACACTTTGCCAAGCATTTTGGAACAAGCAAAACTGAGTCACGCCTTTTTTCACCAAAACTTGCAAACACTTGTGTGAATGTTCCAAATTTCCAAAAGTCGAGCTAAATCTATCATTAGTACTTGCCCTGACTTTCAGCTTGTGCAACCTCCTGTTTCTGCAGGAGCGGTCAACCCACAGGGTTTGAAAAGCTTGCAGTTATGGCAAACAGATATCATTAAATAGCCTTCCTTTGGTAAATTTAACAATAGTCATATTTCAGTGGACACATTCTCTGGTGCAGTTTTTGCTTTTCTTCACACCAGGGAATCAGGTAATCATTTTAGCGTTCAAAAACACATAATCATGAAGAAATTATATGCAGTGCTTTTTATTTAAGAGCTCTGGGAATCAGGGTATTACCCAAATCTGATTCCGACCATACATCCAAGATGATATATTTTTATACTCTATCGTTATGTAACTTTAATGTTAATTATTAAACTTATATTTTTCTATTGTATACATAGATTTCAGCTAAACATAGCCCCCCTTTGAATTTCCAGCATAGTTTCTCCTTATTCTTCTTATGTTTATATAATAATTATATTTAATTACTAAACATCACATCTAACAATTATATCATTTATCATACTGCTTATGCAGGTGCAGTTGATCTGGGAAAACACAAAGCTTAACATTTTATATTCTGTCTTTACCTTTTTCCAGGGCTCCACTATCAATCATGCCTGTCAACATTCTTTGCAAGCTTTTGCTTCATTGGGTGTGCCCCAAGAAGTAAAAACCTGCATATGTACAATGATCCTGCATAGGTATCTCAAAAATTGGCCACATTTTTAAAGATTGGGGTGTTTGTCACATCCTTGGTGTTTCTCATTCTCCCACAAGTCAAGCAATTGTTGAGAGGACACATCAGACATTAAAACGCATTTTTGATTGACAGAAGGGGGGGAAGTGGTCACACCACAGATGAGGTGGAACAAAGCTTTTTATGTTTCTAATTTCTTAAACAGCTCTGTGTCAGAACCTAATACACCAATTTTAATGCATTTTTCAAATAACACACAGGCGAAACTGAAAGAAAATCCTCCTGTTTCAGTTAGATCCCCTGAGACAGGACCGATTGAAGGTCGTTTCCGATTAATCACCTGGGGTAAATGGTATGCTTCTGTCTCTACAGGTGCAGGAATTAAGTGTGTCCCAGCCAAAAATGCCAAACCATATCGCACCCCAGAACGTGTTGATGAGTCTAAAACCAAGGAAGCAATTACACAGATGTGAACGAAACAGAGGGATCATGGGTCACACCTGATGTTCCCTCTTTATCAGTGGGACCTGCAAACTCTGATTTTATGCTAATTATAAATGTGTCAAGTGTGGTTTCATTGTTGTTAGTCTGGTGAAATTGACAATTGAGCAATACTGTATTGCATGGGAAAATTTGGGCCAAAGAACATCCCAAAGCAGTATCTGAGCCCCAAGACTTAGAAATCCTTGATCCTTTAACAATGGATTTCTGACTTGCATTTACAGCTAATGATTGGTGAGAAGATGATCCTCCAAAGTACAATGTTACTCCCCATTATTTTGCATACAGAATCTTTGTAAGTCATCTTTAATAGATGACTTAACTTTTAAAACGTGTCTTGGTTTGAAAAGACAGATGTCTGCTAAGGAAGGCAGGAGCCTCCCCTGAAATGGAAAATGTAAACCTTCTCCATTTGAATTGTTATCATTTTGAAATTAAGGAGCCTCTCAGGCAAAGATATGGAGCAGGAATAATAGTTCTTTATTAGAGAAGAAAATAAAAGTAAAATAAATAATGCAGTACAAAACAACACTGACGGAGTCAGAATACCACATGACACCTGTTGGCGATGGAGAGAGATGGGGAAGACTGCCTTGGTGATCAGAATCCAATTTTATTGTGGGACACAAGCACTTATACGCTATTTCAGGGAGACTCGTAATGAGTACTACAATGATTGGGTTAAAATCACATACACAAAGTTATGCATATAACAAGATCTCTTGCTTGCAGAGTTTAATGGGATTTTCTTTTTCCGATAAACCCGTTTGATTTCATCTTCATGCAATCTAGGTCTAATTTTCAAAGTTCCGTTTGCTTTTGCCAGGGCATCCTGTTCTCAAATCTCTGATGTTAACCACGTCCAAAGTCCATCATTTGTCTTGTGTCCTCCAAGATCACAGCAGACACCCTGTTGGTCAGGGGGTTGGTAGCAATCCAATTGAAATGGTGGCTGCCATCCTCCTGGAGAGGCAGATGTGGTTCTGTTGAAGCAGTGATGCTATAGAAGGGTGTGGTCTTCCTCTGAAGGTCCAGTGGTGGGTGTAGATGAGCCTGGTCTTCCTCTGGGAATCCAGTGAAAAAGGCTTTCCTGGTGTCCCAAAATCTCAACTTCTATCCAGTTAGGAATGTTTGGCTCCTCCCTCTGGGCAGAGCTTCTCACAATGTGGGATGATGTAATTTTATCAGTCATGCTGGGGCACTCAATGGCACATTAAGAGCAGATGTCTCCCCGGAGAGAGGACTGGTTTCTGGAAGAGATGAAGAAAACTGCTCAATTAACAGAAGATAACAGAGCCACACCTCTAACAGACGACAAATAGAATACAGACATTACCTTGCAACCTCGGACAAAATGATGACAAGTGGCAGAATTTCAGTTAAAGACCTTTGCAACTGAAATTTGGCTATGATAAACTGATTTTTTTTAACGAGTATCTTACTGGATATCCCTTGGATCTTAACCATTCTTCTTGAAACAAGTCAATAATAATGAGGAGGAGTATTAGAAAAACACTTCTTAATAAACACACTAAGGCTTCCTAAGGCACAGCAGTAATTGCCTGAGACAGAAATATAACATTTTCCTAATCATAGACTTATTGATTTTGGTCCTAAGAATTGCAAACACCCATAATGAGTATTGTACTATGAACTCTAAGGCATATTTTACAAACAGTTGTACATTTTTCTAACTTTTGTAGGATAATCCTTCAGTGTGTTTATTAGAGTTTTTGGAACATGATAAACTTGATTTTTCAGGAGCTAAGGTGGTTGTGAGGTTTTGAAAAGGTTTGTAGGGAAATGTTGGCTTTCTCTTGCACTTGGAGAGAGAGTGGCTCTCTCTTAGCTGCTGTGAAATGGCTGTGGCATGTGGCCAGCACCATCTTCTCAGGATGGCTTGGTTGCTATTGCTGGCATGGCCCCACACACTTGCACGCTTCTTTACACTGTTTTTTGCTGGTTGGGTCCCCTGCAGGGGCTTTTCCCACGCTCTCATTCTGGGTTTGGTGTCTGCAGCTCTTCTCAGATCCGTCCTTGGAGGAAGGCTCAGGGGCAGGGCCACTCCCGGTGCAGACATGGTGAGGCTCCACAGAGGTGTGACCTTGCAGCCAGCCCACTCCCTTTCCATGGTGATGGGAAGTGCGGGGGACCCGGTGCCAATGGTGGGGTCGATCTCAGTGGCCACGTGGCACGGTGCAATGGCTGTGGAATTGCTCTTTAACCCAGAGGGCGCAGAGCGGCTGCATGGCGTGGTGTGCCCAGAGGGGCAGAAGTGCCCACCACGTGCTCTGCTCCCCCAGAGCAGGGCGGTGTGGTGTGCCCGCCTGGGTCAGCTGCAGGAGCTTTGGTGGCTGTCATCTCTCCACCTGTCTGGATTGTGCAATCGGTGCTGCCAGGTCTCTGGACAAGGTCGGTGTCCTCAGCTCGGGCAGCCCCTGGATGGTGTCCGTTTTCCAGGACTCCCCCACTCCCCAAGGCTGTGCTGCTTCCCATGACCACTCTGCATTGGTCAGCCACAGTTCTATTGTAGTAGGACACGTTTTCACAGCGCCCAGGTCCCGCTGGCTCCCGTGGCAATGCTGCTCACACCCAGGGTGGAACAAAGAGGCGGCTGCGCTGCTGCCCTTTCCCCTTTGCCCTTCATAATCCATTTTTATAATAAGTCCAGAAGAAGCATCCATGGTTTTATAATACCAATGGCTGCATCATCACCAAATGAGACTGCCTCAAATATATTCTGTCCAATCTAAATCTAAATCTCAGAGAGGTATTTGAAGGCTAGGTCTGAAGAAAGAGAGGTGTTTCATTAGAAGGTTTCAGTTGCAGAATTTTCTGCCTGAGTGTTTGCCACCTGTCACCTCTGTTTACAGTGTCTATAAAGTCATTTTCATGCTGAAAATCACTAACAACTACCTTCCATATTTATTTATGGTGAGTCACTCATGCCAACTCCTGCTGAAGTTAAGAGCAGTTTTCTGAATAAAGCAGGAATAGGATTAAACCTAAAAGGTCTGCCAGTGCTATCACTGCAATATTAATTTGCATGTTTTCTTATTTTTTAAATCGAAATACAACCATGGCTTTTAATGTTGGGTTTTTGCAGCTGGTATGCAGATGCAATAATCACAGAACTGAAGTCATTTGAGATTACAGAAAGGTTAAAAACTATGCATGGGAAGGTAATAACAGGAATTTCTAACTAATAAAAAATGGTTTGTCCTGCAGCCTTGAGGTCATGTCCTTATATGCTTCTCAAAAGAAAACTCATTCATTGAACTTGCATCATCATCCCAAAAACATGTTTAAATTATTTGGAACTGTTGATTAGCCCATGTCAATTAGTACCTTCCTTTTTCTTTCTGCTGACTAACTCTGATTCAATTTCAAATCATAAATCTTTCAAGGAAAAAATACACTATGCAGAGGAAACCCCAAGGCATGGGCTTCTATACATGGTATTGCCAATCCCTGGGTGACAGCCTCCTGCTAGCTTCCTACATCAGACACAGGGCAACTTCACTGGCTGCAATATAGACCTTCCTAATACTGGTGACATTTTAAAAATCCAAAGGCACTGCTTGTTTTAAAAGTCCTAAAAAGAGCATTCTGAGTTCCTGATAGCAAACATAGAGGCACTAATTTGGTTTAGGAGAGAAGGTGTTTGTGCAGTTGGATAACAGCCTGCATATTGACGTGTCTGGGGGGATTTATACGTTTGCGCCCCCCTTGTTTGAGGCAACGAGCGCAATGTCACCTGTGCATACATGACACCATGGTTTAAGACTGTATGCCTTGAAGGTGCAATGCTTTATTTGTAATCAAAGGGGAAATGTATCTAAACTTGTTAGGATAAACAGTTCCTTTGCAAATAGACTGATCTAGAAACTCTGCCATTTTAAGGAGTAAAATCCCAAGGTTATAAGGAAATTGCACATATGCTTTTCATCGCCTTATAGAATTTTCTTGGACACGATTTCATTTTTCTGAAACTTGTCTTGTACACATGCAAATACATTCAAAGGGTCTTGTTAAATTTATTTCAAAGGTATTTCAGACAGCAGGAGTAGTAGTAACATCTTTCATTTCAACAATGCTTGGTTGGTTTCTTTTGTACAAAACCCCTAGGCTACTCATTTCCTTAAAATAGGATTTAATTTATACAGAGATATGTTATTGTTTTAGTCTACAACTGTTACTCAGAACGGAGTTTTGCAAAATGAATGCTCACAGCAGTGCTTTGACAATCTTAAGTACTGCAGCATTTTAAAGAGATAGCTGTCTATTCCAACAGATGTGGAATAGAGATCTCAACACCTGTGACTTCCTTTCTCAGTCAAAAAGAAAAGGAATAGAGAAATAGCTGGGTTTTAGCTGTGTGTCTGGATATGAAGCCATGTGAGATTTTTGAATGGCTCCACACAAGTTTTTCAAGTTTTCTCAGAGTGCCTGGAGCAGCCCCGGGACCGGTGCCAGGGGAGGCCCCACGGCCGAAACTGAGAGCGGCCAGGGCCGCAGGAGCCCACGCAGCCACCGCCACCTGGGCACGGCCCGCGACACACTTTGCCTGCCAGGCCACCAAGAGCCTGCCGCAGCGCAAACCAAAGGACAGAAACCTTCTTAGCAGGACCACTCTCTTTGTTCTCAAGGCTAAGACAGCCATTTGAACGCATTAATCACTGCACTGGGGGAATAGAGGGCTCAACATTGTCTGGTACAGCTAAAGGAATTCAGCATTTGTTACAATTCAACTTTTTCTCAACACCTTCCTTCTCTGGGAATTGCTCACAAGCATTTTGTCAATGCACCTCACAAATGCTTTTGCTGACTGAAGTTGAATTGCCTCTTTCCTTCAGAAATTAATGAAGAAAACACAAACTGCCTTCTGAAACCCTTCTGCTCTCTTCCAAATCAGTTCACTACCCAAGCACAAGCCTCAGGCTCATCCCTGATTCCCTCTGGGAGATAGGAGGTAATATTTTGCTGCAGCCAAAAAGTTATTAGAAAAAAGAATGAAAGTTGTTGGTGCTAGGTGGTGTTAGTTATGGTTTGCATTTGTTCCAGTTAATTTGCTCTGTGAGCTGAAAAAGGAGAGGTGTTGAACACCAGACCAAAAGGAGAAGGAGAGGAGAGGGGACAGAAAAGAAGGCTGTCAGGAGAGAATAGAAGTTCCCTAGTACCCAGCTAAAGGGAAAGGGGACAGGGATGGCCCAGAGCTGGGAAAAGCAATAAAAAGCAGCATTATCTTGGCGTGTGTGTATGTTCAGCTCTCAGGAGAGGAAGATACACAGCTGGCGCTGTTGAATCCTTACTAAGAAGGTTCTCTTTTGCTTGAATGACTTTGTCTCCATTTAATTGTATCTAGGAGTTTGTTTATTCTAACACCTCTCTCCCAGCAGCTCAGAGCTGCATTGCACAGCGCTTGCTGTGTGCCAGAGAGCACAAAGCAGGCTGGCCTGGTGGGCCTCAATATTTCTGCACAACACTCTGCATCTCACACCTTTGCTCTGGCTCAGTGCAGTACTGCAGGATTGCAGGCGCTTCCTCCCAGAGCTGCGTGAGGCGCTGGCTCCTGCAGATGTGCCCTGCCAAGCTGTCCCTGCCTCACGCTGGCCTCGCTTCCCCTGGCGCAAGTGCCGGCCGGGCCTGAAGGAGGCTGCCCTGTGCTCCAGCCTGTCGAGCAGCCCGGCTCCCTGCCCCAGTGCCCAGAGTGCTGCACACACTGCTGACCTTTGCCAGGAGTTGCAGGGCAGCCGGCAGAAGAGGAGGAATCCTCAGGCAGCCCAGCGGCCCTCGGCTGCCCTTGGCCTTTCTCTGCTCCTGGGCACACTCCAGACGGCCAATGCCTCCAGGCTGGGCTGTGCCCAGCACGGCTGCACTTCCCCTCGGGAGCAGCCAGCTGCCACCTGGGCTCTGAGAGCGGAGGATTCGCCCGCTCCCAGGAACAGGCACCCAGGGCCCGGCTGCTGCCTCTTGCAGCTCCAAGGGCCTCCTTCCAGCCTGCCTCTGCTGGGGCTCTGCTGGGGCTCCACCCCGGGCAAGGCCGGGCCTGCTCTCACCTCACAGGCGCTGACAGCTCTGCACCACAGGAGACCTTCCTGAGCACCCTCTCTGATCCTTCTGCTTTCTCCCTTGAGCAAGGCTTTCCTCCAGCCAAAGAGATTGCATTTCAGGATCGAAATCCAAGTGGCAGAAGCCCAGATGCTCTCGAGTCACAGCTAGGCCTGAATCTGTGCAGGATGTCTTAGCTGCCCCACTCCTCCTTTGGTTTTTCCTAAAAATGCCATTGCCCTTTCTGCCTCAATTAGAAGTGTCACAGATGTGCCAAAACCAGCCAGTGAGTGTATTCCAAAGGCAGTGTGGTCTGGAGAAGATGAATGAAGAAGAGCCTTCCTCCGAAGTCATATATATGACTTAGCACCCATAAAAAACAACTGATAATTCAGGAAATGTTGAATTTTCTGAAGGGGTCAGAAGGAGGAGAATCTTCCAAATGAGTTGATGTTTCAGGAACTTTATTTAAATACAACCCTAATCTATAATCCTATTCTACAAAACTCTTCAACAACCCTACTCTACAATCCTGCTCTGAATTGGTAACAGAGATAGCATCTTGACATGATTGTTACATTCTCATCTCCTAGAGTTAGAGTTAGGGTTAGGGTTAGGGTTAGGGTTATGGTAAGGGTCAGGGTTTTGGGTTAGGGTTTAGGGTTAGGGTCCTTCTTCTTCTTGACTGAGTTGATGAGTTGTGCCAGGATGGATGCTGGCTTGGCTGAAGTTACAAATTGATGCTGTCCACCGGAAAAAAAAAAAAAAAACCACAAAGAACAGTGAACCATTACTTTCCAAGCTCAGTGCTTCAGAGACTCAATCAGGATACATCTAGTTCCTAGAAAGACCCAGAAAGAGGAGCAATGGGACCATCTACTCCCCAGTCATCCCCAATGTGCAAGACCTTGCTATCCCAGGCAAATGTGGCCCAGAATCCCACTCATGTGTTCATTGTGATGTCTTCATCTTGCTGGGATTTTTGCTCTGCCAGTGCTCTAGAAATGGTGCTTTCTGTCCCTGGGGTTTTTTCCTTTCAGGAAACTCCAATGACTCACATAGGTCCCCGCCTTTGCAAGACAGGCTTTTATTTCCACAGGGAGACAGAGCAGTGTCTACCGTTCCATGCCCTGCCCCTCATGGGCTGGATGGCACCTTCCTTCCCAGCAGGGAAGTGGCACTGGGTCCTGCAGTTCTCTCTCTGCCACACAACCTGGCAGTAGCCTGGCAGTAACCCTGGCACAGTTCCTGTCTGCTTGAGCGTGCCAGGCAGCAGATGGGGCTGGGACAAGTCCCTCCCAGCTGGCCCTGTTTGTGTGGCAGAAACCTCTAAGGCTGGCCTGGGGGGCACAAACCAGGGCCCACCCCTCAGAGGCTCACAGTGAGTCCCCACAGCCCCTCCTGACTGCAAACAAATCTCTGACTGCTCAGCTGGGACTGGCTTCCTTGGGTTCCTGCACCACCATTTCATGTCCCTGTACCCTGCGTTGCTCTACTTCAGTTATTTTGCCATTAGATAAAACTGAACACCCAACCAAATTGAAAAAGAGGGCAACAGGAACAGAAAACAGTGCATCTCTCCTCTGAGGAAATGCAGAGAGAGGTAGAGTTATTCAGTTTTGTGAAGAACAGGCCCCAGGGAGACTTCATTGCCACTTTCCAAGACTTCAGAGGGGTTTTAAATAAAGTGGGGGACATCTTTTTTAACAATGCCAGTTACAATAGGATGTGGGTGAATATTTTTAAACAAAATGAGGATCAAGTCAGAGTAGGTCTAAAGAAGAACTTGTTTACTTGGAGCATGGTGCCACCCTGGCACAGGTTGCCCCAAGAGCTTGTAGGTGCCTCGTCCCTGGAGCCATTCTGGCTCAGGTGGAGGACAAAGGGCTCTGAGCAACCTGATCTCTTTAAAGATGTCCCTGCTCATTGCCGGACACCTGCACCAGAGGACCTTTATAGAGCCCTGCCAGCCCAGCCCAGTCTAGGATTCCTCAGTGTTTTCATTTGAAGAGCTCCAAGAGTGGAGGTGAGGAGGAAGGGGGCTCATGTGATGCCTTGGACTTGAGTGGAGGAGGAGCCCACCCCTCAGAGCCTGTTTCACCTGCAGCCCCTTCACATTTTACCTGCAGGAGCTCCTTGGCAGACCAGCGCTGCTCCTCGTCTCTCTGCAGGCAGCAGCTCAGGAAGTCACGCAGGCAAGGCGAGAATTGGTTGGGGTGCTGCAACTGTGGGGTCCCTTCTGTGGCTATCAGGCGTCGAGCCTGGAGAAAAAAAACCCATGAGGCTCCACCTGCTGCTTTCACGTTTCCAAGGCTCTCCCACATCCTTTTGTTTACCCTCTGTTCTTCAGTGGTAGTTTCTGCCCTGGCAGAGACCCAGAGATGATTTTCCATTACCAACCAAAAACCCAAACCCCAGTGCAGCCACAGCTTTTCCACCATCCCGCAGATCTTGCCTTGGCAGCTGATTTCATTGACTTGATAGTGGAACCCTGGAAAAAGTTAAAGATAGAATCTAAAATGTTAGGCTTTGTGCTTTCCCAGATCAACTGCACCTGCGTAAACAGTATGATAAATTATATAATTGTTAGATGTGATGATTGTTTAGTAATTAAATGTAATTATTATATAACCATAAGAAGAATAGTGAGAAACTATGTTGGAAATGCAGAGAGGGGCTAAATTTATGTATACAATAGAACAATATAAGTTTAATACTTAACATGAAAGTTATGTAACAATAGAGTATAAAACATGATCATTTCGGATGTATGGTCGGAGTCAGGTTTGGGTTGAATATACCCCGATTCCCAGAGCTCTTAATAAAAAGCACCGCATATAATCGCTCCGTGATTATGTGTTTTTGAACACTAACAGACTGACCTAGTTAGTGGGAACTACATCAGCAAAAGCACATTTGCTTCTCTGAGAATTCAAACCAGCTTGAGAGGCTTTTTGGAAGAGGGACTGTGCTATAGAAACTAATTCCAAGGATTAGTACATGAAAGGCACCTCTGCAGTGCTTGTTGGTGCTTAAAGCACATGTGCCATAGAACAAAACTCATCAGGCTTTTTATGCTGTTCTTGAAAACAATGAGAATTGGAAGGAAAGAAAGGAAATCCATCAGTTAATCCCCAGGTAAGGAAACAAATATTTACAATCTCATCTTCAACACAGACACATAAGGATGCCTGCACAAATGTATTGGGATGAAAATGCCTGCTTAGGCAAAAAGGAGTCACCTGCAGCTCTGTCTCTCAGCAGTCTGAAAATTGCAGCTTCCCATTTTGCAGCAAAAGAAAAATTGTCATGGTCAGAAGAAGGAGAGGTGCCATCCCTGTGGTCACCCTCTGCTCATTTGGCTACTGAAGTCAATACATTAATGGTAGGCCCATCCCAGAAAGTGCCAGGAAACAAATGGGAGGTTTTGGCAGGCTCTCCACATCACCAGGTTCTGGCTTGGTGACACAGAGAATGTGCCTTTGGTTAGGAGAGAAACACGGTCGCTGAGTGTTTCAGCAGCACTGCACAAGGAGCAGAAGAGACTCCGTGGCCTTTACATTCTCATGCCCAGGTTTCAGGCAAGTTTCCAAAGTGAGAAGAAACTGCACAGTGGGTTAAGTTCCTTTCTAAAGACCACAGCTTTTGAAAGTTTTTGAAAGGTTTAGAAACTTTGTTGGGTTTGGATTTCCTTCCTTCATTTCTGGAAAGATACGAGCAGTTCCAAGACACTTGTTTCCTGTTACTGTGGCCATCTCCACAGACAAAAGAACAGGAACCACGTTTGCATGTGATAAGGCTTGAGTTCTCCCACTGATGTATCCAAATCGACAGCAGATGCTAATGTGCTGCAGGCACATTTTTAGGAGGGGACCTTGGTAGAAGTAGTTGCAGCAGATGGCAGTGGGATTTGGTACAATGGCACGCAGGACAAAGGACAGATGAAAAAGATAGTGGGATCAGTGAGTATTTGCCCCTTACCGAGGTATGACTTTGGTCCCAGTAAGGAGGTTCTTTTTCTACCATTTCAATCCCCACAATTCCAAAAGACCATATGTCCACTTTGGAGCCATATGGTTGGCCTGTGACCACTTCAGGTGCCATCCACCACGGAGTCCCAGCTACCAAGCATGGTCTGCTCTGCTCAGGGGTGAGCTGAGTAGAGAGGCCAAAATCAGCTGAGGAGAAAGCAAAATATTGGTTTTATTTGAATTCTGTGCAATTAGGAAAGCAAGCAAAACAATTCCCCACTAGAAGTTTGAAAATGGGCTGTTGAATCTCCTGGTGTTGGTGACTTTAAAAATCCCCCCATTTTTTACACTGCCTCCAGCAGTGGCTTTTGTTCTTTAAACTTGTAGCTCCCTCCCTCTGGAAGGGGCACACAGAGAGCAAGGCCACTCTTGACTGCTTGTTCCTTGTCCTGCCTCTGTGCACCTTGCAACTGTGCCCTCAGCTCACAGTGGGTGTCCCTGCACTGCCACCAGCACCGTTTTTCGGGAGCTGGCTGTCACTCCAAGCAGCCCCACACCCACATCCCTGGAATGCTGCACCTGACCAAGAATATACTGACTCAGCTTGACAGAACCGTCGGTTCTGAGAAGGATGTTGTCGCTTTTCACATCTCGATGGATCACATGGTTTGAGTGAAGAAAATGCAATCCTTGCAGGCACTGAGAGAGAAAACAGAAAGAGGAGGGCAAAAAGAAGTGATGTGATTTCAGCACACAAGAAAGGCAACAAAGAATCTAAAAGATTCCCTCTCCAGGGGAATGGGCAGTAATGGCAGAACACAGTGCCACTGTGAGGAAGAGTTTGCTACTCCAACACTTGCAGAGCAGGACCTTTCTGAGGAAAGGCACGTCAGCTTTTGAAAGAGCAACAGCACCTGCTCTTGTAGACTGTCCCCTGCAAACCAGCCAGGATGACTGCTGCTGCAGTGGACATGCTCAGAAGCAAAGAGCATTTTGGCTGCACTCCTGTCTTTTTTAGCGGAGGACTGAGAGAAACTAGTTTCTCTTTTTTTTCTTTGCTGTTTGTTTCAAATCCTGCCACCAGCACCTTTTCTTTCACAGGAAAGGAATGCAGTGAAGACAGGCAGAAGTTTAGGGAAGCAAGATGGAGAACAGCAAATACAAGAGACAGAGCAAGAGTACAACAGGAGGAGTGAAGAGTACTGGCACTGAGTAGAGGGAGTGCAGGCGCACTGGCAGGCCTTTCACTTGAGATGCTTTTACTTGCCCATAGCATACCAGTCACACAGAAACAAAGCTTGGCACATGAAATTACTCCTGATCTGAGCCCCTGTTTCCCAGACAATCCGGCCCAAGCTCTTGGAAACACAGATGGGATTGCTGACCTCCCGACTGATGGATGCAATGTGATGTTCAGACAGGCAGGTCTTGTAGATGATATCACTCAGAGCGCCTCCATCCATGTACTCCATAACCAGCCAGAGTTCCTCATCCACAAGGTAGCTGAAAGAAGGAAACAAGGGCATGGAGATAAACATGCATGGCTACCTTAAGTTTTTACTTGCCATTTTCTTGTTTCCAGGTTGCTTTGTGACTAGGACAGAATCAAAGGAATAGAGAATCTGCAAACTGTGCAGTCTGGAGGAGAAAGGCACAGCTGTGAAAAAGGAGATGTCTTAGATGGCCAGCAAGTGAAAAATGCAGTTTAGCAACAGCCCAGATAAAAATCCTGTCAGGCATGGTGTTTCTGGAAATAAGCACCTAGTATTCCTGGCATGCACAGCAATGGCAAAGAGGGGCAACAATCTAAGAGAAATCTACTTTAGGGTGGTTCATCAGCATTTAAGAGTCTTTAAAAAATCCCTCCCAAAAAATGTGGAGGCAGTGGACTTTGAGGGTATTGATTTAGGAAGATACAGCTGATCCAGGTTTTGAATAAGTTTGGAATAATTTTCAAACGACGAGTGTCAGGGAAAACTCATGCAGACAAGATGCACTCTCTTCTCATCCATTGGAGATGAGTAGAGAAATATGAATACATAAAAATTAACAGCTCCACTTTCTGCCACTAACCAAAGTGGGTTTTTAACCTCTCATGTTTGCGGTATGTAAATGCACATCCATGGGATAAGACCATGACCTCTCACCTGTCTAAATATTTCACAACATTGGGACTCCTACACCTCTTCATGATCCTTATTTCATTAATGGTTAGTTCCTTCCTCCTCAGTCCTTGAAGATTTATTTTTTTTATGGCCACCTAAAATGACATTGAAAATCAGTAACTTGAGCTAGTTGGTGGCACGAGACCACAACACACATGGAGAGAGTGATTTTGCAATGACATGGCTGAGCTGTGCCAAACTGCCTTGTGATTAGGCACTGCAGTAATTAGGAACTGACATTTCCAACAGCCCATTTCTCTGCTCACTTGGGGGCCAGTTACAGGATACGTGGGGCCACTGGCATTTTGCCTTGTCCACTTGGTAACAGTGATGTCTCAGCTGTCACCCACAAACCTCTAACCACTCTGCTGCTTTGTTTGGGATTCAGAAGTGCATGCATGCCTTATTGCTGTGTGGATACATCTTGGGCTATGGGCAGGGCTTAGGGCTTTTAGGGCACCTTGCAGATCTCTCCCTACGTGCAGTTCCCAAGTGCAGCACTGCAGGTGGCTAAGGAACTGCCAGTAACTTTCAGATGGATTTGCTGGCAGTCAGAAAGGAGAATTCAGGACTCTGAAGCTGTAGCCCCAAAGAGCAGTGAGGTGCTCTAAGGCACCACCTTTGTTTTAGCAATGGAGAGCGAGTGAGCACGTCCTTCTCTGAAAGGAATCGCTACCCTCCGTGCCTTGCTTCCGGCAGCTGAGGAGGACAAAGTCCCAAATGTATTTTCCAGGCTGGAACCAGTTTGTGCTTCTTGTCCCTTTTCAGCACAACTCTACCCAAAGCTCCAGCCACAGCCCGCACCAGAGGGGAAAGCCCCTCAAGAGCAGCAGAGTCTGCAGGGGCTGCTGACATTTACCTCTCTCGCTGTGACATTGTTGAGTGCTCTGACCACATCTCCAAAACCCCTAGAAACAAAAACGAAGAAGAGAAATGAGAAGCCATTTAGATCTTGCAGTGAAAGCCAGCCCACACAGGAGATGTGTGCTGTAAATGCCTAAAGCCTGCAGGATGCAGGAGGGCTCTGCCAGAAAGCAGATGATGCATTTTACTCTCAAGTGCATCGGCACTGGGCTTGTTCCTGAAGCATTAGGGTTCAACTTCTAAAGAGAGATTCTTCTTTTGTCTTGGGTTTCACTTTCTAAACTGCGTGGTTCCTATCCTGACCACCGAGTATTTCCTTCTGCAAACCAGGGGAAATAAATGTTCCTGGGAACTGTTATCTTAAAGCTTTGATGGGGTAGGTTGTTCTTTCAGGCAAGCAAGATTCTTCTTTTTTCATTAGTGTGCCAGTATGATTTTGAGACATACAAAAAATGCTAAAGAAATTAACACAGAGCTATCCCACACTTGAGAGACAAGGAGATCTTCCAGGTCCTGTTCCTTGATGCAGGCAAGACCTTGGCAGCATGGAAGTATCTCTGACAATGCCTTCTGAGCCCACTCAGAAATTCTGAGCAGCACTGATAGATGGGACAATCTGTCCCCAGTGTGTGAACATCTTTGCAGCTGGCTGGACTTCACGCTGGATAGATACTCCACCAGCAAAACACCTGGCCTGTGGTTCAGTAGATGTAACTGTGGTTGGACTCACCCGCTGCCAATATGTCCCAGTTCGGTGTATTTTATCATGGGATTTATCTGGTTCACCATTCTCCCTGAGGGAAATAAAATGCATTAGCTGACTTTAAAGCAGAGATCCCAGCTTCCAGGAGATACAAAAGGCAGCCCCACTGTCTGGGGCTCTCAGCCCTTTGTGGTCAGCTCGGTAACAACAACCAGAACAGCAACAGGACAGGCAGCCCTGCAGTGCAGATGGCTGGCACAGAGACTGATTTTGTACAGTCCTTTGAAGAGTTCTCTTGACAGGAAACAAAGCACGGGGAGATGCAATTCCAGGAGAGAAGGACATCTTCCCCACCTTTCAGCAGTTTGCCAAACCAGGGCAGCTCAAACTAAAACCAATCCCAATGGGGCTTTCAGCATCAGGACCCTGACCTGTTTATGAGCAGGCTGAGCTCCAAGATGCCCCTCTCCCAGCTAAAGAAGGTTCCAGCCTCTGCAGTCCCTCCAGCCCTCAGGGATAGGGCAGCTAGCATAACAAGGACAGCAAAGCCCAAGCATGAGCACTGACAAGCAGTGGGAAGAAGCCACAGCCAGCCTGAGCCCTGTACAAGCTGTTGCCCCCATTCAGGACACAACAGGATGGGCCTTGAAATCAGCCACACCAAGTTGTGGATCAGTGCCCTTTTTGTCCCAACAGGTGATGGTAGGCACAGAATCCCCTGGGCTCTGGTCTCAGCCCCACCAGGTCTTATCTGAGAGCACAGCACTGGCAGCTGTTACGGGCAAGAGGCAGATTCATTGGGTTGTGCTGCAGAATCACAAAGGGCTTGATGTGTTTTCCTAGAGACTGATCTGAGCAGGGCTTGGGCCAATGGCTAGGATTCTAACAGTCATAGGAAAGAGTGGGAATCAGGTATGGAAAAGTGCTATGGATCTGAGGAATATACCATGGCTGGGCTGGAGGCTCTCTCCTGAGAAATGCCTGCAGTACAGTTTTACCTGATCACACCACTTGGATGTGTCTCTTGGACACATCTTGATAAGCATAAAACTAGAAGATTAAATAAAAGTTGTTATAAAAGTGTTGAGTTTTTCTTGGGGGCACATGGAAAACACTTCCTGCTCTCTATTTGTCATGTAACCTAATGTTCTTTCAAAGTAGATCATATTGACAAAAAGATAGCATTCTCATGAAAATAAACTGCAGCAACGCAAAATCAGTGGTAATAGTAACAGTCATAAAAATGCCATCAGTAAGACTGGGGACAGAAGGGCTCTTTAAGCCTGGAGAAAAACCAACTCCACCAAAAAAGCCCCATAAACCATCAAAACAAAAAAAAGCATAACACAACAAAAAAACCCCACAGAAACAAAAAACATAAGGCCCCTACAAAAATTAAACACAAAAACATCCCCCCCCCCCAAAAAAAAAAAACAAATCCCCAACCAAAAAGACAAAACTCCAAAGCCAGTCCATTTATGTGAAGTTGTTTTGCTCTGATGACTGGTTGGAAGTCAGGAGTCTAAGGAGAATTTAGGAAGCTGAAAATTCTGTTCAGTTTGGCCACGAGCACACAGGACTCACCTAGATCATTTGCAAGGTCACAGCCTTCTGCTGATCCAAGAACAATCCCTGCTTCAGCCTTTAGCAGAGAGGGAAGCTCAGGCAAACCCAAGCCAGTCCAAGGTGCCCTCAGAGGCAGCAGGAACACCCAGAGCGCTCTCTCACTGCCTCAGAGCAATGCCAGCACTTCCTCTGGGGAGTCCTGTGACGGCCTAAACGGCCCTGTGACACCCAACTCAGGAGGAGCATTTGGTACAGCTCTGCTGACACCTGCACACAACACACTGTCCCTCAGACAAGCAGCACCCCAGACGTACCCAGCATCTCCAGGTACTTCTCCTCAGTCTGCTGTTTCGGAAAGTTTAAGGAACTGCCCGAGCTCGAGTTCCCACAATTGAGAGAAGAGCTTCCTCGAGGTGATGCTGCTGCGGCAGCAGGTTCAGAGCCCATGATGTGCTGGACCTGGAGCACTTCTGGTGGGCACTGTTCCTGTGCCTCACTCCTGACTTGGGGTCCTTCATTGCCAGGTATTCGCTGGAAGTCTTCGCAGGCTGCCCGGTGAGATGTCAGCACTTGCACCTCAAATGAAACAGAACAAAGCAGTGAGACACTACAGCTTGTCCCTGTCAGCCAGGAGTCATCAACTGTGAGGAAAGGCAAAGAACAGATTGACAAGGGATACAGACAGCTTGTTTCAATCCTCCATCTGGGTCACCACGTTCTACTGTAAAAACACCTCAAGAAAGAAGGGGAGAGCAGGAACAGGCCAGCAGGAATCAATTTGGATGACTGCTGGCCAAAAGGCCAAAGGACAAGATTCACTGTCCAGGGCAGCAGTTGAAATTCATCACACCAGGAAATGTCCTTCAGAGTGACTGTGATACCCACTACAGCAGGATGGCACTCAGAGGCATGGCCCCCCTCCCTGCTGCTCTGCAGTGTCAAAGGCAAGAAGGGCAGAAACCACCAGTTTGGTGACTGCAGTGACTGCATCCCTCTTTTACTCACTTGGTCTTCTAGAGCCTGAGGGAGGCAATTAAGTTTCTCTCTGACGCTTTTCATTTCTTCCTCCAGCCTCTTCTCTCTTGCCTTGTTGGTAGCCTCAGAGTCCTGCAGCTCTGCCTGCACGTGTCCCTTGATAGACTGTAAACAAGAAGGGAGAGGGCATTTCATGAGTGGAGTGACTACCACTCTTTCACTCACCTGGTTTTGTTGATCGCCCCTCTGCTGATGGAGATTCTCCTCTTGAATTCTTCCCATGTCTTCCTTGTTCCTCCTCTTCACTGCCATGACGGCACTCTGAGCTTGGGGCAGCTCTGCTTGTGGCTCTACCTTGATGTTCTGTGCACACAAATGCAGAGCAAGTGACTGGGAGCTGCCATCAGGCTCAGCTTTTTCCTCTTGCAGCCTCAAAATCACATTTATGCAGCCACTTCTTTCTGCTTCTCTCCCCACATCTGCTTCCAATGTAACCCTCCTGTCCCAGGGCTGATCTCTGCAGATTCCAAGGCTCCGTGCTTCAGTGCCTGTGGGACTCCTGGCCTCCTCAGTCCCAAGAGCTCTGGTTCATGCCCCTCTTCCTGCCCTTTCTTCTGTCACCTGGCCAGTCAGCCTCACCTGGCCGTTCTCCTGTGCCTCTTCCACCTGCTGCCTGAGCTGCTCTTCCTGCTCTCGGGCTGGGAACGGCTCTCCCTGAGTCTGGCATGGCACCTCTGATGAAGCAGTCTCCTCCTGTTCTCCCTCTAGAAGCACCTGCACAGAAAGCAAGAGAAGATGGGTTTCAACTTCCCATATAACATTTGTGGGCAAGACTCAAAGACTGCTGGGCTCACACGTTCCCAAAGCACTGTGCTGCTGCTCTGCTGGGTCATTCTCTGTTTGAGTGGAGGCATAGATTCCAAAGTGATCCTGGCCCTACAATCAGGGGCCATCTGGGACTGAAGCTCCAACAGCCTCTCAGGCAGCTGACAGGGAAGGTGTGGCATTTCTCAAGGGTCTGGTGAGGGCCTCCCTCTGCTTCTACCATGTCCTGTTTGTCTTTCAGTAGTGACTGACACCTGTCCCACAGGTCCATCCTGGCTCTGCAGGTGGCATCCTGGTTGAGCTCAGCCCTTCTGGAGTTCTCTTCAGGCCTGCAGCAGCATTCTTGCCTTTTTGACATTCACACTCTTGTTAGAAAACCTGGTCATTCAGGAAATGAGGATGTGTGCAGAGATCTCTGATGGAGGTCACAGAGCATCTATGGCCATCTCAGTATATGGAGGAGGACCAAGCTGTTTCTTCTCCCTCTTTTGTCAACTGAGAATTCTGACCAAAAGTAACAGAGACTCTCCTAAGGCCCCCTTAATGAATGCACTTACACAGCCCTGGGGATGCCAGTGTATCTGTGTCACCAAACACCACCTAAACATGGAATTGTTCCACCTCTCTAGGACAGGCACAAATTTAAAAAATTAACCGAGGACTTCAGGGCATTAGAGGCCGGAGGAGGAAAACCCCTCTGAGGGGAAAAAACCACCATATCTGGAGAGGGAAGCATCGCTGCCTGCTCAAAATCAGTTAAGGGAACATGTCTCTAATCCTCTCCTGAGAGAAATGCTTTAGGTGACCTTTGCACATCCAACTGCCTTGGACCAGAGCCAGGAAGACTCAATTATATAAATGTTACATAGATAGGTAGGAAGATAGACACATAGATCTCACTACTATAATCTCTCTTTACTGTCCTCTCTGTTGCTACACACATCAAAACTTGGTAGCCACTGTCCCGACCAGCAGCAATTCTGGGATTTCTCTCCTGTTGCTCAAAAACCCACACTCTTGGGGAATCTGGAGTGTGCAGGTTCTTATGGAAAGGGATCAGACCCAGAGCATTGCACTGAGAGCTGCTCTCTTTGTGCATCTCTGACTGGGCAACTTCTCTTGGACATGACCACAAAGATGGTGCTAAAGTAGCTGGAATTAGAAGTCCAGCTCAGCCCCTCCCAGCTCCTGTGATCTCTGAGGAGCAGCTGGAATGCAAGGACATTGATCTCCTGCTCAATTCCCAAACATAACACACGCTGATTCCCAGGGCATTAGAAAGTCATAGGTACTATTAAACTAAAAGTGAGCATTAAGGCCATGAAAGAAGGCCAGGAAACACAAAAGATCCATCTCAATCAATATACAAAAAGGGTGTGGAATGCCTTGATAAGAGTAGAAAAGATTGTGCAGAAGCATCCTGGCTTGCTGGAAAAACAGGAAAAGGAACAGGCCTTCTCCTCCTTGGAAACCGGCAAACTACAAGACAGAAGTGTCAGCCACTCCAGTGTCCAAAGCACAGGGATAGAGGAGGGCATATTTTGCAGGGAAACAGTCCTTGTGCTGAGCACTGTAATGTAGGGATCGATGGAAGTCTCCTTGAAGGTCCAGCACAAGGCTCCCATTGTCCAGGCTAAAGCTCCCTCAGCACCTCCTCCCTGGCCTTGTGCTGCACCCCCTTGCCCAGCTCCCCTGTCCTTCTGTGCACACGCTGCAGCCCCTCCATGACTTTCTGCTTCCCAGGGCCCACAAGTGCACACAGCACTCCAGCTGTGGCCGCAGTGCTGCCCAGCACAGGGCCACGCTCACTGCCCTGCTCCTGCTGCCCCACTGCTGCTGACAGAAGCCACTATGCCCTTGGCCTTCTTGGCCCCCTGGCCACACGCTGCCTCATCCTCAGCTGCTCAAGGCCGCCAGCCCTGTGTCCTTTTGGCCCATGCAGCTCCCCAGCCACAAAGGTGGCCATTTCACCTCAGATACAGCATGCACCTTTGCAAGATCGCCTTCCTCTTCCAAGCAACACAAGACAGCAGTCAAGGACTTGCAGCTTCACCCCCACTCTAGGATCCAAGGCACTTGCCCAAGTCACACACTTAGGTGAAGAACAGATCAGGAGAAACTTGCCCTTTCTTTTGTTTGCACCTTCTCAAAAGCCAAAAGGGCGTTGCGCCAGCAGTAACTCAACAAGTGAAGAACAACTCAAGAAAACTGCAGAAGATTTCCACAAGCCAAAGACACCTTTCCAAAAGAGAAAACAAACCAAGAAAGACTTTTGTCCTCCAGCAGTACCACATGTGCCCTTGGCCCTAACTCTGCGCATGCCCAGAGATGGAGCTTCCCTGAGCCAAGAAGTCAGAAGCTCCGCCGGAGCCCCTAGCTCTGAACTGCCCCAACAAGACAGGTCAAAGACCAATTTCTAGCTGTCACTGCCTGCAGGAAAAGGCCACATCCTGCAGGACTCCAGCACTCAGCATCCTTGGCCAGACACAGCCAGTGCTGGCTTCTCAGAAACTTGCACCTCTGCCTTGCACTAAAGACAGCACCCCCCACAACAGGAACTTACTCTCCTAAAAATATGAGCAGGCTGTGGTGTGACTACGGCTGGACAGAGCTGGTGGTCGTCTTCCTCATTTTCCTCCTCCCTGGCTTCTTCAGCAATAGCAGAGAGAGCCAGGGGAAAAACAGCTCTTGCTTTTGTCACCTGTAGCAAGAGAGAACCATAGGGACAGGCTGTTACCTAACGCTTATAACCTCATTTCTCCTAATATCCCAAGAAAAATCTTCTAAGGAGAACTCATGAACTTTGTTAGCAATCACATTCGAAGTCACTCCAACCAGATTGAAATGGGCACTTTCAACAGAACAGTATAAGGCTATCAATTCAATATACCTCACTGGCTGCTATTGCAAGCAATCTTGTCTCTGCAAAAGGTAGCTTTCAGTTCTTGAAAGCTCTGAAAGGGAAAACCAGGAAAGAGCCAGCAAGACTCTTTGCTACTGATGCTGCAGACATGGAAAACCAGAAAAGGTTCAGAATCCCATTCACTGCTAAAAAGCATAGGAAAGGTTGTGGAAAAGCCTCCTTGCTTGCTGGACGAGAAAATGAACAGGGTTTCTCCTCCTTAGAAACCCACAAACCACAAGATGGAAGTGTCACCCACTCCATTGTCTAAAGGCCTTGGATGCAGTGAGGAGATGTTTGGCACTGAAACAGCCCTTATGCCAAGCACTATCATGCAGGGATTGATGGAAGTCTGCCAGAAGGTGCCTCAAGTGCCTCCCAATTGTCCAGGCTAAAGCTCCCTCAGCACCTCCTCCCTGGCCTTGTGCTGCACCCCCTTGCCCAGCTCCCCTGTCCTTCTGTGCACACGCTGCAGCCCCTCCATGACTTTCTGCTTCCCAGGGCCCACAAGTGCACACAGCACTCCAGCTGTGGCCGCAGTGCTGCCCAGCACAGGGCCATGCTCACTGCCCTGCTCCTGCTGCCCCACTGCTGCTGACAGAAGCCACTATGCCCTTGGCCTTCTTGGCCCCCTGGCCACACGCTGCCTCATCCTCAGCTGCTCAAGGCTGCCAGCCCTGCGTCCTTTTGGCCCATGCAGCTCCCCAGCCACAAAGGTGCCCATTTCACCTCAGATACAGCAAGCACCATTACAAGATGGTCTCCCTCTTCCAAGCAACACAAGACAGCAGTCAAGGACTTGCAGCTTCACCCCCACTCTAGGATCCAAGGCACTTGCCCATGTCGCACACTTAGGTGAAGAACAGATCAGGAGAAACTTGCCCTTTCTTTTGTTTGCACCTTCTCAAACGCTAAAAGGGCGTTGCGCCAGCAGTAACTCAACAAGTGAAGAACAACTCAAGAAAACTGCAGAAGATTTCCACAAGCCAAAGACACCTTTCCAAAAGAGAAAACAAACCAAGAAAGACTTTTGTCCTCCAGCAGTACCACATGTGCCCTTGGCCCTAACTCTGCGCATGCCCAGAGATGGAGCTTCCCTGAGCCAAGAAGCCAGAAGCTCCGCCGGAGCCCCTAGCTCTGAACTGCCCCAACAAGACAGGTCAAAGACCAATTTCTAGCTGTCACTGCCTGCAGGAAAAGGCCACATCCTGCAGGACTCCAGCACTCAGCATCCTTGGCCAGACACAGCCAGTGCTGGCTTCTCAGAAACTTGCACCTCTGCCTTGCACTAAAGACAGCACCCCCCACAACAGGAACTTACTCTCCTAAAAATATGAGCAGGCTGTGGTGTGACTACGGCTGGACAGAGCTGGTGGTTGTCTTCCTCATTTTCCTCCTCCCTGGCTTCTTCAGCAATAGCAGAGAGAGCCAAGGGAAAAATGGCTCTTGCTTTTGTCACCTGTAGCAAGAGAGAACCATAGGGACAGGCTGTTACCTAACGCTTATAACCTCATTTCTCCTAAAATCCCCAGACAAATATTCTAAGGAGAACTCATGAACTTCATAACAATCTCATTCGCAGTCACTCCAACCAGATTAAAATGGGCACATTCAACAGAACAGAATAAGGTTATTAAATCAATATAACTCCATGTCTGCTATTTGTAAGCAATCTTCTCTCTGCAAAAGGTAGTTTTCAGTTCTTAAAAGCTCTGAAAGGGAAAGCAAGACAAGAACCAGCAGGACTATTTGCAACTGCTCCACCAGACATAGAAAACCAGAAAGGGTTCAGAATGCTTTTCAGTACTTAAAGGCTCAAAAAAGGTTCTGCAGAAGCCTCCTATCTTCCTGGAAAAAAAGAAAATGAACAGGGCTTGTCCTCCTTAGAAACCCACAAAACACAAGATGGAAGTGTCACCCGCTCCACTGTCTAAAGGCCTTGGATGCAGTGAGGAGATGTTTAGCACTGAAACAGCCCTTGTGCTGAGCACCGTCATCCAGGGATTGATGGAAGTCTGCCTGAAGGTGCCTCAAGTGCCTCCCATTGTCCAGGCTAAAGCTCCCTCAGCACCTCCTCCCTGGCCTTGTGCTGCACCCCCTTGCCCAGCTCCCCTGTCCTTCTGTGCACACGCTGCAGCCCCTCCATGACTTTCTGCTTCCCAGGGCCCACAAGTGCACACAGCACTCCAGCTGTGGCCGCAGTGCTGCACAGCACAGGGCCACGCTCACTGCCCTGCTCCTGCTGCCCCACTGCTGCTGACAGAAGCCACTATGCCCTTGGCCTTCTTGGCCCCCTGGCCACACGCTGCCTCATCCTCAGCTGCTCAAGGCCGCCAGCCCTGCGTCCTTTTGGCCCATGCAGCTCCCCAGCCACAAAGTGCCATTTTAATTTCAGATACAGCATGCACCTTTGCAAGATGGCCTTCCTCTTCCAAGCAACACAAGACAGCAGTCAAGGACTTGCAGCTTCACCCCCACTCTAGGGTGCAAGGCACTTGCCAAAGCTGCAGACTGCACCAAAATATGCACCAACAGAAACTGGCCGCTTCTCCTTTTGGCCTCACAAGAAGGCTTCGCAACTCCGCACTTTGTTTCTTTGGCCGCGCGGGACAGGGATGGCCTGCCACAGCTGCATGGACCACACAATCCTCCACTTGCAGCTTATCAAAAGCCAAAAGACAGCTGGCCCACCTTAGACTGTACAAGTGAAGAACAACTCCCAGAAAGTGCAGACCGCTTTAACAAGCCAAACACACCTTTCCAAAACGGGGAAACAAACAAACCAAGGCCTGGCACCTCCAGCACTCCCTCCTTTGCCCTTGGCCATAGCAGTGCAGAAGCCAAGAGATAGAGCTTCCCTGAGTCAAGCAGCCAGATGCTCTCCCAGAGGCACCAGCCCTTTGCTGCCTCAATGGGACAGGTCAGGGGCCAAGTTCTGTGGTCACTGCCTGGAGGAAATCCCGAGTTCCTGGCAGGACTCCAGCAGCCAGCATCCTCAGCCTGCAACAGTCAAGTGCTGGCTGCTCCAAAACTTGCAGCTCTGCCTTGCACTAAAGACAGCACCACACACAACTGGCACTTACAGCTTCAGAATATCCAGGCTCTGGTGGGAGCACTGATGGAGGCTGGCGGTCATCCACCTCAGTTTTCTCCTCTTTGGCTTCTTCTCCAAGAGCAGCGGGAGCCAGGGGAGAGACGGCTCTTGGTTCTGTCATCTGTGGCAGGAGACAAGCACGAGGGAGAGGCCATTTCCTATCATGTAGAACCTCATTTCTTTTTACATCTACCACCATATCTTCTAAGGAAAACTCCTAACATTTCATAGCGACAGAGGGCTTCTAAGTCACAGCCACCAAATTAAAATGGGCCAATTCAACAGAACTCTTGACAGATATGAAGTGGTTTCTCCTGCCTGGCTGCTATCAGCAAGCAAGGTTGTCTCGGCAAAACGGAGCTTTTAGCACTTGAAAGCGCTGACATGGAAAAGTAGGAATGGCACAGCAACGCCTTTGCTACAGCTGCTGCAGACGTGGAAAACCAAAACTGGATCAGAATCCCATCCAGGGCTGGGAAAAGCAGGAAACGCTATGCAGAAGCATCTTTGCTTGCTGGAAAAACAAGAAAAGGAACAGCCTTGTCCTCCTAGTAAAACAAGGAGCCAGCCAACCACAAGATGGAAGTGTCACGCGCTCCAGTGTCTAAAGGCCTTGGATGCAGTGAGGAGATGTTTAGCACTGAAACAGCCCTTGTGCTGAGCACCGTCATGCAGGGATTGATGGAAGTCTGCCTGAAGGTGCCTCAAGTGCCTCCCATTGTCCAGGCTAAAGCTCCCTCAGCACCTCCTCCCTGGCCTTGTGCTGCACCCCCTTGCCCAGCTCCCCTGTCCTTCTGTGCACACGCTGCAGCCCCTCCATGACTTTCTGCTTCCCAGGGCCCACGAGTGCACACAGCACTCCAGCTGTGGCCGCAGTGCTGCCCAGCACAGGGCCACGCTCACTGCCCTGCTCCTGCTGCCCCACTGCTGCTGACAGAAGCCACTATGCCCTTGGCCTTCTTGGCCCCCTGGCCACATGCTGCCTCATCCTCAGCTGCTCAAGGCCGCCAGCCCTGCGTCCTTTTGGCCCACGCAGCTCCCCAGCCACAAAGTGCCATTTCATTTTAATTTCAGATACAGCATGCACCTTTGCAAGATGGCCTTCCTCTTCCAAGCAACACAAGACAGCAGTCAAGGACTTGCAGCTTCACCCCCACTCTAGGGTGCAAGGCACTTGCCAAAGCTGCAGACTGCACCAAAATATGCACCAACAGAAACTGGCCGCTTCTCCTTTTGGCCTCACAAGAAGGCTTCGCAACACCGCACTTTGTTTCTTTGGCCGCGCGGGACAGGGATGGCCTGCCACAGCTGCATGGACCACACAATCCTCCACTTGCAGCTTATCAAAAGTCAAAAGACAGCTGGCCCACCTTAGACTGTACAAGTGAAGAACAACTCCCAGAAAGTGCAGACCGCTTTAACAAGCCAAACACACCTTTCCAAAACGGGGAAACAAACAAACCAAGGCCTGGCACCTCCAGCACTCCCTCCTTTGCCCTTGGCCATAGCAGTGCAGAAGCCAAGAGATAGAGCTTCCCTGAGTCAAGCAGCCAGATGCTCTCCCAGAGGCACCAGCCCTTTGCTGCCTCAATGGGACAGGTCAGGGGCCGAGTTCTGTGGTCGCTGCCTGGAGGAAATCCCGAGTTCCTGGCAGGACTCCAGCAGCCAGCATCCTCAGCCTGCAACAGCCAAGTGCTGGCTGCTCCAAAACTTGCAGCTCTGCCTTGCACTAAAGACAGCACCACACACAACTGGCACTTACAGCTTCAGAATATCCAGGCTCTGGTGGGAGCATTGATGGAGGCTGGCGGTCATCCACCTCAGTTTTCTCCTCTTTGGCTTCTTCTCCAAGAGCAGCGGGAGCCAGGGGAGAGACGGCTCTTGGTTCTGTCATCTGTGGCAGGAGACAAGCACGAGGGAGAGGCCATTTCCTATCATGTAGAACCTCATTTCTTTTTACATCTACCACCATATCTTCTAAGGAAAAATCCTAACATTTCATAGCGACAGAGGGCTTCTAAGTCGCAGCCACCAAATTAAAATGGGCCAATTCAACAGAACTCTTGACGGATATGAAGTGGTTTCTCCTGCCTGGCTGCTATCAGCAAGCAAGGTTGTCTCGGCAAAACGGAGCTTTTAGCACTTGAAAGCGCTGACATGGAAAAGTAGGAATGCCACAGCAACGCCTTTCCTACAGCTGCTGCAGACGTGGAAAACCAAAACTGGATCAGAATCCCATCCAGGGCTGGGAAAAGCAGGAAACGCTATGCAGAAGCATCTTTGCTTGCTGGAAAAACAAGAAAAGGAACAGCCTTATCCTCCTAGTAAAACAAGGAGCCAGCCAACCACAAGATGGAAGTGTCACGCGCTCCAGTGTCTAAAGGCCTTGGATGCAGTGAGGAGATGTTTGGCACTGAAACAGCCCTTGTGCTGAGCACCGTCATGCAGGGATTGATGGAAGTCTGCCTGAAGGTGCCTCAAGTGCCTCCCATTGTCCAGGCTAAAGCTCCCTTAGCACCTCCTCCCTGGCCTTGTGCCGCACCCCCTTGCCTCAGCTCCCCTGTCCTTCTGTGCACACGCTGCAGCCCCTCCATGACTTTCTGCTTCCCAGGGCCCACAAGTGCACACAGCACTCCAGCTGTGGCCGCAGTGCTGCCCAGCACAGGGCCACGCTCACTGCCCTGCTCCTGCTGCCCCACTGCTGCTGACAGAAGCCACTATGCCCTTGGCCTTCTTGGCCCCCTGGCCACACGCTGCCTCATCCTCAGCTGCTCAAGGCTGCCAGCCCTGTGTCCTTTTGGCCCACGCAGCTCCCCAGCCACAAAGTGCCATTTTAATTTCAGATACAGCATGCACCTTTGCAAGATGGCCTTCCTCTTCCAAACAACACAAGACAGCAGTCAAGGACTTGCAGCTTCACCCCCACTCCAGGCTGCAAGGCACTTGCCAAAGCTGCAGACTGCACCAAAATATGCACCAACAGAAACTGGCCGCTTCTCCTTTTGGCCTCACAAGAAGGCTTCGCAACACCGCACTTTGTTTCTTTGGCCGCGCGGGACAGGGATGGCCTGCCACAGCTGCATGGACCACACAATCCTCCACTTGCAGCTTATCAAAAGTCAAAAGACAGCTGGCCCACCTTAGACTGTACAAGTGAAGAACAACTCCCAGAAAGTGCAGACCACTTTAACAAGCCAAACACACCTTTCCAAAACGGGGAAACAAACAAACCAAGGCCTGGCACCTCCAGCACTCCCTCCTTTGCCCTTGGCCATAGCAGTGCAGAAGCCAAGAGATAGAGCTTCCCTGAGTCAAGCAGCCAGATGCTTTCCCAGAGGCACCAGCCCTTTGCTGCCTCAATGGGACAGGTCAGGGGCCGAGTTCTGTGGTCGCTGCCTGGAGGAAATCCCGAGTTCCTGGCAGGACTCCAGCAGCCAGCATCCTCAGCCTGCAACAGCCCAAGTGCTGGCTGCTCCAAAACTTGCAGCTCTGCCTTGCACTAAAGACAGCACCACACACAACTGGCACTTACAGCTTCAGAATATCCAGGCTCTGGTGGGAGCACTGATGGAGGCTGGCGGTCATCCACCTCAGTTTTCTCCTCTTTGGCTTCTTCTCCAAGAGCAGCGGGAGCCAGGGGAGAGACGGCTCTTGGTTCTGTCATCTGTGGCAGGAGACAAGCACGAGGGAGAGGCCATTTCCTATCATGTAGAACCTCATTTCTTTTTACATCTACCACCATATCTTCTAAGGAAAAATCATAACATTTCATAGCGACAGAGGGCTTCTAAGTCACAGCCACCAAATTAAAATGGGCCAATTCAACAGAACTCTTGACGGATATGAAGTGGTTTCTCCTGCCTGGCTGCTATCAGCAGGCAAGGTTGTCTCGGCAAAACGGAGCTTTTAGCACTTGAAAGCGCTGACATGGAAAAGTAGGAATGCCACAGCAACGCCTTTGCTACAGCTGCTGCAGACGTGGAAAACCAAAACTGGATCAGAATCCCATCCGGGGCTGGGAAAAGCAGGAAACGCTATGCAGAAGCATCTTTGCTTGCTGGAAAAACAAGAAAAGGAACAGCCTTGTCCTCCTAGTAAAACAAGGAGCCAGCCAACCACAAGATGGAAGTGTCACGCGCTCCAGTGTCTAAAGGCCTTGGATGCAGTGAGGAGATGTTTAGCACTGAAACAGCCCTTGTGCTGAGCACCGTCATGCAGGGATTGATGGAAGTCTGCCTGAAGGTGCCTCAAGTGCCTCCCATTGTCCAGGCTAAAGCTCCCTCAGCACCTCCTCCCTGGCCTTGTGCTGCACCCCCTTGCCCAGCTCCCCTGTCCTTCTGTGCACACGCTGCAGCCCCTCCATGACTTTCTGCTTCCCAGGGCCCACGAGTGCACACAGCACTCCAGCTGTGGCCGCAGTGCTGCCCAGCACAGGGCCACGCTCACTGCCCTGCTCCTGCTGCCCCACTGCTGCTGACAGAAGCCACTATGCCCTTGGCCTTCTTGGCCCCCTGGCCACATGCTGCCTCATCCTCAGCTGCTCAAGGCCGCCAGCCCTGCGTCCTTTTGGCCCACGCAGCTCCCCAGCCACAAAGTGCCATTTCATTTTAATTTCAGATACAGCATGCACCTTTGCAAGATGGCCTTCCTCTTCCAAGCAACACAAGACAGCAGTCAAGGACTTGCAGCTTCACCCCCACTCTAGGGTGCAAGGCACTTGCCAAAGCTGCAGACTGCACCAAAATATGCACCAACAGAAACTGGCCGCTTCTCCTTTTGGCCTCACAAGAAGGCTTCGCAACACCGCACTTTGTTTCTTTGGCCGCGCGGGACAGGGATGGCCTGCCACAGCTGCATGGACCACACAATCCTCCACTTGCAGCTTATCAAAAGTCAAAAGACAGCTGGCCCACCTTAGACTGTACAAGTGAAGAACAACTCCCAGAAAGTGCAGACCGCTTTAACAAGCCAAACACACCTTTCCAAAACGGGGAAACAAACAAACCAAGGCCTGGCACCTCCAGCACTCCCTCCTTTGCCCTTGGCCATAGCAGTGCAGAAGCCAAGAGATAGAGCTTCCCTGAGTCAAGCAGCCAGATGCTCTCCCAGAGGCACCAGCCCTTTGCTGCCTCAATGGGACAGGTCAGGGGCCGAGTTCTGTGGTCGCTGCCTGGAGGAAATCCCGAGTTCCTGGCAGGACTCCAGCAGCCAGCATCCTCAGCCTGCAACAGCCAAGTGCTGGCTGCTCCAAAACTTGCAGCTCTGCCTTGCACTAAAGACAGCACCACACACAACTGGCACTTACAGCTTCAGAATATCCAGGCTCTGGTGGGAGCACTGATGGAGGCTGGCGGTCATCCACCTCAGTTTTCTCCTCTTTGGCTTCTTCTCCAAGAGCAGCGGGAGCCAGGGGAGAGACGGCTCTTGGTTCTGTCATCTGTGGCAGGAGACAAGCACGAGGGAGAGGCCATTTCCTATCATGTAGAACCTCATTTCTTTTTACATCTACCACCATATCTTCTAAGGAAAAATCCTAACATTTCATAGCGACAGAGGGCTTCTAAGTCGCAGCCACCAAATTAAAATGGGCCAATTCAACAGAACTCTTGACGGATATGAAGTGGTTTCTCCTGCCTGGCTGCTATCAGCAAGCAAGGTTGTCTCGGCAAAACGGAGCTTTTAGCACTTGAAAGCGCTGACATGGAAAAGTAGGAATGCCACAGCAACGCCTTTCCTACAGCTGCTGCAGACGTGGAAAACCAAAACTGGATCAGAATCCCATCCAGGGCTGGGAAAAGCAGGAAACGCTATGCAGAAGCATCTTTGCTTGCTGGAAAAACAAGAAAAGGAACAGCCTTATCCTCCTAGTAAAACAAGGAGCCAGCCAACCACAAGATGGAAGTGTCACGCGCTCCAGTGTCTAAAGGCCTTGGATGCAGTGAGGAGATGTTTGGCACTGAAACAGCCCTTGTGCTGAGCACCGTCATGCAGGGATTGATGGAAGTCTGCCTGAAGGTGCCTCAAGTGCCTCCCATTGTCCAGGCTAAAGCTCCCTTAGCACCTCCTCCCTGGCCTTGTGCCGCACCCCCTTGCCTCAGCTCCCCTGTCCTTCTGTGCACACGCTGCAGCCCCTCCATGACTTTCTGCTTCCCAGGGCCCACAAGTGCACACAGCACTCCAGCTGTGGCCGCAGTGCTGCCCAGCACAGGGCCACGCTCACTGCCCTGCTCCTGCTGCCCCACTGCTGCTGACAGAAGCCACTATGCCCTTGGCCTTCTTGGCCCCCTGGCCACACGCTGCCTCATCCTCAGCTGCTCAAGGCTGCCAGCCCTGTGTCCTTTTGGCCCACGCAGCTCCCCAGCCACAAAGTGCCATTTTAATTTCAGATACAGCATGCACCTTTGCAAGATGGCCTTCCTCTTCCAAACAACACAAGACAGCAGTCAAGGACTTGCAGCTTCACCCCCACTCCAGGCTGCAAGGCACTTGCCAAAGCTGCAGACTGCACCAAAATATGCACCAACAGAAACTGGCCGCTTCTCCTTTTGGCCTCACAAGAAGGCTTCGCAACACCGCACTTTGTTTCTTTGGCCGCGCGGGACAGGGATGGCCTGCCACAGCTGCATGGACCACACAATCCTCCACTTGCAGCTTATCAAAAGTCAAAAGACAGCTGGCCCACCTTAGACTGTACAAGTGAAGAACAACTCCCAGAAAGTGCAGACCACTTTAACAAGCCAAACACACCTTTCCAAAACGGGGAAACAAACAAACCAAGGCCTGGCACCTCCAGCACTCCCTCCTTTGCCCTTGGCCATAGCAGTGCAGAAGCCAAGAGATAGAGCTTCCCTGAGTCAAGCAGCCAGATGCTTTCCCAGAGGCACCAGCCCTTTGCTGCCTCAATGGGACAGGTCAGGGGCCGAGTTCTGTGGTCGCTGCCTGGAGGAAATCCCGAGTTCCTGGCAGGACTCCAGCAGCCAGCATCCTCAGCCTGCAACAGCCCAAGTGCTGGCTGCTCCAAAACTTGCAGCTCTGCCTTGCACTAAAGACAGCACCACACACAACTGGCACTTACAGCTTCAGAATATCCAGGCTCTGGTGGGAGCACTGATGGAGGCTGGCGGTCATCCACCTCAGTTTTCTCCTCTTTGGCTTCTTCTCCAAGAGCAGCGGGAGCCAGGGGAGAGACGGCTCTTGGTTCTGTCATCTGTGGCAGGAGACAAGCACGAGGGAGAGGCCATTTCCTATCATGTAGAACCTCATTTCTTTTTACATCTACCACCATATCTTCTAAGGAAAAATCATAACATTTCATAGCGACAGAGGGCTTCTAAGTCACAGCCACCAAATTAAAATGGGCCAATTCAACAGAACTCTTGACGGATATGAAGTGGTTTCTCCTGCCTGGCTGCTATCAGCAGGCAAGGTTGTCTCGGCAAAACGGAGCTTTTAGCACTTGAAAGCGCTGACATGGAAAAGTAGGAATGCCACAGCAACGCCTTTGCTACAGCTGCTGCAGACGTGGAAAACCAAAACTGGATCAGAATCCCATCCGGGGCTGGGAAAAGCAGGAAACGCTATGCAGAAGCATCTTTGCTTGCTGGAAAAACAAGAAAAGGAACAGCCTTGTCCTCCTAGTAAAACAAGGAGCCAGCCAACCACAAGATGGAAGTGTCACGCGCTCCAGTGTCTAAAGGCCTTGGATGCAGTGAGGAGATGTTTAGCACTGAAACAGCCCTTGTGCTGAGCACCGTCATGCAGGGATTGATGGAAGTCTGCCTGAAGGTGCCTCAAGTGCCTCCCATTGTCCAGGCTAAAGCTCCCTCAGCACCTCCTCCCTGGCCTTGTGCCGCACCCCCTTGCCTCAGCTCCCCTGTCCTTCTGTGCACACGCTGCAGCCCCTCCATGACTTTCTGCTTCCCAGGGCCCACGAGTGCACACAGCACTCCAGCTGTGGCCGCAGTGCTGCCCAGCACAGGGCCACGCTCACTGCCCTGCTCCTGCTGCCCCACTGCTGCTGACAGAAGCCACTATGCCCTTGGCCTTCTTGGCCCCCTGGCCACACGCTGCCTCATCCTCAGCTGCTCAAGGCTGCCAGCCCTGCGTCCTTTTGGCCCACGCAGCTCCCCAGCCACAAAGTGCCATTTTAATTTCAGATACAGCATGCACCTTTGCAAGATGGCCTTCCTCTTCCAAGCAACACAAGACAGCAGTCAAGGACTTGCAGCTTCACCCCCACTCCAGGCTGCAAGGCACTTGCCAAAGCTGCAGACTGCACCAAAATATGCACCAACAGAAACTGGCCGCTTCTCCTTTTGGCCTCACAAGAAGGCTTCGCAACACCGCACTTTGTTTCTTTGGCCGCGCGGGACAGGGATGGCCTGCCACAGCTGCATGGACCACACAATCCTCCACTTGCAGCTTATCAAAAGTCAAAAGACAGCTGGCCCACCTTAGACTGTACAAGTGAAGAACAACTCCCAGAAAGTGCAGACCGCTTTAACAAGCCAAACACACCTTTCCAAAACGGGGAAACAAACAAACCAAGGCCTGGCACCTCCAGCACTCCCTCCTTTGCCCTTGGCCATAGCAGTGCAGAAGCCAAGAGATAGAGCTTCCCTGAGTCAAGCAGCCAGATGCTTTCCCAGAGGCACCAGCCCTTTGCTGCCTCAATGGGACAGGTCAGGGGCCGAGTTCTGTGGTCGCTGCCTGGAGGAAATCCCGAGTTCCTGGCAGGACTCCAGCAGCCAGCATCCTCAGCCTGCAACAGCCCAAGTGCTGGCTGCTCCAAAACTTGCAGCTCTGCCTTGCACTAAAGACAGCACCACACACAACTGGCACTTACAGCTTCAGAATATCCAGGCTCTGGTGGGAGCACTGATGGAGGCTGGCGGTCATCCACCTCAGTTTTCTCCTCTTTGGCTTCTTCTCCAAGAGCAGCGGGAGCCAGGGGAGAGACGGCTCTTGGTTCTGTCATCTGTGGCAGGAGACAAGCACGAGGGAGAGGCCATTTCCTATCATGTAGAACCTCATTTCTTTTTACATCTACCACCATATCTTCTAAGGAAAAATCCTAACATTTCATAGCGACAGAGGGCTTCTAAGTCACAGCCACCAAATTAAAATGGGCCAATTCAACAGAACTCTTGACGGATATGAAGTGGTTTCTCCTGCCTGGCTGCTATCAGCAGGCAAGGTTGTCTCGGCAAAACGGAGCTTTTAGCACTTGAAAGCGCTGACATGGAAAAGTAGGAATGCCACAGCAACGCCTTTGCAACAGCTGCTGCAGACGTGGAAAACCAAAACTGGATCAGAATCCCATCCGGGGCTGGGAAAAGCAGGAAACGCTATGCAGAAGCATCTTTGCTTGCTGGAAAAACAAGAAAAGGAACAGCCTTGTCCTCCTAGTAAAACAAGGAGCCAGCCAACCACAAGATGGAAGTGTCACGCGCTCCAGTGTCTAAAGGCCTTGGATGCAGTGAGGAGATGTTTAGCACTGAAACAGCCCTTGTGCTGAGCACCGTCATGCAGGGATTGATGGAAGTCTGCCTGAAGGTGCCTCAAGTGCCTCCCATTGTCCAGGCTAAAGCTCCCTCAGCACCTCCTCCCTGGCCTTGTGCTGCACCCCCTTGCCCAGCTCCCCTGTCCTTCTGTGCACACGCTGCAGCCCCTCCATGACTTTCTGCTCCCCAGGGCCCACAAGTGCACACAGCACTCCAGCTGTGGCCGCAGTGCTGCCCAGCACAGGGCCACGCTCACTGCCCTGCTCCTGCTGCCCCACTGCTGCTGACAGAAGCCACTATGCCCTTGGCCTTCTTGGCCCCCTGGCCACATGCTGCCTCATCCTCAGCTGCTCAAGGCCGCCAGCCCTGCGTCCTTTTGGCCCACGCAGCTCCCCAGCCACAAAGTGCCATTTCATTTTAATTTCAGATACAGCATGCACCTTTGCAAGATGGCCTTCCTCTTCCAAGCAACACAAGACAGCAGTCAAGGACTTGCAGCTTCACCCCCACTCCAGGCTGCAAGGCACTTGCCAAAGCTGCAGACTGCACCAAAATATGCACCAACAGAAACTGGCCGCTTCTCCTTTTGGCCTCACAAGAAGGCTTCGCAACACCGCACTTTGTTTCTTTGGCCGCACGGGACAGGGATGGCCTGCCACAGCTGCATGGACCACACAATCCTCCACTTGCAGCTTATCAAAAGTCAAAAGACAGCTGGCCCACCTTAGACTGTACAAGTGAAGAACAACTCCCAGAAAGTGCAGACCGCTTTAACAAGCCAAACACACCTTTCCAAAACGGGGAAACAAACAAACCAAGGCCTGGCACCTCCAGCACTCCCTCCTTTGCCCTTGGCCATAGCAGTGCAGAAGCCAAGAGATAGAGCTTCCCTGAGTCAAGCAGCCAGATGCTCTCCCAGAGGCACCAGCCCTTTGCTGCCTCAATGGGACAGGTCAGGGGCCGAGTTCTGTGGTCGCTGCCTGGAGGAAATCCCGAGTTCCTGGCAGGACTCCAGCAGCCAGCATCCTCAGCCTGCAACAGCCAAGTGCTGGCTGCTCCAAAACTTGCAGCTCTGCCTTGCACTAAAGACAGCACCACACACAACTGGCACTTACAGCTTCAGAATATCCAGGCTCTGGTGGGAGCATTGATGGAGGCTGGCGGTCATCCACCTCAGTTTTCTCCTCTTTGGCTTCTTCTCCAAGAGCAGCGGGAGCCAGGGGAGAGACGGCTCTTGGTTCTGTCATCTGTGGCAGGAGACAAGCACGAGGGAGAGGCCATTTCCTATCATGTAGAACCTCATTTCTTTTTACATCTACCACCATATCTTCTAAGGAAAAATCCTAACATTTCATAGCGACAGAGGGCTTCTAAGTCACAGCCACCAAATTAAAATGGGCCAATTCAACAGAACTCTTGACGGATATGAAGTGGTTTCTCCTGCCTGGCTGCTATCAGCAAGCAAGGTTGTCTCGGCAAAACGGAGCTTTTAGCACTTGAAAGCGCTGACATGGAAAAGTAGGAATGCCACAGCAACGCCTTTGCTACAGCTGCTGCAGATGTGGAAAACCAAAACTGGATCAGAATCCCATCCAGGGCTGGGAAAAGCAGGAAACGCTATGCAGAAGCATCTTTGCTTGCTGGAAAAACAAGAAAAGGAACAGCCTTATCCTCCTAGTAAAACAAGGAGCCAGCCAACCACAAGATGGAAGTGTCACGCGCTCCAGTGTCTAAAGGCCTTGGATGCAGTGAGGAGATGTTTGGCACTGAAACAGCCCTTGTGCTGAGCACCGTCATGCAGGGATTGATGGAAGTCTGCCTGAAGGTGCCTCAAGTGCCTCCCATTGTCCAGGCTAAAGCTCCCTCAGCACCTCCTCCCTGGCCTTGTGCCGCACCCCCTTGCCTCAGCTCCCCTGTCCTTCTGTGCACACGCTGCAGCCCCTCCATGACTTTCTGCTCCCCAGGGCCCACAAGTGCACACAGCACTCCAGCTGTGGCCGCAGTGCTGCCCAGCACAGGGCCACGCTCACTGCCCTGCTCCTGCTGCCCCACTGCTGCTGACAGAAGCCACTATGCCCTTGGCCTTCTTGGCCCCCTGGCCACACGCTGCCTCATCCTCAGCTGCTCAAGGCTGCCAGCCCTGTGTCCTTTTGGCCCACGCAGCTCCCCAGCCACAAAGTGCCATTTTAATTTCAGATACAGCATGCACCTTTGCAAGATGGCCTTCCTCTTCCAAGCAACACAAGACAGCAGTCAAGGACTTGCAGCTTCACCCCCACTCCAGGCTGCAAGGCACTTGCCAAAGCTGCAGACTGCACCAAAATATGCACCAACAGAAACTGGCCGCTTCTCCTTTTGGCCTCACAAGAAGGCTTCGCAACACCGCACTTTGTTTCTTTGGCCGCGCGGGACAGGGATGGCCTGCCACAGCTGCATGGACCACACAATCCTCCACTTGCAGCTTATCAAAAGTCAAAAGACAGCTGGCCCACCTTAGACTGTACAAGTGAAGAACAACTCCCAGAAAGTGCAGACCGCTTTAACAAGCCAAACACACCTTTCCAAAACGGGGAAACAAACAAACCAAGGCCTGGCACCTCCAGCACTCCCTCCTTTGCCCTTGGCCATAGCAGTGCAGAAGCCAAGAGATAGAGCTTCCCTGAGTCAAGCAGCCAGATGCTTTCCCAGAGGCACCAGCCCTTTGCTGCCTCAATGGGACAGGTCAGGGGCCGAGTTCTGTGGTCGCTGCCTGGAGGAAATCCCGAGTTCCTGGCAGGACTCCAGCAGCCAGCATCCTCAGCCTGCAACAGCCCAAGTGCTGGCTGCTCCAAAACTTGCAGCTCTGCCTTGCACTAAAGACAGCACCACACACAACTGGCACTTACAGCTTCAGAATATCCAGGCTCTGGTGGGAGCACTGATGGAGGCTGGCGGTCATCCACCTCAGTTTTCTCCTCTTTGGCTTCTTCTCCAAGAGCAGCGGGAGCCAGGGGAGAGACGGCTCTTGGTTCTGTCATCTGTGGCAGGAGACAAGCACGAGGGAGAGGCCATTTCCTATCATGTAGAACCTCATTTCTTTTTACATCTACCACCATATCTTCTAAGGAAAAATCCTAACATTTCATAGCGACAGAGGGCTTCTAAGTCACAGCCACCAAATTAAAATGGGCCAATTCAACAGAACTCTTGACGGATATGAAGTGGTTTCTCCTGCCTGGCTGCTATCAGCAAGCAAGGTTGTCTCGGCAAAACGGAGCTTTTAGCACTTGAAAGCGCTGACATGGAAAAGTAGGAATGCCACAGCAACGCCTTTGCAACAGCTGCTGCAGACGTGGAAAACCAAAACTGGATCAGAATCCCATCCGGGGCTGGGAAAAGCAGGAAACGCTATGCAGAAGCATCTTTGCTTGCTGGAAAAACAAGAAAAGGAACAGCCTTGTCCTCCTAGTAAAACAAGGAGCCAGCCAACCACAAGATGGAAGTGTCACGCGCTCCAGTGTCTAAAGGCCTTGGATGCAGTGAGGAGATGTTTAGCACTGAAACAGCCCTTGTGCTGAGCACCGTCATGCAGGGATTGATGGAAGTCTGCCTGAAGGTGCCTCAAGTGCCTCCCATTGTCCAGGCTAAAGCTCCCTCAGCACCTCCTCCCTGGCCTTGTGCTGCACCCCCTTGCCCAGCTCCCCTGTCCTTCTGTGCACACGCTGCAGCCCCTCCATGACTTTCTGCTTCCCAGGGCCCACGAGTGCACACAGCACTCCAGCTGTGGCCGCAGTGCTGCCCAGCACAGGGCCACGCTCACTGCCCTGCTCCTGCTGCCCCACTGCTGCTGACAGAAGCCACTATGCCCTTGGCCTTCTTGGCCCCCTGGCCACATGCTGCCTCATCCTCAGCTGCTCAAGGCCGCCAGCCCTGCGTCCTTTTGGCCCACGCAGCTCCCCAGCCACAAAGTGCCATTTCATTTTAATTTCAGATACAGCATGCACCTTTGCAAGATGGCCTTCCTCTTCCAAGCAACACAAGACAGCAGTCAAGGACTTGCAGCTTCACCCCCACTCCAGGCTGCAAGGCACTTGCCAAAGCTGCAGACTGCACCAAAATATGCACCAACAGAAACTGGCCGCTTCTCCTTTTGGCCTCACAAGAAGGCTTCGCAACACCGCACTTTGTTTCTTTGGCCGCGCGGGACAGGGATGGCCTGCCACAGCTGCATGGACCACACAATCCTCCACTTGCAGCTTATCAAAAGTCAAAAGACAGCTGGCCCACCTTAGACTGTACAAGTGAAGAACAACTCCCAGAAAGTGCAGACCGCTTTAACAAGCCAAACACACCTTTCCAAAACGGGGAAACAAACAAACCAAGGCCTGGCACCTCCAGCACTCCCTCCTTTGCCCTTGGCCATAGCAGTGCAGAAGCCAAGAGATAGAGCTTCCCTGAGTCAAGCAGCCAGATGCTCTCCCAGAGGCACCAGCCCTTTGCTGCCTCAATGGGACAGGTCAGGGGCCGAGTTCTGTGGTCGCTGCCTGGAGGAAATCCCGAGTTCCTGGCAGGACTCCAGCAGCCAGCATCCTCAGCCTGCAACAGCCAAGTGCTGGCTGCTCCAAAACTTGCAGCTCTGCCTTGCACTAAAGACAGCACCACACACAACTGGCACTTACAGCTTCAGAATATCCAGGCTCTGGTGGGAGCACTGATGGAGGCTGGCGGTCATCCACCTCAGTTTTCTCCTCTTTGGCTTCTTCTCCAAGAGCAGCGGGAGCCAGGGGAGAGACGGCTCTTGGTTCTGTCATCTGTGGCAGGAGACAAGCACGAGGGAGAGGCCATTTCCTATCATGTAGAACCTCATTTCTTTTTACATCTACCACCATATCTTCTAAGGAAAAATCCTAACATTTCATAGCGACAGAGGGCTTCTAAGTCACAGCCACCAAATTAAAATGGGCCAATTCAACAGAACTCTTGACGGATATGAAGTGGTTTCTCCTGCCTGGCTGCTATCAGCAGGCAAGGTTGTCTCGGCAAAACGGAGCTTTTAGCACTTGAAAGCGCTGACATGGAAAAGAAGGAATGCCACAGCAACGCCTTTGCTACTGCTGCTGCAGACGTGGAAAACCAAAACTGGATCAGAATCCCATCCGGGGCTGGGAAAAGCAGGAAACGCTATGCAGAAGCATCTTTGCTTGCTGGAAAAACAAGAAAAGGAACAGCCTTATCCTCCTAGTAAAACAAGGAGCCAACCAACCACAAGATGGAAGTGTCACGCGCTCCAGTGTCTAAAGGCCTTGGATGCAGTGAGGAGATGTTTAGCACTGAAACAGCCCTTGTGCTGAGCACCGTCATGCAGGGATTGATGGAAGTCTGCCTGAAGGTGCCTCAAGTGCCTCCCATTGTCCAGGCTAAAGCTCCCTCAGCACCTCCTCCCTGGCCTTGTGCCGCACCCCCTTGCCTCAGCTCCCCTGTCCTTCTGTGCACACGCTGCAGCCCCTCCATGACTTTCTGCTTCCCAGGGCCCACAAGTGCACACAGCACTCCAGCTGTGGCCGCAGTGCTGCCCAGCACAGGGCCACACTCACTGCCCTGCTCCTGCTGCCCCACTGCTGCTGACAGAAGCCACTATGCCCTTGGCCTTCTTGGCCCCCTGGCCACACGCTGCCTCATCCTCAGCTGCTCAAGGCCGCCAGCCCTGCGTCCTTTTGGCCCACGCAGCTCCCCAGCCACAAAGTGCCATTTCATTTTAATTTCAGATACAGCATGCACCTTTGCAAGATGGCCTTCCTCTTCCAAGCAACACAAGACAGCAGTCAAGGACTTGCAGCTTCACCCCCACTCCAGGCTGCAAGGCACTTGCCAAAGCTGCAGACTGCACCAAAATATGCACCAACAGAAACTGGCCGCTTCTCCTTTTGGCCTCACAAGAAGGCTTTGCAACACCGCACTTTGTTTCTTTGGCCGCGCGGGACAGGGATGGCCTGCCACAGCTGCATGGACCACACAATCCTCCACTTGCAGCTTATCAAAAGTCAAAAGACAGCTGGCCCACCTTAGACTGTACAAGTGAAGAACAACTCCCAGAAAGTGCAGACCGCTTTAACAAGCCAAACACACCTTTCCAAAACGGGGAAACAAACAAACCAAGGCCTGGCACCTCCAGCACTCCCTCCTTTGCCCTTGGCCATAGCAGTGCAGAAGCCAAGAGATAGAGCTTCCCTGAGTCAAGCAGCCAGATGCTCTCCCAGAGGCACCAGCCCTTTGCTGCCTCAATGGGACAGGTCAGGGGCCGAGTTCTGTGGTCGCTGCCTGGAGGAAATCCCGAGTTCCTGGCAGGACTCCAGCAGCCAGCATCCTCAGCCTGCAACAGCCAAGTGCTGGCTGCTCCAAAACTTGCAGCTCTGCCTTGCACTAAAGACAGCACCACACACAACTGGCACTTACAGCTTCAGAATATCCAGGCTCTGGTGGGAGCACTGATGGAGGCTGGTGGTCATCCACCTTAGTTTTCTCCTCTTTGGCTTCTTCTCCAAGAGCAGCGGGAGCCAGGGGAGAGACGGCTCTTGGTTCTGTCATCTGTGGCAGGAGACAAGCACGAGGGAGAGGCCATTTCCTATCATGTAGAACCTCATTTCTTTTTACATCTACCACCATATCTTCTAAGGAAAAATCCTAACATTTCATAGCGACAGAGGGCTTCTAAGTCACAGCCACCAAATTAAAATGGGCCAATTCAACAGAACTCTTGACAGATATGAAGTGGTTTCTCCTGCCTGGCTGCTATCAGCAGGCAAGGTTGTCTCGGCAAAATGGAGCTTTTAGCACTTGAAAGCGCTGACATGGAAAAGAAGGAATGCCACAGCAAGGCCTTTGCTACTGCTGCTGCAGATGTGGAAAACCAAAACTGGATCAGAATCCCATCCAGGGCTGGGAAAAGCAGGAAACGCTATGCAGAAGCATCTTTGCTTGCTGGAAAAACAAGAAAAGGAACAGCCTTATCCTCCTAGTAAAACAAGGAGCCAACCAACCACAAGATGGAAGTGTCACGCGCTCCAGTGTCTAAAGGCCTTGGATGCAGTGAGGAGATGTTTGGCACTGAAACAGCCCTTGTGCTGAGCACCGTCATCCAGAGATTGATGGAAGTCTGCCTGAAGGTGCCTCAAGTGCCTCCCATTGTCCAGGCTAAAGCTCCCTCAGCACCTCCTCCCTGGCCTTGTGCTGCACCCCCTTGCCTCAGCTCCCCTGTCCTTCTGTGCACACGCTGCAGCCCCTCCATGACTTTCTGCTTCCCAGGGCCCACAAGTGCACACAGCACTCCAGCTGTGGCCGCAGTGCTGCCCAGCACAGGGCCACGCTCACTGCCCTGCTCCTGCTGCCCCACTGCTGCTGACAGAAGCCACTATGCCCTTGGCCTTCTTGGCCCCCTGGCCACACGCTGCCTCATCCTCAGCTGCTCAAGGCCGCCAGCCCTGCGTCCTTTTGGCCCACGCAGCTCCCCAGCCACAAAGTGCCATTTTAATTTCAGATACAGCATGCACCTTTGCAAGATGGCCTTCCTCTTCCAAGCAACACAAGACAGCAGTCAAGGACTTGCAGCTTCACCCCCACTCCAGGCTGCAAGGCACTTGCCAAAGCTGCAGACTGCACCAAAATATGCACCAACAGAAACTGGCCGCTTCTCCTTTTGGCCTCACAAGAAGGCTTCGCAACACCGCACTTTGTTTCTTTGGCCGCACGGGACAGGGATGGCCTGCCACAGCTGCATGGACCACACAATCCTCCACTTGCAGCTTATCAAAAGTCAAAAGACAGCTGGCCCACCTTAGACTGTACAAGTGAAGAACAACTCCCAGAAAGTGCAGACCGCTTTAACAAGCCAAACACACCTTTCCAAAACGGGGAAACAAACAAACCAAGGCCTGGCACCTCCAGCACTCCCTCCTTTGCCCTTGGCCATAGCAGTGCAGAAGCCAAGAGATAGAGCTTCCCTGAGTCAAGCAGCCAGATGCTCTCCCAGAGGCACCAGCCCTTTGCTGCCTCAATGGGACAGGTCAGGGGCCGAGTTCTGTGGTTGCTGCCTGGAGGAAATCCCGAGTTCCTGGCAGGACTCCAGCAGCCAGCATCCTCAGCCTGCAACAGCCAAGTGCTGGCTGCTCCAAAACTTGCAGCTCTGCCTTGCACTAAAGACAGCACCACACACAACTGGCACTTACAGCTTCAGAATATCCAGGCTCTGGTGGGAGCACTGATGGAGGCTGGCGGTCATCCACCTCAGTTTTCTCCTCTTTGGCTTCTTCTCCAAGAGCAGCGGGAGCCAGGGGAGAGACGGCTCTTGGTTCTGTCATCTGTGGCAGGAGACAAGCACGAGGGAGAGGCCATTTCCTATCATGTAGAACCTCATTTCTTTTTACATCTACCACCATATCTTCTAAGGAAAAATCCTAACATTTCATAGCGACAGAGGGCTTCTAAGTCACAGCCACCAAATTAAAATGGGCCAATTCAACAGAACTCTTGACGGATATGAAGTGGTTTCTCCTGCCTGGCTGCTATCAGCAGGCAAGGTTGTCTCGGCAAAACGGAGCTTTTAGCACTTGAAAGCGCTGACATGGAAAAGAAGGAATGCCACAGCAAGGCCTTTGCTACTGCTGCTGCAGACGTGGAAAACCAAAACTGGATCAGAATCCCATCCAGGGCTGGGAAAAGCAGGAAACGCTATGCAGAAGCATCTTTGCTTGCTGGAAAAACAAGAAAAGGAACAGCCTTATCCTCCTAGTAAAACAAGGAGCCAACCAACCACAAGATGGAAGTGTCACGCGCTCCAGTGTCTAAAGGCCTTGGATGCAGTGAGGAGATGTTTGGCACTGAAACAGCCCTTATGCTGAGCACCGTCATGCAGGGATTGATGGAAGTCTGCCTGAAGGTGCCTCAAGTGCCTCCCATTGTCCAGGCTAAAGCTCCCTCAGCACCTCCTCCCTGGCCTTGTGCCGCACCCCCTTGCCCAGCTCCCCTGTCCTTCTGTGCACACGCTGCAGCCCCTCCATGACTTTCTGCTTCCCAGGGCCCACGAGTGCACACAGCACTCCAGCTGTGGCCGCAGTGCTGCCCAGCACAGGGCCACGCTCACTGCCCTGCTCCTGCTGCCCCACTGCTGCTGACAGAAGCCACTATGCCCTTGGCCTTCTTGGCCCCCTGGCCACACGCTGCCTCATCCTCAGCTGCTCAAGGCCGCCAGCCCTGCGTCCTTTTGGCCCACGCAGCTCCCCAGCCACAAAGTGCCATTTTAATTTCAGATACAGCATGCACCTTTGCAAGATGGCCTTCCTCTTCCAAGCAACACAAGACAGCAGTCAAGGACTTGCAGCTTCACCCCCACTCCAGGCTGCAAGGCACTTGCCAAAGCTGCAGACTGCACCAAAATATGCACCAACAGAAACTGGCCGCTTCTCCTTTTGGCCTCACAAGAAGGCTTTGCAACACCGCACTTTGTTTCTTTGGCCGCGCGGGACAGGGATGGCCTGCCACAGCTGCATGGACCACACAATCCTCCACTTGCAGCTTATCAAAAGTCAAAAGACAGCTGGCCCACCTTAGACTGTACAAGTGAAGAACCACTCCCAGAAAGTGCAGACCGCTTTAACAAGCCAAACACACCTTTCCAAAACGGGGAAACAAACAAACCAAGGCCTGGCACCTCCAGCACTCCCTCCTTTGCCCTTGGCCATAGCAGTGCAGAAGCCAAGAGATAGAGCTTCCCTGAGTCAAGCAGCCAGATGCTCTCCCAGAGGCACCAGCCCTTTGCTGCCTCAATGGGACAGGTCAGGGGCCGAGTTCTGTGGTCGCTGCCTGGAGGAAATCCCGAGTTCCTGGCAGGACTCCAGCAGCCAGCATCCTCAGCCTGCAACAGCCAAGTGCTGGCTGCTCCAAAACTTGCAGCTCTGCCTTGCACTAAAGACAGCACCACACACAACTGGCACTTACAGCTTCAGAATATCCAGGCTCTGGTGGGAGCACTGATGGAGGCTGGTGGTCATCCACCTCAGTTTTCTCCTCTTTGGCTTCTTCTCCAAGAGCAGCGGGAGCCAGGGGAGAGACGGCTCTTGGTTCTGTCATCTGTGGCAGGAGACAAGCACGAGGGAGAGGCCATTTCCTATCATGTAGAACCTCATTTCTTTTTACATCTACCACCATATCTTCTAAGGAAAAATCCTAACATTTCATAGCGACAGAGGGCTTCTAAGTCACAGCCACCAAATTAAAATGGGCCAATTCAACAGAACTCTTGACGGATATGAAGTGGTTTCTCCTGCCTGGCTGCTATCAGCAGGCAAGGTTGTCTCGGCAAAATGGAGCTTTTAGCACTTGAAAGCGCTGACATGGAAAAGAAGGAATGCCACAGCAAGGCCTTTGCTACTGCTGCTGCAGATGTGGAAAACCAAAACTGGATCAGAATCCCATCCAGGGCTGGGAAAAGCAGGAAACGCTATGCAGAAGCATCTTTGCTTGCTGGAAAAACAAGAAAAGGAACAGCCTTATCCTCCTAGTAAAACAAGGAGCCAACCAACCACAAGATGGAAGTGTCACGCGCTCCAGTGTCTAAAGGCCTTGGATGCAGTGAGGAGATGTTTGGCACTGAAACAGCCCTTGTGCTGAGCACCGTCATGCAGGGATTGATGGAAGTCTGCCTGAAGGTGCCTCAAGTGCCTCCCATTGTCCAGGCTAAAGCTCCCTCAGCACCTCCTCCCTGGCCTTGTGCTGCACCCCCTTGCCTCAGCTCCCCTGTCCTTCTGTGCACACGCTGCAGCCCCTCCATGACTTTCTGCTTCCCAGGGCCCACAAGTGCACACAGCACTCCAGCTGTGGCCGCAGTGCTGCCCAGCACAGGGCCACGCTCACTGCCCTGCTCCTGCTGCCCCACTGCTGCTGACAGAAGCCACTATGCCCTTGGCCTTCTTGGCCCCCTGGCCACACGCTGCCTCATCCTCAGCTGCTCAAGGCCGCCAGCCCTGCGTCCTTTTGGCCCACGCAGCTCCCCAGCCACAAAGTGCCATTTTAATTTCAGATACAGCATGCACCTTTGCAAGATGGCCTTCCTCTTCCAAGCAACACAAGACAGCAGTCAAGGACTTGCAGCTTCACCCCCACTCCAGGCTGCAAGGCACTTGCCAAAGCTGCAGACTGCACCAAAATATGCACCAACAGAAACTGGCCGCTTCTCCTTTTGGCCTCACAAGAAGGCTTCGCAACACCGCACTTTGTTTCTTTGGCCGCGTGGGACAGGGATGGCCTGCCACAGCTGCATGGACCACACAATCCTCCACTTGCAGCTTATCAAAAGTCAAAAGACAGCTGGCCCACCTTAGACTGTACAAGTGAAGAACAACTCCCAGAAAGTGCAGACCGCTTTAACAAGCCAAACACACCTTTCCAAAATGGGGAAACAAACAAACCAAGGCCTGGCACCTCCAGCACTCCCTCCTTTGCCCTTGGCCATAGCAGTGCAGAAGCCAAGAGATAGAGCTTCCCTGAGTCAAGCAGCCAGATGCTCTCCCAGAGGCACCAGCCCTTTGCTGCCTCAATGGGACAGGTCAGGGGCCGAGTTCTGTGGTTGCTGCCTGGAGGAAATCCCGAGTTCCTGGCAGGACTCCAGCAGCCAGCATCCTCAGCCTGCAACAGCCAAGTGCTGGCTGCTCCAAAACTTGCAGCTCTGCCTTGCACTAAAGACAGCACCACACACAACTGGCACTTACAGCTTCAGAATATCCAGGCTCTGGTGGGAGCACTGATGGAGGCTGGCGGTCATCCACCTCAGTTTTCTCCTCTTTGGCTTCTTCTCCAAGAGCAGCGGGAGCCAGGGGAGAGACGGCTCTTGGTTCTGTCATCTGTGGCAGGAGACAAGCACGAGGGAGAGGCCATTTCCTATCATGTAGAACCTCATTTCTTTTTACATCTACCACCATATCTTCTAAGGAAAAATCCTAACATTTCATAGCGACAGAGGGCTTCTAAGTCACAGCCACCAAATTAAAATGGGCCAATTCAACAGAACTCTTGACGGATATGAAGTGGTTTCTCCTGCCTGGCTGCTATCAGCAGGCAAGGTTGTCTCGGCAAAACGGAGCTTTTAGCACTTGAAAGCGCTGACATGGAAAAGAAGGAATGCCACAGCAAGGCCTTTGCTACTGCTGCTGCAGACGTGGAAAACCAAAACTGGATCAGAATCCCATCCAGGGCTGGGAAAAGCAGGAAACGCTATGCAGAAGCATCTTTGCTTGCTGGAAAAACAAGAAAAGGAACAGCCTTATCCTCCTAGTAAAACAAGGAGCCAACCAACCACAAGATGGAAGTGTCACGCGCTCCAGTGTCTAAAGGCCTTGGATGCAGTGAGGAGATGTTTGGCACTGAAACAGCCCTTATGCTGAGCACCGTCATGCAGGGATTGATGGAAGTCTGCCTGAAGGTGCCTCAAGTGCCTCCCATTGTCCAGGCTAAAGCTCCCTCAGCACCTCCTCCCTGGCCTTGTGCCGCACCCCCTTGCCCAGCTCCCCTGTCCTTCTGTGCACACGCTGCAGCCCCTCCATGACTTTCTGCTTCCCAGGGCCCACAAGTGCACACAGCACTCCAGCTGTGGCCGCAGTGCTGCCCAGCACAGGGCCACGCTCACTGCCCTGCTCCTGCTGCCCCACTGCTGCTGACAGAAGCCACTATGCCCTTGGCCTTCTTGGCCCCCTGGCCACACGCTGCCTCATCCTCAGCTGCTCAAGGCCGCCAGCCCTGCGTCCTTTTGGCCCACGCAGCTCCCCAGCCACAAAGTGCCATTTTAATTTCAGATACAGCATGCACCTTTGCAAGATGGCCTTCCTCTTCCAAGCAACACAAGACAGCAGTCAAGGACTTGCAGCTTCACCCCCACTCCAGGCTGCAAGGCACTTGCCAAAGCTGCAGACTGCACCAAAATATGCACCAACAGAAACTGGCCGCTTCTCCTTTTGGCCTCACAAGAAGGCTTCGCAACACCGCACTTTGTTTCTTTGGCCGCGCGGGACAGGGATGGCCTGCCACAGCTGCATGGACCACACAATCCTCCACTTGCAGCTTATCAAAAGTCAAAAGACAGCTGGCCCACCTTAGACTGTACAAGTGAAGAACCACTCCCAGAAAGTGCAGACCGCTTTAACAAGCCAAACACACCTTTCCAAAACGGGGAAACAAACAAACCAAGGCCTGGCACCTCCAGCACTCCCTCCTTTGCCCTTGGCCATAGCAGTGCAGAAGCCAAGAGATAGAGCTTCCCTGAGTCAAGCAGCCAGATGCTCTCCCAGAGGCACCAGCCCTTTGCTGCCTCAATGGGACAGGTCAGGGGCCGAGTTCTGTGGTCGCTGCCTGGAGGAAATCCCGAGTTCCTGGCAGGACTCCAGCAGCCAGCATCCTCAGCCTGCAACAGCCAAGTGCTGGCTGCTCCAAAACTTGCAGCTCTGCCTTGCACTAAAGACAGCACCACACACAACTGGCACTTACAGCTTCAGAATATCCAGGCTCTGGTGGGAGCACTGATGGAGGCTGGCGGTCATCCACCTCAGTTTTCTCCTCTTTGGCTTCTTCTCCAAGAGCAGCGGGAGCCAGGGGAGAGACGGCTCTTGGTTCTGTCATCTGTGGCAGGAGACAAGCACGAGGGAGAGGCCATTTCCTATCATGTAGAACCTCATTTCTTTTTACATCTACCACCATATCTTCTAAAGAAAAATCCTAACATTTCATAGCGACAGAGGGCTTCTAAGTCACAGCCACCAAATTAAAATGGGCCAATTCAACAGAACTCTTGACGGATATGAAGTGGTTTCTCCTGCCTGGCTGCTATCAGCAGGCAAGGTTGTCTCGGCAAAACGGAGCTTTTAGCACTTGAAAGCGCTGACATGGAAAAGAAGGAATGCCACAGCAAGGCCTTTGCTACTGCTGCTGCAGACGTGGAAAACCAAAACTGGATCAGAATCCCATCCAGGGCTGGGAAAAGCAGGAAACGCTATGCAGAAGCATCTTTGCTTGCTGGAAAAACAAGAAAATGAACAGCCTTATCCTCCTAGTAAAACAAGGAGCCAACCAACCACAAGATGGAAGTGTCACGCGCTCCAGTGTCTAAAGGCCTTGGATGCAGTGAGGAGATGTTTGGCACTGAAACAGCCCTTGTGCTGAGCACCGTCATCCAGAGATTGATGGAAGTCTGCCTGAAGGTGCCTCAAGTGCCTCCCATTGTCCAGGCTAAAGCTCCCTCAGCACCTCCTCCCTGGCCTTGTGCTGCACCCCCTTGCCCAGCTCCCCTGTCCTTCTGTGCACACGCTGCAGCCCCTCCATGACTTTCTGCTTCCCAGGGCCCACAAGTGCACACAGCACTCCAGCTGTGGCCGCAGTGCTGCCCAGCACAGGGCCACGCTCACTGCCCTGCTCCTGCTGCCCCACTGCTGCTGACAGAAGCCACTATGCCCTTGGCCTTCTTGGCCCCCTGGCCACACGCTGCCTCATCCTCAGCTGCTCAAGGCCGCCAGCCCTGCGTCCTTTTGGCCCACGCAGCTCCCCAGCCACAAAGTGCCATTTTAATTTCAGATACAGCATGCACCTTTGCAAGATGGCCTTCCTCTTCCAAGCAACACAAGACAGCAGTCAAGGACTTGCAGCTTCACCCCCACTCCAGGCTGCAAGGCACTTGCCAAAGCTGCAGACTGCACCAAAATATGCACCAACAGAAACTGGCCGCTTCTCCTTTTGGCCTCACAAGAAGGCTTCGCAACACCGCACTTTGTTTCTTTGGCCGCGCGGGACAGGGATGGCCTGCCACAGCTGCATGGACCACACAATCCTCCACTTGCAGCTTATCAAAAGTCAAAAGACAGCTGGCCCACCTTAGACTGTACAAGTGAAGAACAACTCCCAGAAAGTGCAGACCGCTTTAACAAGCCAAACACACCTTTCCAAAACGGGGAAACAAACAAACCAAGGCCTGGCACCTCCAGCACTCCCTCCTTTGCCCTTGGCCATAGCAGTGCAGAAGCCAAGAGATAGAGCTTCCCTGAGTCAAGCAGCCAGATGCTCTCCCAGAGGCACCAGCCCTTTGCTGCCTCAATGGGACAGGTCAGGGGCCGAGTTCTGTGGTCGCTGCCTGGAGGAAATCCCGAGTTCCTGGCAGGACTCCAGCAGCCAGCATCCTCAGCCTGCAACAGCCAAGTGCTGGCTGCTCCAAAACTTGCAGCTCTGCCTTGCACTAAAGACAGCACCACACACAACTGGCACTTACAGCTTCAGAATATCCAGGCTCTGGTGGGAGCACTGATGGAGGCTGGCGGTCATCCACCTCAGTTTTCTCCTCTTTGGCTTCTTCTCCAAGAGCAGCGGGAGCCAGGGGAGAGACGGCTCTTGGTTCTGTCATCTGTGGCAGGAGACAAGCACGAGGGAGAGGCCATTTCCTATCATGTAGAACCTCATTTCTTTTTACATCTACCACCATATCTTCTAAGGAAAAATCCTAACATTTCATAGCGACAGAGGGCTTCTAAGTCACAGCCACCAAATTAAAATGGGCCAATTCAACAGAACTCTTGACGGATATGAAGTGGTTTCTCCTGCCTGGCTGCTATCAGCAAGCAAGGTTGTCTCGGCAAAACGGAGCTTTTAGCGCTTGAAAGCGCTGACATGGAAAAGAAGGAATGCCACAGCAACGCCTTTGCTACAGCTGCTGCAGACGTGGAAAACCAAAACTGGATCAGAATCCCATCCAGGGCTGGGAAAAGCAGGAAACGCTATGCAGAAGCATCTTTGCTTACTGGAAAAACAAGAAAAGGAACAGCCTTGTCCTCCTAGTAAAACAAGGAGCCAGCCAACCACAAGATGGAAGTGTCACGCGCTCCAGTGTCTAAAGGCCTTGGATGCAGTGAGGAGATGTTTGGCACTGAAACAGCCCTTGTGCTGAGCACCGTCATGCAGGGATTGATGGAAGTCTGCCTGAAGGTGCCTCAAGTGCCTCCCATTGTCCAGGCTAAAGCTCCCTCAGCACCTCCTCCCTGGCCTTGTGCTGCACCCCCTTGCCCAGCTCCCCTGTCCTTCTGTGCACACGCTGCAGCCCCTCCATGACTTTCTGCTCCCCAGGGCCCACAAGTGCACACAGCACTCCAGCTGTGGCCGCAGTGCTGCCCAGCACAGGGCCACGCTCACTGCCCTGCTCCTGCTGCCCCACTGCTGCTGACAGAAGCCACTATGCCCTTGGCCTTCTTGGCCCCCTGGCCACACGCTGCCTCATCCTCAGCTGCTCAAGGCCGCCAGCCCTGCGTCCTTTTGGCCCACGCAGCTCCCCAGCCACCATCGTGCCCATTTGACCTGAGACAGAGCAGTCAACCTTGCAAAATGGCCTTCCTATTGTGCAACCACATCTTTTATATATACATAGATATGTAGATATTATAAGATTTGATAGGAATTGATTGCTGAGGTACTCTTACTGAATTTCAATGGTGCACTTCAACTGTAGAGGAATTTGCTCTCAGTTAAACACTCGACCCTATATGCTATAATATTCAACGTTCTCTCTGCAAAACTGGATTTGTAGTTCCCTAAATCTCTGAGATGGAAATAATAAATTACCACTTATGCCTTTGATTTTTTTTCTGCCAGCATGAAAATGGATTTTCTTTCAGCCTTCCTAGCTCGCCTTCTCTATTCTACTGTCTCTGGCCAAGCTCACAGCTTCCTCTACAGTGCTTAAACAGCAGGAACGTGAAATGTTCCTTTCTCACTCACCTCATGATCAGCTCCGCTGAACACACGCCTCAGGTGACCTGTAGTGGGCAGGGAAAATGAACCAGATGCTGTGAGAAAACATCCTGGGCTGCTGAATTCCACAGAACAAGTCAACCCAAACAGACATGATTTCCCATTTTGCAGCATCCCTCCAGGAGACATATTTTATTCACACAGGCAGCAAGAGGTCAGGTCAATATTTTTGGTTGTGCCTACACTTTGGCCTGTTTTGCCAGTAAATGACTACAAATATGACCAAGAAAATGCAGATTTTTCTTTAACTCAATGTTCCTGTTCTACTAAACACATAAACAGCTTCTAAAATCCTCTCCTTGAGGTACTTTTTAAAAAAATCAGTTGAATGCACCACTTTTCATTAACTTGCTGGAAATGCTTGCCCAGAAAAGCTTCCCCAAAATCCCCCTGAGCTGTGGCATTTCTGTTGTGAAACAGCAGAGCATCAGCTCCAGGGTTCTGGAGCAGACCTTCACTGCTTTGGAGTTTGCATTTCATTGCCAAGGGAAGATCACGATTTTAGCACTCAGTAAAGGGTCAAGTTAGACAGTCAGATCTTTTCAAGACAAACTGTTGAAAGAAAGAAGCTTTCCCTGAATTCTGGGAAAAACTGCAGAGTTTTAAAAGGCCTTCCAAGATGGTCTGCCAGTCTACATTTTCAAAGGTGTCCTGCTTGTCCCAGCAAACTGAGGAAATGACAGACTCTGCTGCCACAAACTCTCCCGTGGAGGGAATTGAAGCCCTGCAGGTTCCCTTGCAAATGCTGCCCCTGTGGCTACAGACACCCCCTTTTTAGCTGAGTGACTTGACAGGAGCTTTACCAAACCAGTGGCATCTTAATGCTCTTTCTGTTTCAAAATCACTCAGTCACTAAGAGCGAACAGGAAGTCATACAAAAGCCAGGTTACGATACACCCTAACCTAAGCAGAAGGGAAACCTCTACTTACGTGCGAAATTCATAAAATAATAAATGGAATAAGTAATGAAATATGCAGCAAAAGCTGCAGTGGCCAGGTGGTTAATTATTGGCATTTCTGCAATTTTTTTAAAAACTAAAAATTCAAGCCTCTTGTCAGTGGGCAGCTGCCTACTGACAAATGCTACGACCAGGAGGGTTCTCCTGATCTGAGCACGGCCTAGGGCTGCTCTGACACGCAGGCCTTCCAGGCACCAAGGCAACCTTCTGATGTCACTACGACAATGTGGCAACCATGCCTTGACATCACAAAGGAACAGCTCTGTGTTGTCTGTGAGTTTATGCAAAGTAATAACCAACCTTCCCTAGAGAAAACACAAAATAGCCTGGGAAGTTCTCCTCTGTCACAAAGCAGCACAAATTCCCCTCATGGGCCAAACCCTGTTGTTCAGGGCATCCAAGAGGAACTCCAAGCACTGAGTACTCAGCTGGGACACAAGCAAAGGAAACCAGACCAAGAGAATGGCCCACAGCATTGCACATCTGAGAAATTACTCTCGTTTTTAACATTTTAAAGGTATATTACACATTAACAAAGGAATGAAATAAGGAAAAATTGCAGCATTGAGAGTCTCCATGACTAGCAGCCATGTGCTCATCTACAAAAAGGATGCTCTGCCTATTATACCCTTAGCCCCTCCAAAAGTTTTATCAGTGAACTCTTTCTCTGCAGTCCATTAGTGGAGATTACTTTCTTGCATCTTGACTGGAGGTCAGGTGTTATTACATCCTGCCTGCTGGTCACAAGCCAGCCCTCTCCAAATGCCCTGGCTACCAAGGCGATTACAAGGGGGAGGAGAAAGACGACTGTGGGAGGATATAGTACAGTAACAGCACTTTACATTTGAACATCCACATAACATCTACTTCTTCATTGTCAGAGCCAACCATTTCATTACTCGTCTAGAACACACAGAACCAGGAGAGAAGGCACTATTGGCATCACAGCTGAAATGCTTCCTAACAAATCTCCTCACATATTTGCACCTTTATTGGACATGTCCAGGGCTCCAGTGCATGTACATCTCTGCCTTTCTGCCACTTCGGAAGCAGTCGAACTGGCAGCATCTGCCCGCCAGCAGCAGCTGCTCCAAGCTGGGAATGCCACTGGCAGTGCTGATTTCCAGAGGCTTCTGTGTCCCAGGGGAAGCCAAGGCAGGAGCGGGTTGAATGGTGCTGGCACTGCTGCTGCTCTGTGCCAGAGAGCCCCAGCTGGGCAGGGCACGGTGCCCACTGCGCTGCGGGCTCCTTCTCCTGCCAGAGCTGGGCACACCTGGGAACAAGGCATGGCAACTTGTGGGCAGCCCAAGGGGTTTCTGGGGCTGCTCTGCTCTGCACACACCTAGGTCACCTGCAGCACTGAATTTTAACCCTCAAACAGGTAAACCAGAGGGAAACAGGTGGAAAAGATTTCATTTGGACCATTCTTACCTGCTCAACAGAAGTCTTCCAAATGAACGTTACCAAGCAGGGCCTGATCCCTGCTGCCAGCTCAGGGTTAGAAGAGAGGCAATACTTGACCTCAGCACAGGGTGTGTGGGGAATCACTTCCCTAATACATGCACACCCAGCAATCTCACTTACTAGTTTGTATCCATGGATCTAAGACATACTCAATACTTTGCTGAAACTCACAGGCTAAATATTCCCCCAAATTATTTGATTTACTGACTGATACTTATTGAATTATTGATACTTAAATCACTTCTCTGAATTTACTGACATGAGAATAGGAGTGTCCTGTAGGTCCATTCTGGTTTTTGTCACAGCCTCAGGAGGAGACCCATGCACAAAATAACCCAGGACAAAAGGGGCTTGCAAAGCAAATTCATTCTATTAGTTGCGGCAGCAAATAATACATACGAACCCCTGGATTCCTAAAAAATGCTGAGCAGTAGAAGGAGGTGGAGCGTGGTTGTCTGCAGCAGGGGCAGGCAGGCAGTGCACTTTCAGGACATCCCCTGGATGAAAATGCTGTGCATCTCATCCTTCTCACCCTTCCAGCTCAGAACCAGGCCTTGTATCTCCTGCTCAGGATTGGAATTTCCCAGGCATTAGCTCACACATGGCTGGCGTGTGAGATGAGGCCAGTGAATCAAGGATTTAGAAGAACTGGGAGAGTTAAAATTTTAGCAAGATTTAGTTAGGGGAAAAGAGTATAGCAAGAAGAGTAGAAACAAAAGGGGAAAGTTAATTTTTTGCAGGTAAGGTAGTTAAGGCAAGGGTAATATATCACTCCCCTGTCTTTACTATGTTTAAAGAAGCAGGATGGGATGCGGATTTATGCACTGGTGTCCGTCCCCAAGAGCACAAGCAGCTCCCCAACAAGACTTCAAGACTAAGGGACAAAGCTTCCCCCTTCAGCTCCCCACAGCAGCTCTAGGGAGTCTCTCTCCACTGCAAGATCTCCTTTATCAGTCTACAGTGACAAGAGTTGGCTGCAGGAGGCATTTGCATTGGAGCTCGCCCCAGACTGGGGGAAGAAAAAGAAGAGATGATTCCTGAGGAAAGAAAAAGGCAGCCCTGTTTGGGGAGACACCAGAGTGATTTCGCTACAACTCTAGGCCAGAAATCCCTTGAAGAAAGCAACATCCATCCATGGGGCAGCACTTTAGCTTTGATATCCATGCTGACAAAATTGCTGCCCATTCCTGTAGCTGACTCCAAATCATGTGAGAAATGTGCCAACTCTGCCAAAGACAGGTAGACATGGTAAGATAAAACCAGCTAGTCTGCTGAAAAGGAGTCCAAATGAATGTTTTCTAACTCCCCCTCTTTATCCTTTCCCCCCGCCAAACCAGAGCAATGTCCTTCCTCTCTGTCCCCGATGGTTACCCAGACAGGGGATGCAGCGTGGGGACAGGGCCTGTCACTGCTGCCAGTGCCCTGCCCTGCATTTCCCTGCCTGCCTTGCCCTTCCCTATCCTGCTGGAACCTGCTGTGCTGTGCCAAGCCGAGCCCGGCCAGCGGTCACACATTTCGGGAATGACCTTCCCCTGTGCCAGCTGCCAGCATAATGAACATACCACTTTCTAACTTTGACTAGTTAGAGAGGCTTTGTCCATGATTTTCAGTTTTAACAATTCAGGGAGCTTTTGTTTTCCCTGACAGAAATACAGTTGCTGCCAAGGGAAACACACCCAAAGACCAGTAGTGACCCACCCTTCCCTTTGCTTCCCTTTTCCTTCCCTCACTGCTTTTCCTTCCCTCTCATACCAGGGCCTCAGTGCTGCCCCACCTGAGGATTTAGAGCTGCCTCCATGCCATTCCAGGCTAAGTGCAGGTGCTCAGGATTCTGAGGTTTTCCTAGCTTCTTGGGAAAAGGTGTTTGCTCTATCTGGACTTCTTGGGGTTTCATCAGATGAGCCAGGAAAAAGCAAATTTCATCTTCACTGTGAGCTCTTCATTCTGCTGGTTCCCATGGAGCTTGAATGCCAACCTGAGCTCATCGTTCCTCTGGTACTCATAGACCATCACAACCTTTCCATGGCCTCTCCAGAGAGGAGCAGCTGCACATCTTCAGAGCAGCAGTTGCCAGCCCGCAGCCCATCAGGGAGGGAAAGAGCTTCTACCCTTGCTTTCCAAGCAGGTCTTGGTTAATGACTCTTTAAAGTGTTTTCCTGCAGTGCTCTATCATGGGTAGATCTCAAGTGAGAATCAGGTAGGAAGTGTCAAGTCACCTAGGAAGGGGGACCTTGAAACCAGAAAGATTCTCTGCCTGCTTTTCCTGTCCTCGCTGCAGATTTGGAGGGTGTTCTGGACATTTTGCAGACAGCCTCTCTGTAGAGGTACAAGGGCAAGGTGAAAGATATTGCCTAACAAGTGGTCAGTGTTAGGTGCACTCTCCTCTTTCTTTGAATGAAGCCAAACTAGGACTCTGATAGGACATTGCAGATGTTCAAGACTGTCTGCCCTGCAAATCAAGCCGTGCCATTGAAATGAGCTCTGTGTGCCCCACAACAGCTGCAGCTGCAGAATATGGCCTCATCCTCAAGGCTGTTTATAGAATAAACTCACAGTACAAGTTTAGCATGCATGTCTGCAGGTCTTGGCACTTTCTGAGTGAATCCATTTTCTGTGGTCTTTTGTGATGAGAAACCAAATGTAGCCAAATCCCAAAGCTGCTGGGAAGATGCACAAAGCCGTGATTATAAGGGGTTTGTGTGTGTGTGTGTGTGTGTGTTTGTCTACATCAGATTTTCAGTCCATGCTTTAGTCTAAGTACATGTCAATTCAGATAAATATTTTTAAGAGGAAGAACTCACTCCTCCAATCCCCTGGGAAGTCTGAATACATTTCTGGAACTGAGGTTGCTGTGTGCTTCCTGTGATGTTTGATCCAAGGCAACACTAGAGCTCTGCATCCCAAAGACGCATTTTGGAGCCTGACCAATGTGTTTGGATTCTTGCAGCCACCCCAGACACTTCAGCCCCCAGTGCTCCAGCTGACAGTGCAGGTTCTGCAGCATGGACAGCCCCCTGCTGGCTGTGGAATACTCCTGGGGAAGAGGAATTGCCACCCCTGGATCTGGACATGGTGCTTGAGACACTGGAGGAGATGTTTTCTCCCTCTGCTGGGGCAACTGCATTGGACAGGCAAGGAAGGGGCTGGACTGAGAGCTTGTGAATGTTACTACATGGTTCAGAAGGAAAAGCTTCTTGAGTTCAGCTGTGAATGGACAAGGAAGGCTTTGCCTGGTAAAGCAAGACTTCCTAAAGAAGAGGAAATGGAAATGTCATCCCTGAGTAAGGATGAAAAGCTGTGAGCCTGTGTTGGCCAAGTTTGGGTGCTCCTTTTCCTGGGAAGAATCCCTGATGTAGGAACATTTGTGGTGAGGAAGTGGAAGCTTTGTAGGTTCTAAGAGGCTTTGTTTGATGGGAAAGAAGAGAAGAGTGTTTGGAGAAGTGGCACTGTAGACCAAGTGTCCCGTGCAGGGGGGGCATGCCAGAGGTGCCTCTGTTGCAGCAGCAGATGTGGGCTGTGCCTCTTTTGGGTGGGAAGGCCAAGGCAAAGCAAGGGCTGGGCTGCAGCTGCTGTTGCTGTGTGAGCCCTGCCGTGCGTGTAGGCGCTCCCAGAGCCGTGGCTGGGGCTGGGCTGCAGCTGCAGCTTTCTTGTTCTCTCAGAAAGCTGCTGCCTGCAGTCCAGTTTCCATCTGGGAAATCCTCAGCTGGGCAAACTGGCCAGTCTATGCTGTCCACGTTGCAGATCTCAGTCCCCTTGCTCTTGGGCATCTCTGTGGGAAGAGATGTGTGTTCCCATGCTGTCCCTGACAAGCTGCAGCCTGGATGAGACTGCTGTGCTCAGGGCTGTGGAGGGAAGAGCACATCCCTGTGCCAGGAGCTGGCAGGACTCCTCCTTAGCAGCCATTCCATGTGTTCAGTGTCACGCCCATGTTCAACACTGTCACTGTCAGCTTTGACAGCTTTTGGACTGTGTTGCTGAAGTCAAATTTTTCTGACTGTTGAAGGGCTTTGGGGCCCAGAGTTCTTGTTAGGAACAAGGGATTAAGTGTGTGAGCCATGGAGTTGCTAGACCAAGTGTTTTGTCTAAATGGTGAGAAGGGTTTCTTCCTTTCTGTTTCTCTTTCAAGGGGAATATTAATGTTGCCCCTGAGTCTTCAGGAGGGGAGCCTGTGGACAGAGCTGCAGCAGAGGGAGCTTTGCCTGGCACCGAAGGCTGCAGGAACAATTCCCAGGAGCCCGAGGAGCTTGGTAAGGACAGAGCTGCCACTGGTTTAGAGAGGGGTGAGATGGCTGCTCGGAGCCTGCCTCTGGCAGGAAGGGAGATGAGAAGGGTTGAGTTCCTGTCTGCAGGCTTGGTGCTTCCTGGCGCCTTGAGTTCAACTCCTGCACGGGCACAACCTGCCTGAGCCCTGCCCTCCACGCTTCTCCAGAGGCTCTGACACTGAGTCCTCTGCTGGGGCAAGAGAGCAGGGAATAAACCTGACCTTGTGGGAGTTGTGTCACCAAGCCAGGTGTCCCAGTTTTGTGCTGATGTCCATGGATAAGTTTGCTGTAGGATGTCAGTGCTCTGGAGGCAACACTGAGTGACTCTTGAAGCAAGAGAGGAAAAGCCCAGCAAAAAGTGAATGTAAATGTCTGAGATTTTTGTCTCCAAGCATTGAATCAATGTAGTACCACCAGTCTGCTGATGGCTGTAGCGATATACATTAAAAATAAAAGCAGCAGAAGCTCTGAGGCCAAAGAAAATCATTAGTCACAAATCCAGTAGCTCAAGGAAAAACTGAAATTACTCCTTTAAATTAGTGAGAACTAAAGGGGAGAGAGAGCACTTTGGATCTGCATTCTTGAGCAAATCTGCAGTCCTGATAGGGAGCAGCTGCAGTCCTGATAGGGAGCTCTTTCCCTCTGGGATGACCCAGAGCTGGTGTTTGTTTTGCAGGAGCTGTTGCTCACTGCAGAGGGCAGGTTGTAAATGGCAGGGAACGGTGCTAGTTCATAACTCAGCTCCCAGCACCTTCAGCTTCAGCCATTTCAGTGAGGACTGAGGTCTCTCTGTCAGCACAGAGAAAGAACCAGGCTGGGCTTCTTTGTGGCAGCTGGCACTGTCTGTGTTTCAAGCTCTCATGGGGGCCCTTTGCACTGCGAGGTCTTTCAGTGCATTGGAAATAGTTCAAAACTTCAGAAGTTTTAAACACTTGGAAAGGGTCTGGCTCTTTGAAGAGCAGGTTTCAAATTGCCAAGTGATAGTCTGCCTTTCCTGCCATCTTTTACAGTCTTTGATAGAAGGACAGTTACTTCCAAAGGAACAAATGATGCACAGAGACCAATATTGACCCAGTGCTCCCTTTGCTTCCCAGATTTCCAGCTGATCTGCCTTGCCAGGAGGGCTGCCCTGCATGGGAAGAAGGATCAGAGGGAGAGCCTGTGACCATCAGGCAGGTGGAATCCCTTAGTGTGTAGATAGATTTATAGATTTCTACAATTCTATTTCTATATCCATATAGTTATATTTATAGATTTACAGAGGTGTGTTTATATGTGCATATATATATACATCTAGACAGTTAAATTTATCTATATTGTAATAGATGGAACAGAATTAGTTAAATTTTTTTATTTTGAGATTTATGTTTATATATTTATAGAGTTACATTTAGATGGCCAGATTTAGATGCTCGCATTTAGGCGCTTATATATAGATTTAATGTGCATAGTTATTCAGTTAGAGGTGTGTGGAAGTTTACATGCATAGATTGAGCTGTGTATGCCTAGGCTGCATTTTTACCTCTTTCCCCCCTCGGCTGCCTTTTTCACCTCTTGCTTTTCCCCCGGTGCCCCCTGCGTCCCCTGTCCCTGTGCTGGGTCCGAGCTGGCGGCCGGGCCGGGCGGAGCAGCTCTTCCAGCCCCAGCTGTCCCTGGAGCGGTGGGAGCTGCCGCTGACCCCAGGCACTGTCCCCCGAGGAGCTGCTGAAGGACGGTGAGACAGAGGGGGCTGAGGGGGCTGTGGCGCCGAAGGGACGGTGACCCTGAGCTGCTGCTGGTGCTGAGGGCTGTGGCGCAGCCGAGAGCCATGGTGGTGCTGAGGTGACAGGGAAGTGGCACAGGCTGACGGGCTGGCGGGTCTCAGGGGACGTGATGGCTCAGAAGGGACTGAAAGGGGTGAGAGGACTGTGAGGGGCTGAAGAAAATGACGGGGGCTGGGGCTTCACGGAGAGCATGGCGGGGCTGAGGGGATGGAGGGGGCCAGCAGGGAGCGCAGTGGGCTCCGGGACTGCAGCTCTGCCAGGCCTTGGAAGCAATTCCAGAGCCTCCACTTTTGCCACAGCTGCAAGGAAGACCTTGAGGATGTGAAATACAAAGCTGTGTTTCGTGTCAGGTACAAAGAGGCGACGTGTGTATTTGTGAGTGCAAAATGTGTGGACACCAACAATGGGAGAGCTGTGAATTCTAATAATAACTGAGGAAAATAAAGCATGGAAAAAGGCCTTTGAACCTATCTTTTGTTTGCAATTAACCCTGGTTGATTTAGGAGCATTGGAATTAAAAGAGTTAAGGATGTTGCTTTTTGCTTGTAGTTAATCCATAAAGAGCTCTGCAATAATAACCTTTTGAAGTATAATTTTAGAATATTACTTGTATCCTTGAAACTATAGCTTTGGAGTATATATAAAGGAAACATGCTTATCTCACGCCTTATTGAAGCAGGGAAAAACAGCTTGAGAAAGGAAGATGAACATCACCTCAAGTATTTATGGTTTCGACCAAAGGGAAGCTGGACATCACTGTTGTTAGATTTATAGTCTCTGCAATTAAAAGGTGGCCCCACGTCTGGGGAGTTGGACTCCACCAGATGGGATTCGTCTTTCTTCTTTCGGAAACTGGACCATCACCATCTGGGGATACTCCTTTTGAGATACATCCTGAGAAAAACTAAATCACAATAGTGTACAGAATTGTGATGTAATAATTTGACATGAAATTTGCTGATGAGTAAAAATTGGAAATAGAAAGTGCTGAAAAAGCTGATGAGTACCCCTATAAATACCTGTAGCCCTCAACTATCAGTGTGCAGTTGGAGGGAAAACTTCCCCCACTGTACCCAGCGCTGTATTGCTCATACTTTACCATATTAAATAATAAATTGATTGCTGCTTGAATATTGGCCTAGTCAAGCTTCTTATTCATAACAAGGACAGGCATTTGTCGGCTGCGATGGGTGTTCTGTGATTTGTGCTACCCAATGCCATGGGCAGATGTACATGCTGGAGGATTTTGGCCATGCAAATCTCCAGCCATGCCCAGCACATGCCCCACCTGCACTCAGGCTGGGCAAGGGAAGCACAGATTTGGGCTGGCAGCAGAGCCCCACGTTGGCTCAGAACTCGCTGTAGAGGCCTGCTGAGAAAACTCCGGGACTCCACTGAGCACAGAATCCAAGCAGGATCCACTCAGGGAGGACAAATCCGCCCCCCCCCTTGTCACAGACATCTTTCATGAAAAATCCTTTCCTTAGGATTTTTTCTCCTGAGAAGCTGAGAGGCCTCAGGAACAAAATGTAAACAACAATTATCTACTGCTGAGGAATACAACAGGTAGATCTGTGATTGGTCTCATAGAGTTGTTTATAATTAATGGCCAATCACAGTCAGCTGCCTTGGACTCTCTGTCTGAGACAAAAGCCTTTGTTATCATTCTTTTTTTTCCTATTCTTAGCTAGCCTTCTGATGAAATCCTTTCTTCTATTCTTTTAGTATAGTTTTAATATAATATATATCCTAAAATAATAAATCAAGCCTTCTGAAACATGGAGTCAGATCCTCATCTCCTCCCTCATCCTCAGACCCCTGTGAACACTGTCACACCCCCTCCCATGGGCAGCTCTTTGGGAAGTGCTCCAAGTGTTCCTCTGAAGCTCATCCCAGAGACCAGAAGCCAGCAGGGATCCTAAGCCAGCTCCGCTGCCTTTGGCAGCACTTTGGCAAATGAGCTGCAGCAAGGTGGAGGCAGCAGTGACTGTGACTGCTGCAGGCTGGGGATAAAGGAAGGGCCATGGACACAAGTGCTGAGATGCCCCAAAATCCAGAAGGAGGCTGGAGAACTGGGAATCAAGAAGATCTCACAAGTGCTGAAATGATGGAACTTTGTGTGAAGTTCCCTGGAGGAACTGACAGGGAGTTACTGCTAGGATCAGCAGTAGCAGAAGGCAGCAGGATCTGCTCATTTTCCAGGCTCTGTTTTCAGGACACAGGCTGGGGTGGCCCCTGTTCCCACAAAGGCCTTGCCTATGGAGGCTGCAGGGCAAAAGCAATCCCATTGCAAAGAGAGGCTTTGCAGTTTGTTATAAATGAGAAGCTTGACTTCTCATTTATATTCAATATTCAAGCAGCAATCAATTTATTAATTGATATGGTAAAGTATGAGCAATACAGCGCTGGGTACAGTGGTGGAAGTTTTCCCTCCAACTGCACACCAATAGTTGAGGGTTACAGGTATTTATAGGGGTACTCATCAGCTTTCTCAGCACTTTCTATTCCCAATTTTTACGTCAAAATTCTATACAATATTGTGATTTAGTTTTTCTCAGGATGTATCCCAGAAAGGAGTATCCCCGGATGGTGGCGGTCCGGTTTCCAAAAGAAGGAAGAAGTATCCCATTTGGTGAGGTCCAGCTCTCCAGATGTGGGTCCACCTTTTAATTGCAAGGATTATAAATCCCAGCTTCCCTTGATCAAAACTATTAATTCTTGAGTTGGTGTTCATCTTCCTGTTTCAAGCTGCTTTTCACTGTTTTGTTAAGGCGTGAGATAAGCATGTTTCCTTTATATATATTCTAAAGCTATAGTTTCAAAGATCCTTACTACAAGCAATATTCTAAAATTATACTTCAAAAGGTTATTATTGCAAAACTCTTTAAGACTTAGCTCGAAGAAGAAAGTTCCTGTCAAAAAACAACATCCTTAACACTTTAATTCAAATGCTCCTAAATCAACTGAAGACTTATAAAGGTTAATTGCGAACAAAAGATAGGTTCAAAGGCCTTCTTCCATGCTTTACTTTCCTTAGTTATTATTAGAATTTGTCTTTATAACTGTCCTGTGGTCAGTTTCCACACATACCACAATCACAAATACACATGTTGCCTGTATGTACCTGACAGGAAACACAGCTTTGTATTTCACAAGTTGAAGTCCACTGCCCTTGTGTTGAGGGGATGAATGACTGCCCTGCCAAAGCACAGCAGCTGCAGGGCCCCCTCAGCTCTGTGTGTGCGTTGCAGGCCTGCCTGACGTGCCCATGCTGCAACACCTGCGAGCAGGACAAAGTGACCTGATTGCATCATTAGCACAGCTACTGCTGGATCTGATGGCACACTTCCCGACCAGCCAGGGCCAGGCCTCGGCCACAGCTCAGGCCTGGGCTGGGAGGAGTTTCCCCTAAAAAACCCTACAGAAGCCCGTATTCATGTCAATTGGGAAAGTTTCTTAAAGTGATACATTTCTTGCAGATAACTTCACAAGGTTATGCAGAGCTAGCATAAGTGTCTTTGTAGTCTATTTTTAGCTAAATACTGATGGGCTTGATGACCCCAGGATTCATCTTGTAAGTCAGCTCTGGCTTAGGCTTGCTGCTCAGGCCTCAGCACATCAGACACTGAAATTAGAGAACCCTTTGATGAAGGTATGGCCCAATACTTCTTTTAGCCCAATACTTCTAGTCCTGATAAATTTGAATTCTTCCTGTAATTTCTGGCAACAGACTATCTAAAATTTTCACTGCTTATCAGTGTTTAAATTCTATCCACCAAAAGAAACCCAGTCACTTCCCAAATGAGCTTGAAATAAGCTACTATTTTAAAACAAAACCAAGACTTTTTTCTTGCTAAGTGAGGAGTTTCCAAAACTCCTCTGTGAAACTAATGCAGATTGTTTGAAGTATTCATTTCCTACA